>NW_020897779.1:1783577-1852260 GCF_003984885.1 Neopelma chrysocephalum
CCAAACGCAGTGTAACAAATAGCACGGTTTGCATATGTTCATGTGAGCCACAGGGGCTGGAACCTGCAAATTATTGTGAGATGTCTGAGGGGAAACAAAATCCATAAGGGTTAGCAAGGCTGTGATGATACATCACTGCACCAGCCCAGCAGCAACATGTAATACTTAGAGATATTTATTATGCAAGAAACATTTCTTACTAGACTGCGTAAACTAATAAAACCATGCCCATATGAACACACACAGACACACCTCTCCAATAAACAAAGCACTACCTGAGTGACAGCAGCAAGGGGAATAGAAATTATGCATGATCCTGTATTCTTGAGAGATTTTTAAAGGCCAAAATGCCTCTCAGCTCTTTGAGTGTTACTCTTTAATCAGGTAGGCAGTCTCACTTGGAAAATGCATTGACATTGTGCATTCAACCCTTCCTCTTTTCTAGTGCTAGGGACCTGAAAATCAGAGAGGACAGAATAAAGAGAAGTTGGGCAGCTGGGTGTGGAATTAATAAACCACATTGACACTTGGTATTTTCTTTCCAGTTATTCTGAATAATTTTGTGTCAAGTTTAAGTATTCCATTGGGCTCTTAGATACTAATAGTTAAACTCCAGGACCCTAGCTGATCAGTTTTTTGCCTAGTAGGAAATCACTCAACAACAAAAAGGCCTGATTACCATGGCTGCCCTTCACTAGGAAAATAGAGAGCAGCTAAGCATGCCTTGAGGCAGTCATTACAAGTATGCCACAGCCACTTCAGCATCAAGCAGCTTTATCTACCTAGAAGTCCTGCTGTGCTGAGTAAAGCAGAAGTCCCACTGTGCCGAGTGGGTACAGAGGAATAAGCCTGGAGGGTTTACAGTCCAGCACTCCAATTCTGGGCTTGAAAACACACAGGCAACCACATAGCTGTCACTCTGTCATTCTCTCACATGGGGTAATGCTTTCTTGATGCAAATAGCAGAGTCAGGAATAATATCTTAGCTATCCTTACTGTCAAATATGAGGACATGTCTCCTGAACCCTTTGCTGGCTTTCCATGACAAAATTCTATTTTCCTCCAAAACTATTCATCTAAACTACTCACAAAGCTACCTTGTCTTTTTCCTTCAAATTCCAGGATAAAACTTTGGTTTGATGAGAAACTAGAGCAGTGGACAGGAAGACAGTGCATTAAAATTGTGTTTTTCAACTGATTGCCACTGTGTCCAGTTCCTGCTATACAATAAGTTGAAGTTCTGCGTGGTAAGAGCTGCTTGCTTCTATGCTGGTGCATTTGCAAGGAGTTCAGTGCTTAAGTGCCACAATACCAGAAATCATTTGCAGTTCACAGGACTGAAGTCAGCCTATGCTGGGTGAAGATCTATCCTGTATGATCTTTCTGCATCTTTCTTGAAACTCAGATCCTTCCTGAAGAAGTAAAGTGTGAATTTGGGGAGCTGTCAATGTGTCTATCAATTGAACTTCTAGTACAACTGACGGCTTGTAAAACCAGCACAAGCAAGGCTATTGCCCAATAACACACAACGTAGCTGAGTACATTGAATGAGATTTGAATCAAGGCCTAGAATCAGGAGAGAGAGATGGAAAACATGCCTTAATACATCTCATTTAATTGCATTATTATTTATTTATTTCTTCCCTCAGCATATTTCCTTTCAACCACAGGGGAAAGTCCCTCCAGGAGGTCATTGTTAATAAAGCAAAAGGTGTATTTCATCTACTTCTGATTGATTAACGTTAAGAACTCACTGCATGCCATGCAGTAATCCAACCTCACATGTAGTTAACAATGTCCACTTTAATAACATCAGAAATGCAAGCATCCCCCCACCCCAAAGGATTTTGGCTGTAAAAGGGTCCAATATTTCAAGGACACCTCAGCAGTCTCAGGTTTGGATATAATTCACCCCTTCACTTACACAGCCTTGAACAAGATTAAAGGGTGTTCTAATTCAGGTGAAAACCACCTGCTCTCTCCCCACAGCCAGATGAAGGCACCTACTAGGGCCCTAGTTTCCAGGATCACTGGGGAAACAAAAACAGTCTTACCTTTCCTATTATGAATGGTAGTTTGCAGGTGCTTTAGGAGAGAAAAAGAAGGTTGCAGACCTCTTACCGTGATAGAATTTATAGCAGAAAACATGCAGAGAACATCTACACAATACCTCAGCTGCCTGAAACCCAAGGGCTCTAACACCTGCCTCTACAAGTCCTTAAAGAGACAACTTAAGCTGCTTAGAAACCCCATCTGCTTCATCATGAACAACAGTGGGGCCCTTCTAAGGAGGTTTGCATAGCCAAGTGGGTGAGGGAACATCATGTCAAGGGCAGGTGAAATTATGTGGATGATCAGTGAATCAGTCTCCTTAAGACATAGTGTCTGTGTAACTGGACATTCCCTAGCAGAGGATATGGGGAAGAAAGAGCACAAGGGTTTTCACTGTGAGAGAAGCAATACCAGGCAAAGCACAGCCCTTTGCATGAGGCAGAAGCTGGGTTTGCAGGGAATCCACGGAACAGAGGAGGCTGAGAAAGTGGCCAAAGAATCATGAGAGACCTCTAAGCTGCCCCTGTTTTGCTCCCCTTCTGACTCCAGCCTGGGGATCAGGCAGGGTCCAGAGATTCCTCCATCTCTGATCCCTTGCTGTTTTCCCTTCTTTGCCTGGGCTTAACCAGCTTAGTCACCATGTGTGACTCATTGCTGGGGTGAGTCGAAGCCTGTGGCAGCAAGGGAGGGAGATCCCACTGCAGAAGAGGCCTCTGCAGTCCTCTCTGATTCTGATCCCACATGAAAGGCACTTTCTCTAAAACCCTCTTACCCATGCTCAAGAGAACAGCCCAACCAGTCCCCTCAACAAGCCATCCTCTGTTGTGAAGCCCACGCTGTTGAATTTGAATGGTAAAACTGTCCTGCTAGTTTAGGAGTCATGCAGTAACCAAACAGTTGAGATTAGAGATTCTGGAAAGAAAAAAACCAAGCAGAAGTAAGCAAACAGTTTGTCTCAGGATCACAGAGGAGTCCCAGGCCAGGAAGAAAGAAATTCATTTATGTAGGGCTCTCAGGCAACCATTAGCAGGGCTGAGACCTGGGACCTAACCACTGAATCCCAGCCTCATCCATTTTTTCCTCTTGGACATACCACAGTCTTGATAAACAAGTAGTGCTTGTTTCTGCAGCTGCTGCTTTTAGGCTGGGAGCAGGGCTTATGTATCTCTTCCCATGTGTCTATTCTCACTAATACTAATTTTAAAAGAACTTTGCTGCTTTTTCATTGACATCCTTGCTACAAGCCATACACAACTAAACAGAAGAAATAAGAGGCTTTAGCTGTAATTACAGTTTTGCCTATTTTGTAGAGAATGCATCCCATGAAGATGGATACAGTTAAACACCTGCCCAACCACATCAATTCTCCCAGCCAGAGTTTTCAGAGGGAAAAATTAAATTGTAGCTGTATATATTGAATGCTCAGAGGCAGGCAGTGCCAGTAATTATCTAGCAAAATGACACCAAAAAGCACAGACACCAACAGTGGTAACTTCCAAGGGGGCATAAAGTCTTCTGAAGCATTACCTTGCAAAGGATGATAAGGCCCTTCAAGAACATAGTCCAAATCCAGCCACCATCCTTATGACAGACAGCAAAACCTGCTAAGCCCCTCAAACAAAGTAATACCTAGCACAAGCTCTGTGCTTCGTATGTAGGAGCACTGCCCTTTCAGTAAACAAAAAGATGCAAGGGTGTGCACAGAATCACACATATATTTAATCCCTTTTACTCTGGCTTCTCTGTGAAGCCTATAGGACCAGACCAGTCTATAAAATTTTGCAGACACCTCACATCTGTTTGCAGGTACACTTACTCCACACAAGCTGGCAAGTCCCTCCTTTCCCCCTCTTTCCATTGCCATGAAAACGCACTGGCCAACCCCCCAGTTCAGTCCCTGCCTTGAATCTGTTCACCCCTGTGCTGGGGCATCAATCCTACTCTTCCTCTGACTGCATGGTAAGGGAGCACTCCTTGGAACTTCACCGCCCAAATGCCGCTGAATGGAAGTCTGTCATCCTTCCTTCCCCAAAACCCACATGTGTATCTTTCCTCTAAAATTCACAGCATGGCCAGGAAATTCCCTTCTTTCCCTTCTTGCCCACCCTAGCAATCAGACAATCCTCCTAGCTGTTGCAAGCTGCCACTTACAGTATAACATGTAAGCCCTGTGGCTCAGCCAAGCTCAGCACACCCCCTTAGCTGGGATCAGGCAGAGGAAGCCCACTTCACAGACAGTGCCAGGGAGGCCTCTTATTTATATGGAGCTGCAAGTCCACAGTGAAGAGTGTGGCATCAGCCAAGGCTTGAAGGAAGCACTGGATCTGCAGCAATAAACACAAACCAGGTCTGGTAACCAGCCACACTCTGACTTGGGGCATGACTACAAGGAAGTGCAGAAATGTTCTCCATTGACATATTTTTGCAATACAGTATCCCTAATGCCAAGTACAGAGGAGTCAAGATGAACCAGGCACAGAAGGGGAGATAGTACAGGGATATGCCAGATTCTGTAAAGGCATCTGGGGTCACGGATGAGGTCGCATTGCTTGCAAACCCCCACAACCACGGTTCTGTCTGCAGCTGTGCCAAGGCCAGTGTTTTCCAAGTGTCTCCTTGACACCTATTGGAAAACTAGGGAACATAGCACCCACATGATTATCCTATGGCAGAAATCCAGGCACAACTCTTCATGCCAGGTGACACACAGTCTCCAGGTCTATAGCAATCCAAAAATGCAGTTTTCCAGATCATCAGCCTCCTGATGTTTCAGTGTCACAGTTAGTCCCCACCTGCTGTCCCCAGGACGAAGTCAACACCCAGCTTCAAAAGCCTGGAACTTCCAATGCACAAAGCCTACTGGTTAGGACTCACTTCTTGGGCCCAGAAAGTACAGGGGCAACCTCTAAGCTTAATGAACTGAAGAGGAGCTTGTAGACAGCTGAGGGGTTGCAGAGGACAGGTGGAAGGAAGGGTGGTGGAGACATCATGAAGAACTTTAGCCACGTGTGTACAGGAAGGCATCTCCTAGCCTTAGGAAGCAGAGGGCTAACCTTCTCTCCTTTTTCACAGCACAAAACTGGCAAACTAGGGCTTCAAAAAGCAATCCAGGCAAGGAATGGAGACATAGATGTAAATTTTCCCAGCATTATACTGGGAAGATACATCATTACTTTTCACCAGAGCATCTTTGCAGTAAAAACACCCTACCAAACTATTCAGTAACTCTCAAAAAATATTCTGCAGCTCTTATCAGATTCCCAGTGTTAAGGAAACCTTCCTGTCTGATCATTCAGGACCACTCTGGCAATCACATTCTTACCATCCCAGATTTTCACTGCTGGGACCAAAGCCCCTTCGCAGCAGTGCCCCACTTACCACACAGCACACTCACACCGGCTCAGCCCCAGGTTTTCCATAGCAGAGTCCCACACGACTGGTTCCTTTAACACCAAAACACCTCGAGCTGGTGCCACCCAGGGAGGGACCCCAACAAAGGAATTCCTTGGATATTGTACCCTTACAGTCTGTGCATCCATTCCAGTGCTGATATTTAGTCTGGGGTCTCTCGCTGTTCACTGGTTCCTGCAGAGTCTCTGGGTGACCAGCTACCCCCTGGCCGCGCCGCAGGGCCGCATGCCCTTTGTCAGGGAAAGGGTCAGTGCCAGGTCACAGCCTCTTGCCAAGGGCTCCAGCCATTTCCCCCCACCCCAGACATAATCTGTAGCTCGCACCTCAGCTGCACACCAGCTATTTGCACTAGTGTGTTCCTCAACACCCAGGTCAGACAAACTTTCTCTCAGCTCATTAGGACAGAGATACAGTGCCCCAAAACACAACTGTTCACAAACCCAAAACATCTGGTAACACACAGAGAGGAAGTCAGCAGCACCCTAAGGCACTCAGACAAGGGTTTGAAGCATAAACATGCACACAAGTAAAGTAGATGCATTCTTGGCTTATTCTGGAATGAATTCATGCCTTTCAGCATGCAATGAAACACTGGATCCAGATTTCCAACAACCATTGCAGGAATAGGCACATCTAGTTTATTCTGTTCAGATGTGGAGTTTGCCAGGAGAGGGGATAGACTTCATGCCACTGGATAAACAGCTATTATTAAGTTTTATTTAGGCTAATCCTGTATGCTGGCAGGGAAAGGGACAAAATGGACAGTCAGAGTCTCTTCCACCTCTGATATCTAGGAGTTATATTTTATCTGCTCTGTCCTACTCATATTCCAACAAGAAACTAGACATTTTAGTAGATCACTTATATCCAATGCTTAAAAATTTTGTTACTACACTGTACAATACAACTTTGCCCTCTCTGTTGATACTTTCAAGAATACTTACAGGACTAGCCAATTTCAAGCAAATATTACAGAACAAGGCCAAAATACAAATTTCCTGCATGCTCTTACACAGCAAACCTGATTTAAAAAAAAAAAAAAAAAGGAAAAACCAAACTCCATATGGGGAACAAATATTCACAGGAGACATTACTCAGGTAAGAGTCTTCCATCAAGCCAAACCCAAACATACCCAGCAACCAGGCACAGGGATTACTGGCAAATATCAAGAGCACTGGTGAGAAACATCACAGTCACCTTGCAATGACACCGTGGCTGGGCGAGGAGAAGGAAGGAGAAATAAAGACCAAAGGCATCACATCTGTCAGGAACTACTTCTCTCAGATCTACTACAGTTCATGGATTTGGGCTTTGATGGTCAAGCTCCAACACACTTTGGAGTTTGAGGAGAGGCTGAGAAAGCCTGTAATGAAAAATGAAAACTGGCATTTTTCACTCATTCTGCTACTGCATCTTGCTCCAGCAAGAATGCTGAGTCCCACCAGCCCCATTCTAAGGTCATGCTTTCTACAAAGTTCCCACTCAGGAATTTTAAGTAGCGATTTGGAAATTAGTGTTTTGAAAAGGGGTAGCTAGTTGCTCTGGAGACCAGCAGTGCCACAGTATCTTTATAGACCTGGCTATGCCACTTCTAACTTTCTCTCTCTCTAACTGCCTGCTCAAGTGCTTCTAATCGCTACATACCACCCAACAGCTTTCTCTGAAATGTGTGTACACACCACTTATTAAAGGCTGGCAAACACAGATAAGTCAGTTCATGCTTTGAGGTAGGGCTTAAAGGAACGTTGGTTTAAAATGGCAGTAAAGCTACCCCTGCCCCTACCTTCCGGCAGCCTGACATACATTGCTTAATGTATGGAATGGCCCTTGCCTTGCATCCAGCACAAACAGGGCCATATGAGGTTAATAATACTGGGAAAGACATGAATTAGAAGGAATGTAAGAGCTTGACTGCTAATTATCCACATGACCTCGAAGCCCTGGACAGCCAGGGGTCTATTACATGACAAGCTACAAGATGATAGATACAAACGCTTAGGCTCTGAAGACAAGGACTCTGACAAATAAATCTATCAAGCCTGACTATGATTAAGACACTTCTGCCTCATATATCTGATGCTCAGAGCTGCAGACCTTACTTGTGAAGGAACAAAGTAACAAAAAACATATGGAAAAGAAAAATCACACTAGGGATAGTACTTTGCATATCCTAAACAACGTATAGTCAGGTTAAAATGATTTCACTTACGTGAAATTTCCCCAGGGGAGAAACGGTCCTATATGGTGGAAGCCTCGCTATAGGAGAAGCTGAGAGATGGCAGCCTGTAGGGACAGTTGCAGAATTCAGTACTGTGTGGAAGCACTAACTTGTGGTTTCTCCCCTAAAAACAATCTGCCTCCCACAGTCTAGGACAGAAACTATACCCTTTCCAAAACAGTGCAGGACAGGTTTAGAGAGGATGACTCTCTTTGGATAAGAGAGTTGTACTGCCTCCAAAGAAACAATTTCACTTGCAGTTGGGCTGTACAGAAAAAAACTAACTTCACACCATCATGCCTTTCTTTAATTCATGCATCCACAGCTGTCAGACATACCTCAGGATCCTCTTCAGATGGGCTGACAGCCTGGGACAGTACTGTATGCTGGTTCCTGGCCTTCTCTGGACCAGGACTTCCGCAACAAAATACTCCTGCCATGAGCTTCCTGTGTAGGTCATACTCATCCCATTGCTGTCCCTTCAGACTCCAATAACCAGGGGTTTGCAGGCTGTCTATTTTCATTCTGCAAATATGGAATACAGTTCACAACATAAAGCCTGGAGTCAGGAAAGGGAACTCTTCTGCAAGACAAAGGGTAGGCTTAAGTCCTGGGATACAACAGGGTTTCTGTTCTCATTTGCTGGCTGGTAGCTTGACCTCTAAATACTCATGATGTAGGGACTAAGTTCAGGCTCACTGCTGTGGATGGGCCCTGCCCAATTCTTCCAGTTCCTAAGAACAAGATCTTAGGCCCACAGAAAGTGTGTTTAGACATCTGTCTTCCAGCTTTCAGAAGGTGCCACAGTTTGGGCTAAGGCAAAGTCTGAGCTTCAATTTGCCTGTGAGCTCCAGAAGCGGAATGCAAGAACAAGTTTATCTGAAGGTTGCAGCATGGATGAAGTTACACAGTCACCATTACCATGTCACACAATGGGGTATAGGAGAAAGAAGGAGCTCTTTTTTTTTCATCTTCCAACTTCTCTCACAGCACCCAACAACTTCACTAACAGTGCAGCCACGAAGTTGGCCACTACAGACCCTCGGGGCCAGTTCTGCTTGGAGAATTGGAATTCCCTTTCCATGAATTCCTGCATCGTGCATGTCTTTCACCAAAAATTCATTCAGCTCCTCTGGAAAAACAAAACAAGCCAACAACTTCCCCAGTCACAAGAAGATGAGCTCAAATGTGACTTTGAGTATCTTCACTGAGCCACTTGGAAACATCACACACTGAGATGACAAAAGGCAATGTCCAGGTAGAACATCACCCATCACCCAAGGTGGAATTTTACAGCACTAGCTCAAAACAAAGCTGAAAAGCAAAGAACAGGATGAAAAAGCCAAAATGAGGAAGGGAAGATAACACCAAATCTGAGGTCAACATCAAAACCTAACCAAATGGAAATCTCCAGACAGAAATGTTAAAGTTGAGAAGCATGAACCAAAAGAGATTCAAGATGGAATTCTCAAATCAGAGCAGAACAAAATTAGTTGAGAAACAAAACAAGAGACAAAATGGGACTCAAGCAATGTTAAAGAAAGTTTTGAAAAAGAAGTGTTCTCATCAGAGAAATATTTTTTAAAAAATCTTTCATTTGGCAGAAATATTTACGTTTTATAAATTTATAAATTTGTCACTCTGGTCTAACAAAAGAGGCTAAATTCTGATTCCAAAATCACATGTGCCGTCATGTCAGCAGTCAGGTCCCATTGATACATTTCCAAACTGCAAAATTTCTAAGCCAATCTTAGCCTGTTTACTTGCTGTCTGGAGTATAAAGCTATGAACAAAGTTTCCACTGTGTTTGGTTTTGATTTCAACATCCTATCTGGAACATTCAGCTTGTGTTTTCATGCTTTTCTATGCAACCATGAAGGTTAGAAACTTACTTTTTTAAAATTATAAAATGGAGATTCTTATTCAATATCTTCCTTCCAGCAGCTGGGATTTTAAGAAAAAAATATATACAACATCCTGAGACTGCTGACAAAACCATAAGGCTTGGTAGCCACTGCAATATGCCATAAAAAAATAATGCTTTCCATTTCACCTTCACACATAACAGTCTTATTTGTGTAATTCAGACTCTATTCCAAAGAGTTTATGCAATGTTTGCTGAATCAGTCTACTAAAATGAACTATTTGCAACTTCTTTAAAGAATTTCAATTAAAGCATGACTTGGATAGCTCAACAACAAGCATATATCATTGATACTACAGCTGTCACAGACAAACATCTGTGCTTGGATAGGATCAAGACATTGTTTTATGGAGAAGCAGTGCTCCCAAGACCGTCACAAATTCACATAGTGCCAGATTTTATGTTCACATTTCAAAGTAAACTCAAAAAAGTGGAAAATCACAAGTAGACATGAAGCTCCTTAATTATTCTATCAAGAGCTTAGAAGAGTCCCCTCCTGTGTTTGTTCTGGCAAATACATGAGATACCTAAGCCTCATGAAAATGCAAGTGTTGGAGTGTGTAAATAAATGATGAAGCAAATTCTTCGACTCTAGAAGAGCCCTGGCTTTTTTGCCTGTGGATATTCACACACAGATTCATGCCAGCATATGCTGGTTTTCCAATATACGTCCTCAAATTCACCCTGACTTGAAACATTTCCCCTGACCTGCACTAGGTTTACTATTGCAGGAGTCTTGCTGCTTTGATGCACCCTCAAAGGTTAGACAGCTTTCCAGGACATGGTCTCTCCACTCAGAGTTTTGGTCCTGTGACACAGTTGTGTTGCAAATCAGGATTCCTTCAGGCTAAGAAGTTGTTCTGATGGTCAATGATATACAAGATACACATTCTTTAGATATAAATTTCTAGTGAAAATCTGGAGAGGAAAAATTCTTCAGTCAAAATGCAGCCTATTTCGGCTAAAAGTGGAACTCATTTCACAGCTGCTGCAGCACTAAAGACAATTCATTAATGTTAAAGATCCCTTACATGGTTCCGGAGAAAGAGAGGACACTTCATTTGGCACCAGCATGAGTTTACACTCCACTTAAAATTCCCGCATGCTGGAGTGAGAATCAGGTTCTGCACCCAGAGGAGGGAGCTCACCAAGAGGGAGTGTTTTGCAGATGAGGTCTGTCTCTGAGGCAGCTGTTCAGTTCAACTGGTTTGCTTTTCAGCAAGATGGAGCTCACGGCATGTCAGACAGCACAAAGCTTCTGCCTTGCTTGGCAATCCTGCCTAACCCAGCACTCCCAAGAAAAAAACAATACCCTGGGGGCTTCCGACAAACTCCCTAGAGCTGCTGCAGTCTCTTATTTCAAACAGGGACATACATGGCCAAGCTGTACTTAGGACTGCTACAATTTTCTATTTCTAGCTTGGGGAGATCCTGCTTGATGTAATGCTACTGCCCTGTGCAGCCAGAGATGGTCATGACCAGAGAAGGGTGAATCTGCAACCAGATTCTGTGTTGCAGAACAGGCTTGTCTCCCAGATTAGGATAGTATTTCCAGACAGCTAACTTCAATCAAAATCAGAAGGAAGCCACGTCAAACTGAAAAGTGCCAGAGCTGTGTCCTTGGTTTCCTGGAGAAAAAAACTTGCCTGGCAGGTCTCTTGAGGTGTGCTTCAACTCTTCTCTTTGTATACTACAGAAACATTTGCTGAGAACGTCCTTTGCTCTGACAGACCAGCTGAGGACATGGACAGGAGTTACACCATTTTTGATGCTGCTTTTTAAGAATCTCTAAGAAAGGACACTAATTTCTTTCCCAAGGAACTTGGTCTTCTGGTTTGCTATCCTCATCCTTGGAAACATTTTTCTGATTTCAAACTCTGATGTCCCTTGCTACGATCTAATACTAGGAGCTAGCAGGAACACAAGAATACATTGTTCTTCCACAGCTGACTTCACATATTTTTGGAGATTATAACCTCTGAAGTCCTCTCTTCCTTGAACTAAACAACCTTCCAGTTCCCTCCATCTTCCCTTGAAGATCATGCTTTCTAGACTAACCAAGCTTTTCTGATTACCTCTGGCCCCACTTCCCCTGCATTATGACTGCCCATCAGTGGTCAGCATAATGAAACTTGCAGGCAATCCACCTCCCAAGACAACCTGCAGGACTCCAAGCAAGAAGCAAAAGGAACAGATAAAAACAAGGCTAGGTTTGTACCAGATGATTTTCAGAGCACAGTAAGTTGCAATAAAAATTCCCACAACACTGAGCTGTGGATTTCCTCTTGGCTACAGCCAAGTGTGGCCCTCACTCATCATCTCCAGCCAGCAAGGCAAGGAGAGGAAGGAGCCAGTCTTTGGAGCATAGTCACACAGCTTACATCCACTGGTTGGAGGCTCTAGAGGAAAGGGCTGTGGTAAATATACAGCTACTGCTGCTTTTTTGAGGTACGTTTGCTACTGTTGGCAGACAGGTCCTTTGTTGAAGAGGTTCTAACACAGGACAAGGGAGAGTAGATCTGATGAGCTGTGACTGTTGTGAATTCTAGTGCTTTATTCTCCTCAGCCCTCAGTTCCTTTCAGATTTCTGTCAGGCACAGGGCACCACAGAAAAGGGGTGTCTAAACAAAAATGGAGAAGATGGAGCAAATTGAGAGCAGTTGCAAGGATGGGCCGTTCAACCTCTGCTGGAGCCAGGAGCTGAGGGCATTAGTTTGCTGATTCATCTCTGCCAAGATGCCATGGGGGTGGCCACTGCTCCTTGGCCAATGTCTCACAGGCTCTAGGTGAGCCAGGGCTTCCTCACGCTCTCAGCATGGGTAACAGGCTGGGAGGAAAGACGCAGAAGGAAAGTGTCTCAGTTTAAAGAGACTGGAGTGTTTTGCTAAGGAGGATGAGTTATGAGGTAGACAAAACTCTTCTCGCTCAGCAATTGTAAATCCAAAATTAAGAGGCTCCAATCGAGGACGTATGGAAAAAGGAAGAAATAACAACCCTTTATTAAAGGATATACGTATATTGGCAAAAACAGTAACAGAACACAAAAACAACTAAGCAATAATCCTGTACCCAAAAAGTCCCCTTCAAAAAGGAGACAGTCTCTCTGTCCTCTTGCGCGATTCCAATCATGGTTGGCAGGGGGCGCTGTTGGATCACTGGAGGTGCAGAGCCTGCTGTTGCTCTGTGGTGGCCGGCAGGGGGCGCTGTTGGGCTCTGGCGGTCGCCACGTGCGGGCTCCGGATCACGGGAGAAGCCGAAATGGAGATTCCCCTCCACCAAGGAGGGGAAGGGGAAGAAAGGGAAAAGAAAGGCAGTTTCTTTCCCACTAAACTCACGCTGTCTGCAGCTGGCTGTAGACAGGACTCCCCCTTTGTTCGTCAGTGGGCACAAACTCTACGATGAAATCTGAGCAGATTCGGCTGGCGACAGAGCAGACCGTAGACAAACCAAAGCCGGAGAACAGACAGATGACCAGGTCAAGAGCAAAAGGGCCTCCAAGATTTTTCAACACACCTTGCTCCCGTTAAGGCACAAAGCGAAGCGCTGCTTTCCAAGGAGAGGAGGGGAGAAAAACTCCCCACCTCCTACCCAGCCCCAGAGAGGGCTATCAGGCTGGAATGTAGTTCTGCCAGCCAGCTCCTTTGTGTAGACAATCACCCAAGGCAGAAAACTGTCCTCTCCATTCAACATCCCTCCCCTACATGCAGCAGGGGAAAGAAAAATTCCCGTTTGGGTTTTACAACAAATAAACCCATAACAGAAAGCAAGACATCAATCACATCAGCTTCAAAAAATGGAATGCAGTCATTTTTCCAAACTCACGGTAGTGTTCAGACTACTAATTTTTCAGTTATGAGTTTCATATATTGAATGAACTATACCAATTATCACCTCCACACCTCCAGGTGTGAAAGACTTTTCTCCTCAGCAAAGCAGAAATGTGGGAGGATGGAATATGTGTTTGCAAAAATGCCAGGTAAGAGCAGGAAAGGAACTAGGCATTGGAAGGGAGGAGAGTGGATGGAAAAGGCCAGAATTACATTGTCTGGGGGAGTAAATGCTTCAACCCTGCAATCAAACAGAAAAAGTGGTATCACTGGTGATTACAAACCCAAATTAGCACTAAACTAAACTTACTGTATGTGCCAACACTCTTTCCAGAAGCACAAGTGCCACATTCTTCTGTAGGTCAACTAGCAGCGGGGGTGTGCTGCAGGCAGACCCTCTCAAGTCCTGCTATTCTATCAGCAAGACTGTCCAAAATTACCAGAGTGAGAAAATACGCATTGCTGCTATCAGCTTTCCACCTGCTCACTGTGTTTTCTCTCATCAGGCAGCATCAGTATTCCCAGCCTCAATGTTCTCCCTCTTCTAAGAAGCCTGCAATGAAGGGGCAAAACTCATCCAAGCACTAAAAAAATATTTTTTTTCAAGGCAGAGCAAGCACCAGAGTCCAGTCCATACTACAAGAGCTGGGATGTAGTGGAGACTGAGGGACTTTTTTGCCATGTTGGTCTATTTCCTTACCCTTGGTGTGGAGAATGGGAGCTCTCTGGTGGCAAAATGTGAATCTGCAAAGATGGACTTTCAGTGGCCTCATACTTTTCTCTGCTCATGTGTAAGTCTCAAGAGGTAAAAGGAAAACAGTCGCATGCTGCCCTCTCCTAGGGCACTGAGAGCAGTCAGACCTAAACAATGGACACCATGATTTCTAGTGCAGGGGTGCCTGTTTCAAAGCCCAGCACAACTCCCAGCTCACAGGCTCTTGCTCATGACCCTGCAAGCTGTGCTGGGACACACATTCACAGGTCAGGAGGTATCTGATTAATGACAAAATCCACAGCAAACAGAGTGTTTTTTAGGGCTGCTGTGGCTCCAGCTCAAAGAAAATGGGGGACAGTACTGCTCTGGGAATCTGAGATCCTAATGAGACAACAGGAAAGCTGATGGGATGTCTTGTGAGAAGCCAACAGTAAAATCAAAGGGAAATGCATGAACTTGGTCTTGCTTGGAGAAATGCTAGCAGCTGTGTAATCTGCCAGCCCAGGGCACCTCAATCCTCACCATCCAGGTTTCACAAAATGCCAAAACAGAAGCAAAACCCAGCCAAAAAACCAAGGGAATTTGGGTGAAAAAGAGCTTGGACTGCCATGATTTTCACAAAACAAGAGGCCTCCACTTTTCCCTACCTGATTTTTGGCACTGCCTTCTTAGGCAACAGTCAAGATTAAGTGTCCAGTAGCCCTCAAACAGTTTGGGGTCTCGTGGGATCTGGAGGACCCAAACCACTCCATCTCATACAGAGAGCTCATGTACAAGGTTTCCCCTTAAGGCCCACCTTGACAGCTGGTTCTGAGTTGTGTGCCACTGCTCCTCTCTGCCTCAAGATCAGCAGATTCACAGTCTGGATACATCTGGCATCTCTGGCCCTTCCAAGGGACCTGGAAAAGAGAGGCAACAGTGAAATATCACCAATCCTTTCTGGCAAGTGCTCTGACTTGCAGCCCCAGCACGCAGATGAACCATGTCCATGCAACCTTGGACAGCTGTTTATACCTCCTAGCCCAGGGCAGAGGTCTCCCGTCCAGCTGCGCCTCCAGAAGGTGTAGCAACACCAGGAGTCTTCATGGGCTCAGATGGTGATGAGTCAAAAATCAGAAAGGATGAATTCCACAGAAGGTTATTAAAAATAGAGGCACAATGCCAAACTCAAGACATTCTTGCCTGCACACTAGATTCTGACATTCTGACTTTGTCCATCCTTCCCCAGGCATGGATATCAGGCCAGGAAGAGGATATCAGGCTAGATAGATCTCTGATCTGATCCAGGACATGTCTAATGGGAGCAGAGCTGTCACATCTCAGGCCATAGTAGAGAGCCTGTCCTTCGGTAATGCCCTCTGCAGCTCTGTAATGCTTCTTCCCAGTCTGAGAAATTGTACCACACTCCAGGAATGACCCACAGCTGGACACATTTGTCAGCTGAAGCCTCTCTGTAAGAAGTAGTCGCAGCAGCTGGGGAGAAACAAGAACATCAGGCAGGTAGGCAAAGCCACGGAGGGGCCTAAGGCCTTAGAAGAGGAAAAAACAAAAAAGGGAAAAAAAAGTAGTTGGAGACTACTAGTTTGCATCTGTCTGAGAAAGTCAGGGCTGCTCTCCGACAGACATGCAGACAAATTCCTTTCATGCCACCAGATGGAGCCGTGTCTTCAGTCACCAGCAGGCAGCTGGTCTGGCAGGGGACAACAGCCCTCTGCTCCCTGCTCCACCTGCGTTCCATGGGCATGTCCTCAAACTGCAAGGAGAGGGCAACGGCAGCCTTGCTTAGCTGCAAGCTGAGCCCAGCAGGGCATCTCACAGCTGCAGGGACACCTCCACTCTGAGCCAGTGTGAGGCTGAATCTGGGACCGAGTCAGTTGGGATCCAGGAGAGGAGGGTAAATGAACTGCCTGCCCACAGCTGAGGCCCCTGGAGCTGGAGTGAAGGTCAGAAGTACCTTTTTGAGCACGGAAACAGCAAAGCATCATATCTTGCGAGTAAGACTTCTGTGATGAGCAATCTGACAGGGGAAGCACTGTCCAGGAGTTGTGTGCAGTTTTGGTCACTGCAATATAAGAAAGATATTATTAGAGAAAGTCCAAAGGAGGGCAACGAAGATGGTGAAGGGCCTTGAGAGGAGTGGCTGAGGTCACTTGGTCTGTTCAGCCTGGAGGAGACTGAGGGGAGACCTCATTGCAGTTACAACTTCCTCATGATGGGAAAAGGAAGGGCAGGCACTGATCTCTTCTCTGTGGTGACCAGTGACAGGACCCAAGGGAATGGCCTGAATTTGTGTCAGGGGAGGTTTAGGTTGGATATTAGAAAAAAGGTCTTCACCCAGAGGGTGGTTGGGCGCTGGAACAGGCTCCCCAGGGAAGTGGTCACAGCACCAAGCCTGACAGAGTTCAAGAAGTGTTTGGACAATACTCTCAGGCACATGGAATAACTCTTGGGGGTGGCCCTGTGCAGGGCAAAGGATTGGACTTGATGATCCTTGTGGGTCCCTTCCAACTCAGCATATTCTGTGATTCTGTGATTGGCAACCTGTGCTTCCTGGCCTCCTTCAGAAATGCAGCTGCAGTCATGCTTCTTGCCAGCATCCACATACAGCATGTTGGGTGACAACCCCTCAGGAGAACTGAGCTGTGCCACTCAAGCAATGCAAATGCTCAGAAAGAGATCAGTGGTTGCTGAAGACTGGAAATACGCAGGCTCACCAAACTGGTTCATCCCACCACACCAGCCAGCCTTTCTCCACTCAGCATGCCAGAAAAGAGCCAGCATGCCAAGCACAGGCCACCAATACAGATTCAGACACAGAGAACAGGTCTAAAGAGGGGGGTGGAAAAGGGATGCTCCACTCACACTACTCTGTTTTTCAGTGGAGACTTCCCCATAGCCACGTCCCTGGATAAGACCAACCATAGCACATACACATAGCTCACCACGGCCCAGTTGTCAGCCCAGGTGGCAGAGCTATAGCTATCAAGCCACTCGACTCCATTCAGGATCTATGCACGAAGACCACATCCTGCACGATGATGGCACCCACAACACAGACAGGAGAGAGGTCAGGGATGTTGTCAGAGGCTCCCATCCATACCTGTGTCTGCCTGCACACTTGCAGGAAACACAGTGAGACCCTCTTTTTTTCCAGTTTGTCTCTGCAATGTCCTCATACTCCTACACCTCACCTTGCACAGTCCAAGTGGCAGAAGTGGCAAGGAGTGTTGTCCATTTATGTGTGAGGCAGATTCATCAGGAAAGCAATGCCCTTTTTTAGACTACCTGATATAATGGAAGGCAAACAAACCTAGTATGCTTGCTCTTCCTTGTACCTACCTGGCATATCCAGCTTAGACCCACCCAATCCCAGGCTGTGGGCAGATTTGTCCTGCAGCCTGTCCCAGTTGTTCTCCACAGGCACTGGCAGTGCTGTGGCTTCTCTCTAGCATCACAATGGCCAGGGCTGTGTGCTTTGGAAACAAGTGCTTACCTCTCCGTACCTGCCTCTGCAACTCAGGCCTACAGTAACCACCCTAAATTCTCAGAGCACTCCCCTCACACACCACTGCATTCCCAGAAATCACATTCAGTGCTACTTCATTATCTTTTGACAGTTTTGATGGGCCTTCGCTATCCTCTAGCAAATCCTCCACAGCTATAAGGCTTCTGTTGATGAACATCCATCATACTAATATGGTCTCATTGCTTCCTTTTTCACTACCCCATGCGTTTCTTATGGTTAGACAGTAAGCAGATTAGGGTGGGGATTTTCCAGTCTGTGCCTGTACCTTGCATGTTTGGTGACACATGGGATAGGGCTAATTCACATGCCATCTAATCTTACCCTCAGAAGCCCTCCTTGTAATGAACTCCCAATTTTAACCACCCCAGTAACAAGAGCCAACCTTCCCCCATTCCACAGTGCCAAACCTAGACAGGTTCAGTAAGTAGCCACAGCCCTGACAAACACAAACAGGCCTGCAGTTCCCAAGCCAGAACTGCCATCCTGCAGGAGCAACACATGTTCGAAAGGTTTCTTTGTTATTCTGATGCAGCTAAGTGCAAACTCTGTCTAAGAAAATCAAACTGCTACAAAACCTTCTGTCTAGGTCACAGTGTAAGAGGAGTGGGGGTTAATTTAGTCAGGAAATAAAATAATTATTAATAGCATTGCAGATAGCAATTCCTAATGGCATCAGCAACCACCTCCTCACCTGGAACAAAGCCCACATAAGCCAAAAATGCTTATTCTCCAAGAAATTTCTGCAGCCATTGCACATTTGATGTAGCAGCATTATCATCTTACATGTGCAGAAAAGAGATGGCCTGAAGGTTAGGGTGTTACCCTGTAAGGGTAGCAAAGGCTTCATTGGACTTACCACAGATTTCCTGCCCGAGGCTGGGAGAGTCACGCAGCCTCTCTCAGCTCAGCTCTCCTCATCTATAAAAGGGGCTGCACATGCAGCCCTGTCTCACAGCAGAAGCTCAGGAGCATAATCACAGTGAATGCTGCAAAGCTTTTAGGTAATGCAGCCAGAGATGCTGCCTAAAGCTTTACCCACTGGTTAAGACGAGTTCAAGGCCTCTGTGCTCAACATGAGCCTCCCTTCTCAGACGGACAGGGATTTAAGATCCAGTTCACATGTACGCAGGGAAAACATATAATTTTAAGTTTTGCACATTGCCTGTTTTGACAATTTAGGGGAGAGTTGAGCAGCGAGTCCTTAAGCTGATTCTGGGGCAGGATGCCTTTCATTCTCACCATACAAAGTATTTCAGACAGGCCCTTTAGTGGCAACAAAATCAAAGGGGAAAAAAAAGATAAATAAATAGATAAGCCAGGTAGGCAAGTAGCTTGATGACATTCTTGCATACTTAATTAAAATAGAGCTGTTCCATTCCTGAGCTGCCTTCTTGTGCTGTTTCCTCCTTTGTCCTTCTAGTGGAGAAAATGCCCCAGGGGTGAGGAAGCATTGGGCTACCTTCCCCATCACACTCAATCCAGAAAGGTTCTGATGAGAGCCGCTTTCTGATGAAAATTAACCCAGCAGCAAGCAGGGTCAGATTTTGGTCCAGTTGTTCATAGCCTGCAGTTTTTACCATATGGAAATTAAAAGGATTGCAACCTGCAGCAACTGTGGAAGTCGACAGCAAATTAAAAGGAATATGAGTTCTGACATTCATCTGTAGCAATTTAGGACAGCCTTTTCATTACTGTAAAAATAGCAAGTATTTATAAACAACATCTAGCTCTGATCTGCACTAAATCTCAAATTGCAATATAGAAAAGGCAGGAACAAAGTTAACGCTTCAAAAGCAGATATCTAATGTAAAGGGGAAAAGCAGCTTGCCCAGTTTCACTCCATGGGCTAGGACAGAGCATTGGACCAGACACTGGGCTCTCGGTTCCTGCACGCTGTCTGCTGCACCTCACCGCCTCCTCAGAAAAGGAATGGAGCATCACAGCAGTTTCTGGAAATCACCTTTAGTTCTTCTTCTCTCCCAAAATTTCCCTTTAAATATTTAGTCCAATGCACCTACTAAACTGAATGTTTTAGCAATGCACAGCGATAGGCTCCTTGTGGCTTTGTTTCTGCCAGTGAAATAGCTACAAATGTAAGGTTTACAGAGACTTTCTGTTCCTGTCTAAAATTATCTTTGCTGATCCTTGTGACGCCAAAAGCACAGAACCAATATTCCATAAGTCATGTGAAAAAGGGACTACATTTCAAGCACACTCAGCTAGTGTGGTTACAGTACCATCTATCAGCCATGACCAAAGGTCTGGGCTACCACCATGCCAGGCTTCACACAAGGGGACACTACCTGTTTCCTTTGCTGCATGAGACAGCACTCAGAGTCAGGGCCTGATCCTGCCATCTGGGTGCTTTGCGGTCATGGGGTGGTTGTCCAGCCTAAGAGGAGTCTCTGTGATCCCTGCTCGAACTGCAAGATCAGGGTAGAAATGTTTGAAAAACAGCAGGTGGATGCAGCCCGATGGGGAAAGCGGGGGCTAAGAGGGAGACAACAGTAATTAGCATAAGTAGCGGCAGCCTCAGCTCACCAGCTGCTTTGCCGATTGTCTGCCTCCCTGATTTCAAACAGCAAAGAAGCAATTTGCCGAAGAACACAGTCAGTAGCTAAGACTGCCCCTTAGAACTATTAGGGAAAAATAAACGATTTCCATGGTACAAAAGCAAGGCTTGCAGGGCTGTCATGTAGGAGTTTGCCTAAGTAAGGTATGGAGCATGCAGCTCAAAACAGCCACCAAATACTTCAGAGCGAAAGGCTAAAAAAGGAAGGTTTTAGAGGAGGAAATGAGTCAGTAGCTTGGAGGACAGGAGGGGGAGTTCAAATAGCTGAGGCATATAAAGTAAGCAAGTAGTCACCCTCTCAAATGTGATTCTAGCAAATGCTAGTCAGTGAGGCAGATGTATTGATCTCGGGTTTCTGTTGATGCAGGGTCTTATGCAAAAATGGAGTCTATGGGTGACTTTTTATATTGACCACGCTGGATTTTGAAGCGATCATTCACTGGACAGACACTTGTGAACTGCACTTCACACCAGTGTTTCTGCCTGGAGCCAAAGCAGTCACCATCAGCTACAGGATTGCTGAAATTTCTCAGGGTCCCCTATGGCTAGGGGATGGATTTTTTTGGGGTGGGGAGGGGGAAGTGTCAGGCTAATTGCAAATACCATTTACCTTAAAAAAGGGAGGAGAATTCATCTTTCAAGATTGGTTCATCCAAACATACAGCTTGAGCTTTCAGCCTAGCTTATTTATAGCACTAACACTAGGAAAAAAGGACAAAGCTTGTTCAGTGTTGAAAGGCAGAAGAGCTAGTAAAGAACCCCTTCCTCTCCACAATGCTGTAGCAATTCACAGTATGTCTGTCTTTGTAACAACCTTGTATTGCACTGCAAGGTGAGGACAAAGGGGTAAGTCTCAGCCCAGGAAGCCTTTAGCCTTGCTCATTCATACACCATAACATCTGGCCATAACACGGTGTGCAGCACAGTGGGAGGGTTACTGTCAGTGTGGCAATAAGCCACAAGGCACAACTTTCTCACCTCTGCTCAGGTCCCTATCCCATCAAAAGGGTGGGATGATGGAAAGGGACCTTGTAAATAGAACCAAAATTTCCTCCTGCCCTTCCCAAAACAGGAAGCTTCTCCTCATTTCAGGCACCAAGACAACAGCTATGCAGCAGCCGTGAGAGGACCGTGTTGCAAGCCCTCGCTGAGGAAACTGCAGGACTGCAAACAGGGGCGATGCTTAAGGTCACAGACACGTGAGGAGAGAGCTGTCAAATGAGGGAGCAGCACAGGGCTGGAAAACCAGACTCCCTTTCCCCTACGCAAACAGCAGCACAGAATTTACATGCAGCAGTGGTTCCCAAACCACATCATACATACTGCTAATCCCAAGCAGGCAGCTCTTGGTGCAGGGCTGGAACTCCCAGTGCCAGTGCTGCTACAGCACGAAGAGTCTGTGGAGCCTATGCCAAGGCAGGCTGGTACCACCAATAACCACAAACTTGTCTGTGCATCTTGGTGTACAGCTCCTGCCTCGAGCTTCCGCAAAGCAACACAGCCACTGTGTTTATGCCTCACTAGGCTATATGCTATTTTGTCTTTTGGGGAATGCAATCTTTCAAAAAGCCATCGTGGTTCTTGGTGAGTGCCCTTCCCAGAGCAAGCACTTTTCTCATGAGACAGGAAAAGCGAGAGAGATTTCTCTTACTCCGCTGGTGAAGGAGTTCCTGTCCTCACTGAAGTTTCTTTAACCAGTTAGATACCTTCTCAACCCGCTGCAGTGTTTCCAAAAAGACCTCTTGAAACAGAGTGAGCCAACAGGCCAGTTCCAACTCATTTTCCCTTATAAGTATACAAAATGAAACAGTCCCAGCCCTGTTCTCATGACTTTACATCATCTCTTCCCCTCCTCCCCAGGATGTCTCACTTCTGTAACCCTCTGTCATAGCGAAACCCATCTATGAAGAGCAAGCTTGGAACAGTAACAGAGAAATTACTCACATCAATTAAGACTAAAAAGCACAGCTGCTCCAGGTCTCTGCTGCATGCCACTGGAGATGGAGGTCAGCCATGGCACTGCCATATGGCACCGATCCCCACTGCCAAACAGAGGCTGCCTTGATTTCCTCTCCCCATCAGGACAGTCAGAGCAAAGAAGCAGTACCAGAAGTTGTCCAGAGAAACATACTCTTAGGACTGAAGCTCTACCTATTACACAGGCATTATATCTGACTTATTTCAAAAGAAAAAATCAAACATCTCCCTGCTCAATTCTTGCCAATACTTCCAAAGTAAGTCAACATTTGTATTCGAATGTAAGCATTCCATGATTAAAAAGATCAGAAAAGACCCTAGAGAAGAACTACCCCCTCAGTCCAATTCAAGTCCAAGTCGTGCTGGTAGGTCTTTGCTGGTTTCACCACAAATCTGTTCCACATTCTCTTACAAAAGGAATCTCTGGTCAGAGGAAGTCACCCAACACAAAATGCACTAATGCAATAGGACTGCTTTTTCAATACATGAATCTTCAGTATGGGGTCTTTCAGCAACTTCTATCTAATGTGAACAGGCTTAACAGGTTCTACCTTTCTACCCACTACATCTACTGGGGTAGGCTGCAAGGAGGGGAAAAAAAAAATATCAAACCCCTTTAATTAGAACAGCAATATGGATGAAAATTGTAAGGTGTGTAAGCATGGCTCACACCTTTAGAATTAAAGCTTCATGCTAGTTGCCTCATACCCAAGCCCTGAAAACATGCCATCAAGTCTTGGTTTTGTTTACTGCTTACAAGTAGGCACAGACTTAACAAATAACCTGGGTGCTGGGGTTTTTTGCTTATCGATTCAAGCCGGGAACATCACTGCAGTCAAGATTCAGTAATAAAACCTAACTTTCTATATATTTTGTAACATCAGTAGGTGCCTGTGTACTCTGTTTACGAGCAGCCTGAGCTTCACTGCCTGGAAACATTAAGGAATGAATATTTTCGTCGCGGTCAGAGTGAGCAGGACTGCCATGAACACGGAACAGCAGCTTCTCCGAGCGCCCCGGTCTCCGCAGCAGCGTTTTCTCAGGATCAGCTTTGTCCCGAGGACAAAGCCGGTCGTTTCGGCCACCTGGATGAAACCGAGGCCGGGATCCGGGAGTCGCGAGTGCCGGCGGGAAGCGCAAGGCTTCTGCCGCAGCAGCGCGAGCCAATCAGGAGTGCCTGACTGAGATCGCACCAAAGTAGGTAGTGAAAAACCCTCGAAGGAAAAAAAAAAAAGAGAGAGAGAAAGGAAAGTCCCACACTTCCGCCTCGCCGACTCTTCCGCCCGCCCGGCTCTGGCCGTTTCTGCTGCGGCCGCCTAGCCCCGCGGGCTTCCCGCCCGCCCCACGGCCATCCCATGGACCCCCCCCCGACCCCTCACGCCCATCTCAGTCCCCTTCAGCCCCGCTCCCAGCAGCCCAAATCCTTCTTACTCCCTGCTAACAGCCGCCCCCCCTCCTTTCCCACACGACTCCCTCAACCCCCACTCTCCCCGCCGCCCCGTACACCTTAGGGCAGGTAGCCCCACCCCACGTCTTTGAGGGGGCGCCGCCATTAGTCGACCGAAGCGTCAATCAGCCGGCGGCTCCCCTGTGATTGGGCAGTTCAGCCGGGCGGCAGGAGGGGGCCGTGTGTGAGGGCTGCGGGTGCCCCCTCCCCGCCCGCGCGTGCGCGCGGGGCTAGGGCGTCGCCACGCGGGGCTCCCGCCATAGCAACCGCTTCCTCCTCCTCCGGGCACAGCGGCCGTGACGTCGGCAGCGCTTCCGCCCGGCTCGCGCCCTCGCCGCTTCCCTTTCTGCCGCCGGAGCCCGTGCCGCGCCCAGATACCCGAGAGGAGCCGCCGCCGCACCACGCTCCGCCGCCCACCCGCCCGCCGCGCCCAGCCGACGCCATGGTAGGGATCCGGGCGCCGCCGGGGGGGCGTTAGGCTTCTCCCCCTCCCGCCTTCATCCTTGAGGGAAAGCGGGGAGGGGGGCGGCGGTACCGCCCGCCGCATCCTGGCTGGCGCCGCCGCTGTGCCCGGCAGCACGGCGGTATCTCACCCCCCTTTTTTTCTCCTTCTCCCCCCCTTACCCCCCCCAATCCTTCCCGTTCGCCTTTGAACTTGAGGCGGCGAATCCGTTCTCCTCCCTTCCCCCTAGCCGCCCCCCCCAATCCCGCCATGAGGCGGTGGAAGGTTACTCTCCCCCCGTTGAGGCGATGGAACTGTCCTCCCTCCTTTTCCTCACCCCGCCATGAGGTGATGGTACGTTCCGTGCTGCACACAGGCACTGGGGCGGGCGCATCCATTCCACCCTGTGACGGGGGGGGGCCGGGCGAGGCAGGAAGAGCCCGTGGGGGGGCGATGCGCAGCCCCTCCCCGCGCCGCAGGGCGCGGCCGGGGTGGGGAGAGGGGCATCGTCGCCCCCGCCCCTCCGTGCGAGGGGCTGCGTGGGAGGGGACTGCAACCTGGTGGAAAGGCACCGCGGATGGGGGCCCCCTTTTCCCCGGGGCCGGGGGCTGCCCTGCTCGGGAGGAAGCGCGGCCGCCGCCGCAGCCGCCCCGGCGCGGTCCCGGCGGGAGCCATCTTCCCACGGCCGAAGGGCTCGGGCCTGGCCTAGAAAACGGCGTCGGCTCCGCCGGAGGCCGGGACGAGCACGGGCCCTCCCAGGGCCAGCCGGGATCCCGTTCGCCGGCCCCGGCTGGAGCCGGCCGCGCTGGTAGCGGACAAAAGGGGGGAAGCGGAACTCGCGGAAGGGAAGCGCTGATCGTAACAAACAGAGTTTCGCAGCGGCCTCTCGAGGAAGCTTAAATTTTGAGGTAGTTGTTGTAAGGACTTGGTTTTTGTGTGTTTTTTTTTTTATTATTTTTTTTTTTTGCTCCTCCACACAGTGCTGGAAACACTTTATCTGAGTCATTATGCTGGAAGCATAGAAACGTGTCAAGCATACACACTGACTTTCCTGTGTTTCCAGGCTTTCAAAAAACCAAAAGTGCCGAGGGTCTCCTTGCATAAATGGAGTGGAATAGACCAAATGCCTTTTCGACTTCCTGGTGGCTCACTCTCGGTTTGCTTTGCCTATGCTCAAAGTTTGCATCCCCGTTTAACAGTGGGAGCTGTGACTGGCAAATTCGTCTGAATTAATATCTCATGCAGTTTTGATTCCTATCCTGTTTTTGCCTGAGTCCAGCAACACACACTTTTGTGTTTTGACACACTTGTCTGGGGTTTTTGTCTTTATTAGAGGTGTTACATATTGAGGCCTTCTCATGGTATTTCTCATTAGTTTGAATGTGTGCTATATCCAGTAAGTGAACTTTTAGTCCTTATAGGGCTGGCAGACAGGATGTATTACTAATCTCCCTGCTTCCTCTAACACCCAAGTTGGAGCATCTGTGACTGGTCTGCAACATGGAGCAGAGCTAATGGGAGTTGTAGCTGAAGTTGTTAAAAAGTCTGACAAGACTTGCAGCTCTTGTTTAAAACAGGCCTGTCTCAGCAGGCCAGCTACCACCTCTGCAGTATGCAAACCGAGTTTAGACTGACTACTTCGTGTGTCAGGCTTCATCTTGCTTTGGAAGTAGAGAATTCCCCAATCAGTCAAAACTAGTATTTCTCACAGTGATCTTTTTGCAACAGGGTCTGGGTTGGCTTTTTTGAGATGCTAAAAATGAACTTGCTTATGGGCAGTGTAGGCCTTCTGGCAAAATACAGTAATGTCAGCAGGAGGGCATCGTTTAGTATAAAAAGAGCATTGGATTTTCAGATTTTGTGTCTTGCCACAAGGTTCAGTTTCTTTCCTATTGGATTAAATGAGTCTATGGTCTTTGGAGGACCATGCAAATTATTTTTCTTGGTTGTTAGTCAATACTGTTCCCAAATCTGTGTAATTACAAGGTACATATGCCTCATGTACAAGATGACAGCCTCATGACAATTGGTAGTGTGGGTGTCTGGCATGTTCCTACTTGCCTTGCCAGAATTGCTGTCAAGGGGCTCCTGCTGGGTGCAAGGGCTGACCTAAGTGATCCCATGTAGGAGAGCCTGCAGGCAGCCAGGACTTGTGTGTGAAGCTGTTCGGAGCTTTCGCTTGCTTGGCTGTTCAGCATTCACGCAGTATTCTGGAAGGATCCCTCATTAACAAGTATCTGTGGTGCCCAAAGCAGGCCTTCAAAGCCTGGTTTTGAGGGTAACTTTTAAGTTTTAGGTTGCTGTAGGTGCCTGGAGAAAGAATTCTTGGGCTCATTATAGCTGATTTCTGTGCTGAATATGTTCTAAGAAGCTTTAATTTTCTGCAAGAGTCCTGTTGCATACGAACTTACACCTGTATTACCTTAAAACCTTGCGTTTCAACAGAGGAATGGGTGCTACTGAAAACTAATACCCTGCTACTGGCTGGTTTTCAGCAGTATTGCTGGGATTGCCTTTTGTGGGTATTGCTTGTTTTACCTACCTTGATAATTAAACTGGGAGTGAACTTCATGGTAGCTCAGAGAAGGAGGTAATTTCCTCTTTGGCTGAAAGCTGAGGAAATGACCTCCAGGAATTCAAGGGATAGTTTTTTCCAATTTTTTAAATAATTTCTTTCTTTCTCATCTCTCCTTGTTGATAACAGTTCTTGTTGTCGTGGGGGGGGAGGGGGAAGAAAAGCTGAATAGAGTTCTGATTCTACCCCTCCTCCTGCCAAAAGAGACCAAATAATGCTAAATAAAAAACTTGAGTCTAGCTGGCAAGATCTGTCTGCAAGTGATATCGAATAACTCCATAGTTCTTGCTGGTTTATGGTGTGCAAATATAGCCTGTTACACAACAGCAGTAAAAGGCAGTTAGTTATGTTTCCCATCATGCTTCACATCTGAATTGAAGCTTTGGACTTTCAGGCTGTCCCCTGTAAACAGAGGTGTCTGTCTGTCCGGCTGTAGATAGCAGGGCATGTGGGCCTTGCAGAACTCAGGAAGTCACTGGTGTTCCAACACGGTTGCTGATCTTTAAGATCAAGTCAAAGTCGTTGCACCTTTCCTACTCAGTACAGTGGGGGTGGTAGTATCCGATATGTTTTCTTGAGTGCTCAAATAACAAATTAAAATCAAAGCAGTATTTCAAATCCGTGGTTTTGACCACCTACATTTTTAGTTGACTTGTTGGCCTTAGCTGACACCCTTTTCAGAGGCCTGATTTGGCAAAATTGTCTTCCAGCCTGTTAGTGCAGCCAGGCTGTGACCCTCCCTTTCTACTGGGTGCTCCCACAACTATGTTAGCTTAGTTTGCCCTTCAAGGTCTCCGTGCTGATGATGTCCCAGGGCATTATGTTGTGTGGCAGTGTAAGGGACAGCTCTGTGAAGGGTGCTGTCCCAGACCAGTTGGGTAGTAGTAGTTTAAACTGAAAAAGTATTTGTTGCAGAGATGTACTATGACACATTACTGAGTCTTATGGAAATGCCACGTGGTTACACAAGCAGTTCTGACAGTGGCAGGGAATTTCGAAGGTAGATAGGAAGGATGATATGCCAAGCATAGGGGAAGCAGTGTTTGCTGAAGAAACTAAGAACCAAATACATGCAATAATGTGACTACCAAACATGGGAGCACAATGTCCTCAAATCTGCCCTTGCAATTAAACAAGACATATTTTAATAAAGATCTTGGTGTCAAATTCTGGAAAAATTGATGATGCTTTTCCAAGAAACACCAGTTTCCACTTGAGTACCTGTGAGTAGTTATCACCCTGGTGTATACAATGTGTGTGTGGTTCCCAGACAAAACAAGTCAAGAACTGGTTCTTTAAATGTCTCTGTAGATAATGCATGCACAGGCACCACTATGGAGAGCTCTTGGATTCTAATCACAGGAGAGAAACCCAACAGTGTAAAATTGTCAAGACTTAAAACCAAATCTCATCCTTCAAACTTGTCTTGAGGCAAACTAAGTCATTAGTTTAAAGTCTTGTTGGCTGTCTCACAGTTGAGGAGGAAACAAAGACTCTCCTTAGATAAAATATTTTAAATATTCAAGGAAAATACTGGAGTGCACAGCATTTCCTAACAAAAGAGAAGGCAAATTTCAGTGTGTCAAAATTGTGTTTCCATGCAGGCTTGCTACAAATCCAGTTTATAAGGTGTCTGGCATGTATTTCACTCCTGAAACAGCTTTCTGTATGTGGGGATTTTCTTGAGAAAGCTTTGGATTATTCTTCAGTCTTCCCCAGTTAAGATTAAATTTCAGTTCAGGTACTTGGCAATGGAGGCAAAGTGTTGGAAGCTCTTAGTGAGGGCAGCTGCATATGGCTCTTGCAGCAGGAAGCATGCTAGACAGAAGGCTCACTCTTTGGGCATTCTACTCTTGCAAGACTTCTGCAGTGCTTTGCACTTAAGTCAGGAACAGTGGCTTTGTGTAGGGAATAAGAGCTGCTGTGTTACTCCAGCGCATGCTGACAAGGCATTTAATGCAATCATTACCTCCTCATGTGCCTACAGCAGTCCATATGAAAGTACAATGGGGATACTGGTATAACTGCCCTGGAACGATATATGAAGAGCTCAGCCCACAAGACACACCATGTTTGCAATAGTTGCACAGAGGTGCTGGGGGAGAACTCATTTTTGCTGATTTCCTCAGAGAAACTCACTCTATCCGCTCTTGCCTGAATATGTCTCCCTCAATATGCTGTACTGGCATCATTTTCCCATCTGGTAATTAGGTGACTTGCCTGCTTGCTGCTGCCTTATTTCAGTGAGGTTAAAAGGCCCTGCAGTTAAGGTTCAGTCCCCTACAACAAAATATCACCAGCTGATTCATGGTCATGTATCTCACAAGTACCAGTCCAGAGCTAGATAACTGCTTTTATACTTGAAAAGGAATAGAACCAGACTAACTGCTGTAGCTCTACAGCATTCAAACCAGAATGCACAAAATAATAATGAATGTGCTGTATTGCATCCTCTAAGCAGAGTAGTACCTGGCCAAAGAGAGAAAATCCAGACGAACAAATAAATGTTTACTCTGTCATTACTGGTGGGGTGGAGGCTTCTCACCAGCTCTTCTTCTGGACAAGACACCAGAGATGAGGTTAAAATGTTGATTGAGGACATGTACTTAAAATATAGCATTTCTCCTTGTTCCAGCGCTCTTAACAGTCATCCTGTTGATGTTCTATGCAGAGCGGTTTCAACCACCTTACAACAGAAGCTGTCTAGGTTTTGGTTTCTTTTACTTTTTAAGTATGTTTGTGAAGCCAACCGCGGCTGGTATGAGCCAAGAGTTGAAGAGGGAGTCCTACAGTTGAAATAGTAGATCCTCTTTTTGGAAGTAATTAGTTCATTGCACTGGGAATTTATGGGCGACACTCTACTGCTATGACACAGTTATAGGGTTTTCTGAGATGGAACAAATCTGCATTGTCCCTAGCAACATAATGGCTGCTAATGTCAGCCTGTGTGATGAATCCAGGGGTTGTACAGCAGCTGCAAAAAAATAGTAGCACCAGCTACTAACAGCCTTTTGCTTTGAAAAGCTAACAGGTGTAGTTCTCACTATTGCCCCTTCAGCTTCTGGTCTGTCCCAGTTATAAACTGCAATTTAACACTGAATTCTGAGTTTCCAGGCTAAATACTCAACATTTTTGGAATCTGAACTGACTGACCAGCAGTGCTCAGTTTCTTTTTAAGGAAACAACTTGTCTCCCTACTTGGAGACATGTTTCTGGCTGTGTAGTAGTACAAGCATATGCACTTGACTGCACAGTTTGCATCAACCTGCAGCTCTATTGCTGTTGCTTCTGGCTCTCTGCTGAGCATTAACCTTTTCTTTCAAAGTTAACATGAATTGGTGCAGGGGAATTAGTTGTTGTGGTGTAGGAGCAAAGATCAAGAATGGACAAAGGTGGAGGTAAGTGACAGGGCTTTTAAGTGATTAATTGCCTTGTTCCCATGCTAGTTCAGGCTTTCTGTGCATTTTCTATGACTGAAGGTCAGGTCTTAACACCTGTTTTCAGCTACTAAGGTGCCATTGCAAACCTTAGGGAGGAAAAAAGTTCTCGAGTTCCCTGTGGATTGGTCCCTAGTGAATGATACAATAGCTCTACTTGCTGCACTGTTTGCTTTATTAAGGCAACTTTGTATTAATTAGAGTCTTCCCAAAGAGGCTCTTGCCTACACGAAACACAGGGATAAGGAAGGGAAAGACCTTCATTCTTCATTACCTCTCAGTCACACTCTGACAAAGTGCAGTCTCTCTGTATGATTGAGGTGACATAGGAATGAGTCACTTTGAGTCATGTTTGTACTTTTGCTCAAGTTATCCTGGAATAGGCTTTCTCTGCTTACTTTCCTCACCTTATTGGTGATATGCAAAAGGATGGCTGCCTGCCAGGGAGCTGAGGCGCAGTGAGTGACTTGCTGTTCTCCTGTCCCAAAGTAAGTGCAAGGAATTCTGGATAGGTTACCCCTAGTAGACAGGCCATGCATTATAAATCTTGAGGCATGTCCCCTTGTATTTGGGTAAACCTCAAAAGAGCACTGTTCTCATACTACAGAAAAGCTTCTGTCTCAGATACACTGCTGGGTGAGATTTTCTGTGACTAGCAGTTGGGAGATGTAGATACCAAACTCCATGGTAATAGGTTCTGCTAGCTGTGCCACCTCTCCTCACTGGGTTAGCAATGCTATGCCAGCCACAGTTACAGAAGGAAACATGTTGGTAGAAAGAGGAGAATCCGGGCTCGTCTGTGGTCCTCCATGGTAGTCATTGGTCAAGGCTTAAAAAAAAAAACACACATTAAGTCATTGTCCAGTCTATAACCATCTTTCAAGGACAGCCTGTATGAAAGCTAGCACTGAGCAGTTCCCCTGCACCTCTGTCTCCTTGGTTTTGCAGCTGAACTCTGTTGTTTCTCTAAGACACAAAATAATTCTGTTGAGCTCACATTTTGGGGCTGAAGGTAAGGAAAAACAAAACGAACCTTTCGCCTTTTTCAGTTGGTGGATCTCAGATGGTGCTGTACCTGACTGTTAGTACTGCTGACGGTGCTCATAGCAATGATGTGTGGCAGTTTACAGAGAGGGAGGAAGGCAGGCAGTTTTCCATCTGAGATATGAATTGTCATATCTGAGGATAATGTCATGTGAATTTGAAGACCAAAGACCAGTGAGGGAGGAAGCAGTATTTTAAAGGAATCTCACTGTTCACACTGCATACAGCACTTTGAACAGATTGTTGAGTATCAGACAGCCTTCATTTGGTCTTTTCTGCTCTGGCCATGACATCCTTCCATCAGCATCAGCTAGCTTCCCATACTTGCAGTATTCACTATTGCACAGCTGCTGTTAAGCTCTCCAACTTTGCTGTATTCTGAGAACAACACTCAGATGCAAATGCCACAGGTTTTTTCTGTCTTATTCCCAAAAATGCAGCAGGCTGAAAATGCAGCTCAGCCTGTTGTTGTTCTTGCTAGGTCTTGTCCTCTTTATTTTGTGCAGCTGCCTTTAACATTAGATTGATAATGCTGCATGTGCACCTCCTATTACAGCAAACACAGGGGATACCATACCACTAACTACAATTTCCCATCAGACTTCAAGGGGGGGAGGGAAGTTGAGAAGGCAGGCAGCTGGCTTTACAAACTGATGGAGGAGCTTGCAGGTTCTCCCTTTAAAATCCTGAATTCAGAGCAACTTCTGAAAGTTGGTTTGTTCAGCTAAAAACTGTACCACTGCAGTCCCAGTACCCCACTACATCTCTCTTGATCTCTAAACTAAGTCCACATGACACGTGTGGAATTTGGCCAGTTTTACCTCTGTTCCTAAAGCTGCTAGCAAGCATGCTAGAAATGGCTAGGAAATTTTGAATAGCAGATCCTTGTGGGCTTGATTGTCTAGCTAGCGTGAAATGGGTAACAAAATTAAGCTTCTGTAATCTTGGAGGACAAGGAGTGGACATGTGTGTAAAACTCCCCCAAAACAATGTTCTAATGTAAGTAAGACTGTGCCTTCTTTGGAATAGTTTTGGTTTGGCAGCTGGCTGTGGTCAGCAGCAGACTCCAGATTCTTTACTTGGCTTTGGAAAAGAGGGTCTGCAGCCTTTTCTGAGGAAACTCTTGGGCCACTAGTGACTATTGTTAGTATCTATTGTCTTCTAGCCTCGTGTTTAAGGCAGTGCAGTAATGGAGTTGCAAAAATTTGCCGTGGTAGCCCTAAAGGTCTTTGCTTGTGTCTTTGCAGGCATCTGGAGTACAAGTTGCTGATGAGGTATGCCGTATCTTTTATGACATGAAAGTGCGGAAGTGCTCTACACCTGAGGAAATTAAGAAAAGGAAGAAGGCTGTCATCTTCTGCCTCAGTCCAGACAAAAAGTGCATTATTGTGGAAGAAGGCAAAGAGATTCTGGTGGGAGATGTCGGTGTGACAGTTACCGACCCTTTCAAGCACTTTGTGCAGATGCTTCCTGAGAAGGATTGCCGTTATGCCTTGTATGATGCAAGCTTCGAGACCAAGGAATCCAAAAAAGAAGAGCTGATGTTTTTCTTGTGGTAAGCCATCTTCCCAACTGACTCATTCCTAACATGCAGTTCAAGCACTGCAGGTGAGGTCTCTGAGCGTTTGTATTGCCCAGGCTGGCAAGATGGTAGGCTTAAAGTGAGTCGGGCAGCCCGATGCCTGTATTCTGAGCTGTGAGACATTTCACTTGTTCATGGTGGGAAGGATACTGCTTCTGGCTGTGCTGAATAATCCGTGTCAGTAATTGCACTCTCTTTGGCATATCCCATTAGGGCACCAGAACAAGCACCTCTCAAAAGTAAGATGATCTATGCCAGCTCCAAGGATGCAATCAAAAAGAAGTTTCAAGGTATGTAATACAGCCGATGCTCCTAGCTCTGCCGTGCCTCTAGGATACTTACACAGGAAGGCTTAACCATTGGCTAATTGGTTTGGGACTTGGGTGTTGTTTTATTTTGGTTTTTTGAGTAACTAGTGAGAGGTGAAATGTCACATGACAGAGCTAAAATGAGCTCTAGCTAAAATTTATACTGTCTGACTAAATTTTAGAGGCACTAGAACTGTGCTCAGAGCAAGAGCAGGTTTTGCAATGTGTGACACTGTGGCTGCACAGTACAGAGCACATTTGTACCATACAGGCTAGAAACCATTAGATTCATAACTCAGAGCTGCATTTTGTGCAGAGCTGCCTCAGTGGCAGAGGACTTTCAAGCCTGTGTCTGTTGAAATGTCATAAATTTACTGCGGTGTAGTAACAGTATTTAAGAATTCGCTTGATTCAGAGGTGCAGTTGTGATTACTCATTCCTAAAGGCATTGCATCTCCAAGTGAAGAAGCGAAGTTCTATTCAGCCTGTCAGGCACCATTAACCAAGGAGTAAACACCTTGCAGCATTCATAAATTTCATGCTAAGTCAATCTGGCTTATAGCCAGGTAGCGCTGCCCCCTGTTAAGTTCCTTTGTGCTGCACTGGACCAAAATCTTGCAGTGTGCAAGACTGACAAGATCACTGGGCAGCAGTGCCAGCCTTCACAGGATAGCATGCCCCAGGGATTGGAAGTGCCCAGGGAGACTGTTGTGTGCTGCACATGTGGAAGTTGAAAAAAAAGAAATCCTGAAAAAATTCTGCCTTTCACCACTGAAGACAGGCATGGTTTGGGATCCCGACCCCTCAAAAAGAAAAAAACACTGTTGATTCCTTAGACTGGCTTTCTAGATGCTTTCACCCTCTTCTGCAGAGCCAGCAAGAGCTGAGTCAGCCATCTCCATGTGCTTGCATGTAGCTCCCTCCCCAGCTGTACCCAGGGCAGCTCAAGACATGAGGGATTTACTTGTAAGAGCCTGCGATGAAAGGCCAACAGATTGAGCTCTGACCTAGTGACAAATTTCTCCCCACATGTCCCTACATTGACATGTGGTGTGTAGCCAGATGTCTCCAGTGACATATCAGGGAAAAAACAGATTTCCTAAGCTAAGGCAGGACTTGTGTGTTTGAGTGACTGGATTTCTTCTTCTAATATTACTACCAAGTATGTTTCTTTAATTAATTATCAGCATGTTGACATACTGCATTATTGAGTGTTTTGCCTCTTTTTTAGGCATAAAGCATGAATGTCAAGCAAATGGGCCAGAGGACCTCAACCGAGCTTGCATTGCTGAGAAGCTAGGAGGCTCCCTAGTCGTAGCTTTTGAAGGAAGTCCTGTGTAGATGTCATACAGTGCCACAACTCTACAAGCATTCCATGTTTTAATATATCAGTTATATAAAGCAAACATTCTAGGCAAGGGTTTCACTAACAGTAGGGAAGCTGTCTTGTAGAATAAAGTAGATTTTGGAGATGTAGCTTGTATGTACAAATGACCCTAAATAAATCAAATCTAAGGATTTATCTTGGTGTATTAATATTTGCATTGGTTGTCCAGCCCAATACTGTCCCCAATGGATTAACACTAAAGGTCTCAAAAAATTTGAGCAGTGGATCATGAAAGGGGGGGGAGGTGAGAACAATCTGGCTCTTGTTCTTGCTTTTTTCTAAATTGTAACAGGCAAAATTCAGTCAGTCGTTTTGAAGCTACTAGCCAAATTGCCAAATTCAAAAGCTTTTTCCCCTGTAACCATTTAAGACAAAACTTAAAACCTGTAGTTAAACTTAGGCTAAAGCAACCTGTTGGCACCAAACTGGGTTAAATTCTTAGTGCTTGCAGTTGCTGAGCTGTACTAAAAAAGCCTAATTCTGAAGTTAGAGATAAAACAGACACACTTTTCTGGAGAAATAGTCCTAATCCCCTCCCTTGTAAACTCCTGGTGCAGTAATAATATTTAAAGGTTCACTTGTTCTATAGGTTCAATTTCCTTGTTATGAAGTGTCTTGAGGTCTCTTTCAGCCTGAGTGATTCTATAAAAATTGCTTTTTCTGTTGACATAGTTTAATTTAGAACTACCTTACTGTCTCTAATACACACCTACTAGTGGATCAGATGCTTCTGAGGCTTTTATAAATGCAGATTCTTATATCAGAGCTTTTCAGTTATCGGTAATAAAATGAGAAGGAACCACAACTTGAAAAGTGGTATTTTCAACCCCAGTCTTTGGTCACTTGGTCCATTTGTCCATAATAACCATTGATTTAACTTAGTAAAACGAATCAGCCTGACTAATACGGCTTGATCTGGGCTTTTTGTCTGTTAGCTTCTTTAATTCTGTAGAAATGCATGGAAATATCACCTACTAGAAAGTTTGACCTGAAATGCCTTTTGTATGGGGGGTAGAGAACATTCCTGTGCCAGCTACAGAGATCTTGAAAGCTTCCATGTTTCACCAGTGGTTGATTAAAGCTGTTTCCTTTGTGTAATGTGTACATGGGAGTTGCATAGAGTTTTCTTGTATGTCTGTAGAGAAAAAGAAAAAAAAAAAAAACAAAACCGTTAGCCTCCAGTGCGTTACTGTGATGTTCTGTGTGTGCCAAATTCAACTAGCCTTAAATAAATGGGCTTCCCTTCCCCTGGATCAGTGACTGATTCCTCTCCAGCCTCTGGATTAGCCTTCCTGCAGCAGAGCTGGCACCGTGGCTGGGCACACCAGTGCCCTGTGTAAGCTGTGTGCTCAGGGAGCTGCTGTGCCTTCTGCACCTCCTGACTGCCCTGTGCTGCTCTCAGGGGAGCAAGATTGGGGGGGAGACAGGCTGGAAGGAAGAGCTGGTGGATTTGGGGGGATAGCATGTTCGCCTCTGCAGTGTGCTCCCCTCCTTGTCCCTGCACCCCTCTCACCATGACTGCCTGCCTGCTGCAGGCTCTGGCTCCCGAACAGCACCTGCTCTCTGCGTTCTAGGCTCTGTGTGCAAATGTCCAGGGGTTGGGCAGCTTCCTGGGAAATGTCTCCCTGTTTGCAGTCTGAGCAGCAGAAACCCAGCCACGTGACAGTTATCCTGTGCAGCTTTCCCTGTGAGGACTGAAGGAGCTTTCTGTGGCCAGCCTCACAAAGCTCAGGCAGTTACAGGCTGTCCCTTCCTCTGCAAGCTGTTCCCAGCTGTGCAGGGACAGAAAACAGACTGTCCCTGCAGCTCCTTGGCAGAGCAGTGCCAGCACTGCGCTGCTGTATCTGCAGGGCCAGGGAAATAATGGTCCATTGCTAACTCAGCATGTGCCCTCTCTGGCTATGCTGCATGGTTAAAACCTTTCATTAGGCAGGCATTGACTGCTTGCTCTAACTTGGCACCCATGCGGGTCACACGGTTTGGGAGCAAAAGGTTTTCTGATGCAAAGGGATCCACTGGAGTGAAGCTTTCTGATTTTGAGCAAAGCAAACTGTCTTGGTTTCTGCTGGAGCTTTTAGCTTCTTTTCAGTCAACTGAGAGCTTGCCCAAGGGAGTAATTGTGCTCATAAATAGCTCCTCCTTGCCTAGGTGTCTGCAGTACTGGTCTTTGTCCAAAGTCCAGGTTGAGATAAGGAAATAAGTATGACACACGGGGATCAGTGCTGCCTGACAAACAGAGGCAACTCCTAGCCAAGATCCAGTTGATAGCTAGTGCCTCCATACTGCAGGCATCTTTGAAGGGATGTCTAGCCCAGGTGACGTGGTGGGCTTCTGCCTGGGATTTTGTTCCCTGGTTAAAAAATGGAGCAGGAGATGCTGCAATAGAGGAAGGCTGTCAGACCTGTAAGGTAGGAGGGCGTTTCCCACAGCATGAAAGCCCTCAGATCAGGGACTGGGTTCAAAGTGCCTTAGTGCCAGAACTAAGTGATAAGAGGTCTGAGGTGGCACTTTGGGCTTTGGCTAGATGTGGTGCCACAGTTTAGGCCGATTTAAGTCTTTGACTGCTTTTAGGACCTTCACAGCAACTCCTGAAATTACAGTCTGGCCTCTCTGCAAGACTACTCCTGCACTCCAGGGCTGGCAGTAACTCAGCCTTCAGAGCTTCAGGCTTGTCCACACTGGAGGTTGTGGACCAAATTTCACCCCCTCTCAAGGTTGGTTGTCCTTCTGCTTTTGGAGGGGATGGAAAGCACAGGAAGGTGTTTACCCTTGCGACTTTTTTAAGATTTCTCCCAATCACCCAGACTTGAAAAGGTGAGGCAAGACAATATGAGGAACTTTTTCTATGACTTGGCTGGTTGCTGGGGAGAGAAATTACTTTCTAACAGGGGTACATGAAGAAAAACGTGAAGAGATTCAGGTGATGAAGACAGCTCAGAGCCATACAAGTTCAGCAGGACGTGCCCAGGTAGTGCAGCTTGGCTGCAGCAAGGGCAGAGCAGCTGGAACTATTTTGAAGTCCACATGCAGGATATGGTTTCCCAAAAGCCATTTCTGTCCATTACACGTGGGAGAAAATGGGAAAGGAAGATTCAGACTGATAATTCAGGCCTAAGTGTGAACAGCAGGCAGTGTAAATGCAATTTAGCTGTTCCAACAAAAGGTTAACTTGAATGCCTTAAGCCTTGATAAGCCCAGGTACCCAGGCTGAAAGATAACTCTGGGCATGGCTGAATCAGCAGAAGAATCCAGTGTTCCTATCCAAAGTCACTCCACCTGGGCAATTTCTTGATCTTTATTAATAAAGGTTCCTGCCTGTGGTGCTGGGGCTGCTGGTCATACTAGTTGTGAGTCACAGGCTGACAAGTAACAAGCTTGGGTGGCCTGGAGGAAAGGAGATAACCCTCGGCGTGTTGCCCAATGGGGTGGGCACATTGCAAAATCCCACCAGCTGCAGGGAGATTGGGGGCTGGCCAGTCCTCAGCCCAGCACAGTCTTGGGCAAGGCTTAGGGTTCTCCTAGCCACTCAGGATGTCCTTCTCCTTCGACCAAGGTGCTGAGGAAAGAAAAATATCCCAATGGTACAACTCCAGGTAAAAAAATCTGCTAAACATCTTTCCCCAAAGAGACTTGTTTTTTATATCTTTGCTTAATGAGACCATTCTCTCTCTTTATTCCTAAAACAGCCAGCTCAGCAGTGTCCCAGAAGGGCATTGTATCCCCCTGTGCCAGGCACACTGAATCTGCTCTTGTGAGCTTCTGGAGCCCCACCAAAGGCAACCTGCTCCAAAGGGTGTTTGGAACAATGACTGCCCTCCTTGCATTGGCTGTTTTGGGGTCTTTTTTAGTGCTTGTGTGGGCATGCCTGGCTATCTGCTCTCATTTGCACAGGAGCTCACAATAAAGGAAAGAGTTGTTGCAAAAGCAAAAAAACTGAAAAACCTAGGGAATCGCATCACTTCACCTGCTGCTGTGGGGCCCTTCCTGCCTGTGACCCCCTAGGGGTGATGGCCACTCTGATATGTTCCACAGCTCTCTCCAGTCTTGGGGTGGGTGGGGGTTTTGTGCAATCCTGAAAAAATGCAGGCATTCCCTCACTTTTGGGGACCTTAAAAGCCAAACAGTCGGGCATGCTGGTTTGCGGCAAGTGACGGATTATGCTGACATGTTGAGGTCACCAGGTGGTCCTTGATTCATGCATTCCTCTCCATGTGCCACAAAGTCCAGAAAGAGAAACTGAAGCCTAATCCTGGCTGTGGGGCAAAGGTCTTCTTCCCGAGTTTGTCCCTATAGTGTGGGGAGACTTGCTGCATGCAACAGCCCTATTTTGGGAAGGTTGTGGGGAGGGGACACACAAGGGTGGGAGACAGGTTGTGGGGCAGGAGTGTGCGTCTCATCTTTGACCAGGTAAGAAAAAGGAGTCCTGCTGAATTCTGGCTGAGAAAATAGCAGGATGAAAGCCACACCCTGCCCCACATTTTATCATGGCCCCAAAAGCCATAGGGCTAGAGGAGGGACAGGATGTCCACCCAATCCTGTGGAGCCTCTGGTGTGCAATATAGGGATTGGTATCACACTGGCCTTCCCCAGGAACAAAATGGAGGCAGGTCTGTCCCTCATCCTCCTTCCTAGCCTTGGCTCTTCACACACCCTAGAGGGACTGAGCACTTTGGGGGCCTTTTTCTCCTCTCTCTCAAATTCCTGCTGATGTCAGTACTGGGCTCAGCAACTTTATTGTGGGGAGACAGGCACCAAGCTGTCACGTGGCCTCTGCCATTTCCTAAGAAACCAGCTTGAAAATAAAAAAAGCAAGGGAAAAAAAAGAACAAAACCAGAAAGAACAATAAAAGAAAGAACAATTTAAAAAAAGGAAGAGAAAAAAAGGAAAAAAAACCAAACCAAAAACGGAAAGCCACAAGGAGAGAGCAGAGAGCTAGAAAGCCTGAGAGTGACCAAGGGCCACCACCATCACACAGCACCCGCAGGGACAGATTACAGAGGAGCACTAATGTTTAAAGCAAGCACTAAAGTTTAAAACAATTCCCAGGAGGAATGGTCCCCATAGGGCTGACGTGGCTCACCCTGCCATGCCCATCCCCACCTCAGCATGACCACGCAGCCAGGAAGCAGCCTGGGCTGCCCCCATGCCCCTGCCACCATGGCAAGGGTGGCAATCCCTCTGCCAACCCCCCGACAGGGAACCCAGCCCTGTACCGCCAGCGTGAAAACACAGTTTCCTCTGCTTGTAGTGGATCGAAAACAGAGGGGATGGCTTTTGTGACAAAGCAAGGAAGGGTGGGAATATGATCCTGGCCAAAGCGGAGTCCTTCAGTGACCCAAAAGACCTACCTGGCTTGCAAACTTAAAAAAACAGACACAAAAAACCAACACAAACATAACCCCAGAAAAATAAAGAAAGGACAAGCTCTTTTCACTACATCATTTTAATTGCATTAACACCCAGAAATACAAAAAAAGGATACGTGCCAAAAGCCACCCATCAAAGAGCGCCATCCTTCCATGGTGGGTCTTACTTCCACACTCCTTTTACTCAAAAAAAAAAAAAAAAAGGAAAAAATTGCACCAGTTGATGTACAAACACAGTCTTCCCTTTGCACATATTTGTGGATTCTGCTGCAACAAGGAGGGTGAAGCCCCAGCGCTTGCCCTGGCATTGCCAGAGAGGCTCCTTGGGAAACAAAGAGTTGTACCAACAGTATGAAGATTTTCTTACAAACTGCAGTGTTTACTGTTTTTTTTGGGTTTTTTGTATATTTTAAGTTTCAAAATTAGGTTTTGGGTCACTAATGGCTTGTAAAATCTCTTATCTACAGTGAATTTAGCACATATTTTTATTTTTAGGAATGTGTAAGGCATTTTGGTAAGTTGAATGGTAAGGTCTAGGTTGCAGACTCGTCAAACTGAAGTCCCTTCCTTTGAACTGTCCTCTTTCCCCTGGAGAAGGAAAAAAGAGGTGGGTTACTCAACTGTATCTCATCCTTATTCTCATGGCAGCTCAAGCCCCAAAGCATTTCACAAATGGGCCTAGTCCTGCCTTTTGGGCAGGGAGAACCATGAGCATCATCTTGTGTGGTCCCAGGGCTTCCCAAAATCCAACCAAATCATTTCTGGCATCATTTCTTGCCTCCATTTTTAAAACACCGCCTGATGTGCACTTCCCTGGGGCCTCCACCAGTATCAAGGGGAGGGATGGCCATGGCCACCAACAAGTACCGTTTCCTGAAGCTGTTCTTTCAATCTCTTCACAGTTTCTCTCTCTTTGGCCAGTTGGTCCTGGGCAACCTTCAGTAGCTCCTGTAGTTTGGCTGCTGCCTGACCCAGGTCCTTTGTTAATTTTTTTTCTTTGTCAAGTCTTTCCTACATGGGAGTCAAAAGAAGGCATCTGCCTGAGCCTCTCTTTTACATCTGGTGACCTTCCCCCCTCCAAAACATCCCAGGTCACCTCAGGTCTGCATCGAGCTGCCTCAGTAGCCACAAGCCAGAGGAGCACCCAGTTCCCACCTCAGCAGAGAGACCAGGCATCACCCCACCAGCTACAAGCTCACTCTGGCATCTAATCTGGAGATGCCATGGGCTGAGATCTCATGGTAACTGGACAGTTACCCAGTATGTGAAAAGCCCAGGCTGTGAGAGTGTTTGCTCAGGGCATTGCACTTATCTTGGCCAAGATGGATGCAGTGGCTGTGACTTGCAGCCTGCTGTCCTTCAGCCGTGGTGGAGCTCTCAGCCACCTCCCCACAGGGTAACCATCAACCTCGCCCCACTCTCCTCAGAAATGATAAATCATGCCCTTAGTCCTGCTTGAACATGACTTTTGCTGTCCTGGCACAGCCAAATCACCTTGAGATGCTGGGCCTCCTCCGTGTCTGAAGCTGCTGCGTTTTCAGTCAGTCTCAGCTTTTCTAGCTCTGCTTGCAATGTGCACGCCGAGCTCTGGGCCTGGAGGGGGACACATATTACTCAGTAAGCACAGAAGCCAACAGTGGCAGTCACCTTCCACATCATGCTCTGTACAACCTGAGTCCCCCGTGGGTGTGCCCTTGGTAAAGAGCTAGGTTGTACAGCTGCCGTCGGCTGGACACTGAACCCAGTGTGTTGCTTCTGCTGATCCAGCTTCCACCAGGAAGATGGTATTTTTCCCCAGGAGCAGCATGAAACCCAGCTAGAGCCCTTAACCCTCAAGGCAAAGAGCTGGCAAAAGACATGGGGGGACTGGGAAAGGGGCAATGTGAAGGGTGAGTGTTGCCACATGCTGCTGTAAGGGAATGCAGTGATGTCTAAGGTGCAGACAGTGATGGGGAAAAACCTTCAAGTTAATTCTTGGGCTTCTTTAGCAGCCAGGAACCCATAAAGGCTTTGCAAACCTTTGCAAACCTTTGTATCCTCCTTGCCCACACCCACCTCCTCCAGCTCCCGTGCCAGCTTTTGCCGCAGCACTTGCTCCTTCTCCACCAGCGTTTTGTTTTGCTCCAGCTGGGTTTTCAACTGTGTTGAGAAAAGGGGAAAACACCCAGAAATAAAATTTAAAAATTACTCAAGAAATGACCTAGCAGGGACATCACCAAGAAAGCTGGGCTTAGACAAAAGAAATAAAAATGGAAGCTTTCCCTAGGACATCAAAGGGCAATAGGTACCAGCATCCCTCCTCAGCACAAGAACTGGGAGGATACTGATGCCTGGGGCTTGGCTTTGCAGTGCCAAATTTTGCTTGCTCCTCAGGCAGCGTCAGCTGGGACATGGGATGAGAGGCACCCTATAGGGAAGGATGTGCCTGGCAGGTCCCCATGCCTGGGAGAAGGCTTCACAGTTAACAGGATTAAAGGAGAAAGACTTGTGGCAGCACTGCTACTGGCAAGAGGTGTCAGCCTGAAAGGGAACAGCCACTGCTAATGCCCTCAGCCCAGCTCCAGCAATTTATGGAGCCTCTGTAATCGTAATGCCCACCAGCTGGGAAGGGATCCTGGTACAACTTTGTTGGGGTGTCCCCTTCCTCCAAGGAGACCCAAGCCCTGAACCCAACAGGGCATTGTCACATGGTAATGCTGGCCCAAGGGCTTGCAGCATGCCCTGCCGGCATCCCCCCCAAATCTTTCCAGCCTGATGCCATGATGGAGGGCTCCCAAGGGGAACAACCTGGTGAAAGCCAGTTAGTGGTATGTTCCCAGTGGGAACATGTTTGAAGGGATAGGGGACTAGCTTTTCCCCAACACACAGCACGGGAGACAACACAGCCACGACAGCCCCAAGCAAAGCCATGTGCAGTTCTCCATGCAGCTAGATATGGTGAGACAGGATGCTTAAGGGTCAGTGCCTCCACAGGCAGCGGTCTCACCATCCTAACCTTGAGGGGTGCAGGCTCGCTTGGGTCAGCTTGTAACCCTGCTACTTTTCCATCCTGTACATGGCTCTTCATCTCACTCAACTGCTGCCTGACCTGGAGGGAGGACCAGCAAGCCTAGCTCAATTACACATCCCTGTGCTGCAACCTTTACACAACTCACAAGAACCTACAGATAAAGCCTGCCAGCTTTTTTGCTTTCACACAAGCTGAAATGTTTGGAAAACCACTTCAGTTTCTGCTTAGGTGCAGGAAAGTGGTACCTAACCTGAGTAGCCTGAGGCACAACAGCTCCCAGGGGTGCAGAACACACACTCACGCCTCATCTGCTCTGCTTTGATCCCTTGGCATCTGAGTTTAGAACCACTGCTTGAGGGTTTGCACTAACACAGTCAAGGTATTAAATAAATCAAGGCAGGGTGGCAGGTCCCATTTTGCCAAGGATCACAGCTGGGATGCCTGGGAAGACAGTTACTTGAACACTGCCCGCCCCCCCAACTAACCCCTGCACACTCCATTTACCACCACGTTTCCATTCTGCATCACAGCAGCAGTGGCAGCCAAGCTGCAAGCTGACAGTGTGCCTTGGCCAGAAGAAAGGGAAAGTTGCTGGATGAACATAAGTGTGTTCCACACTTACAACTGCCTGCCCATCTAATGAGATTAAGGCTAATGATGATCCCATGCCACATCCCCCTGGGAGCAAGGGGGTGCATCAGCTCGCTGAGCGAGCTAGAGAGTAGTGGATGTGAGGCTGGGAAGTCAGCACTCAAGAATGGGTGAGCAGTACCATCAAGGATTTTAAAAACAAACTCCCAATGGTTCCCAATCAAAGTACAGATTTAAAAACTAGAGCCCTCATGGTTTTGGCAGGTCTGCTAGCTCTCAGCCCCATATCCCAGTTCTCTCCCTACCACTTACCTGCAGAAACCTAGCCCCATCCTTCAGCTCCCTGAGTGACCCGTACACATGGGTTGCACAATCTCAGTCCTCCATCCAGAGGTGGATGGATGGATGCTTAAGGCACCCAAACCCCTGCCCCAGGGTGGTGTTGGGGTAACCAGTGTCCAGTGGTGGGGCAGTTGGGTTCTTCTGCTACATACCAGCTTGCACAAGCCTTGCTGCTCTCCCTTCCTTCCCACCCCCATCACGAGAGGAAAGACAGAAAAATAAAAATCTCCTCCTGTGTCTCAAACATCCCCTCTGGAAGTCTAGTGCCTGGCAGCACCAGGTTCCCTTGTGCACTGGCTGTGCCTTCCTCCCCTCCCTGAACCCACAGGAAGGGTGCTAGTCCCACGGCTGGGTTTGCAAACCAACCCCAGGCAGAGCATTGAGATCCCACCAGGGCACCTCCGGGGACCCTCCCTTACCAGTGCCAGCTCCTTGCTCTGCTTCTGCGTTTCAGTCTTTGCTGCCTCCAGCTGCTCCTGGGACTCTGATAAGAGCTGCCTCAACTGTTGAGGAGGAACAGAAAGGAAAAAAAAGTCCTTTTATGCACTTGTTTTTGGAACCCTTTGGCCTGAGGAAGCATTTTTACGATGCAACATCTTCCCAAAGAGGTCATGATGTTATCACTTGATGTTGTCTGCTCACAGAGATGGTCATGAGACAGTTCCATCTCACCTGAGCCACAGAAATCACACAGGCCGAGAAGCAGTGCACAGCATCTCCATACAGATCTCCCTGACCCATCACCTTGCCCATGGATCTCCTGACTTTCAGTGTCTACAACCCAGACTGGAGCAATTACCTCCACCTGTTTTCTTCTGCTTTGCAAAGCTGCAGATCACTGGGGCACTTCCCAGATCCCCAGGGCACTTCTCAAATTCCTAAAATGTGCATGGGTGGTGAGTCAGGGTTAGAAGCAAAACATGGTTAAGAAGGTAACAGCCACCACACTTACAACTTCAACTTCTTCTGTGTAGTTTTGACGTTCAGAGCTGGCTGTCTGCAAGTGATTTTCCAGTTGCATTTCCAGAAGAGAGGTGTATTCCTTTAGCTGGAATAAAAGAGACAAAAGCAGGAAGAGGTTGATTGTTTGAGATCCAACACATCCCAAACATCCCATGGTCAAAGTCTGTCTTCCCCATGGCAATGGAACTAGGCTCAACCCAAGCAAAGCATCTATCTGCCTGGCACCTGTGCAGACACCTTCTCCCGTACCCCAAAAACCTCACCTGATCTGTGTTCTGCAGATCTGCTTTTAACTTCTCCACCATGGCTTCAAGGGATTTCAGCTGAAAGTGTGACTAAAAGCAGAAAGCAACAGTGAAGGTCAGTGAACAGCATCTCATGTGGACAGTGAGCACCTTTGGTTCAATCAAAAACTGGCTGATGTTTCACTCCCACCTCTCCCACTTCATCCTGTACCCAAGTGTGAAAGAGACCTGATGCCAAAGTGGAGCTCTGCAGCCTGCAGAGAAGGAGCTCTTCTTCCAAGGGAGGACAAGTTCAACACGCCCAGGCCGTAAGTCGTGGAGCAAAGTAATACCTTTTGCCTGCAGGAATTCAGCTGGCTACAGTCAGGTTTCAACACCCAAGAAGCTGACACCAGACTCTGCACAAGTTTCCTACTGAAAGTGCTCTTTAGTTTGGAAGCAGCAAGGTAGACTTTCCAATGAGGTGTCATGGACTTCACTATTATGAGAAGCCAATCTACCAGAAGAAGCATGGGGTTTTCATTAAAACCCAGTTTGATTTTTGAAGAGGACTCCACAGACGCTGACATTTTTTGAAAGGAGGAATTCACCTCTTCTCCACTGAGAGGCAGGACTGCTCTGGAACTGCTCTAGCCACCAGACATTCATCTCATCACAAACACCACCAACAGCCACGTCATCTTCTGCAATCCTACACCATCCCTCAGCAGCATTGGTGCTCCAGGAGCCAGTGATGGGCTGAGAAATCAAAGAGCTCTTGTACAAGAGCTCCCCCACCTCCCTGCAGTCCCAGTTAACTTCAAAACCCCATCTGATGGATGGGGAGAGGCAGACCACAGAAAATAGCTTCATCTCAGTTCTGCATTCAAGAGGGAGGAGATAACATCAGTCTGCTTTGCAGAAAAGGCACGGCCAGCCAAGTTTTCCCAGACGCCAGCCAAGTCACAAGAGCTCATGGAACATGACCCCTTGGGCAACAGCAGCTCTCTGGCAGCTGCTGGCTGGCTTTTTAACTGGGAAGAGCAGTACCCAGAGCTAGACAGACAGCTGGACCCTAAACTATGTGCAATACGTGGCTTGGATCTCAGCTCCTTTCTCAAGGCTCAACAAGTGCCAAGGTCAATCCATGTTTTGAGAGCAAGCCAAGTTCTCCAGCAAATGAGAGTCGAAGAGCCCTGCATGTGTTCTCCTCCCACCTAGCCAGTGCCCACCAGGAGGGCCCAGCCTGATTTCCAAGCATCAGAGCTTGGATTACTGAAGAGGCAACATGGTTTCACAACTATCACACCTGAACCGAGGAGCTGAAGCCATTCCTCCAGCTCCACTGACAGGGTCTAGGCACACGCCAGGCAGAGATGTGGGATCTGGGAGGAAGACAGTTGCAGATTCTGCATGAGGTGGGATTTTTGGCAGCTGTTTTGGTGACAGGAGGAGTATATTTGGGGAGAAGAGAAAGTCCCCATGTTGTGAGTTCAAAGTTGGCAGGAACACTTAGGGTCACCAACTGATTTTTGCCAACAGCCCCCCTTCTCCTGGAAGTCTAGCTCCAGGAACAACAAACCCAGGTATGCTGCAAACGCACCTTTTGGAGCTCCTCTTCAGAGGCTGTGAGCTTTGCTTTCCAAACCTTCTCCTCCTCCTCCACACTCTTTTGCAGGTTTCGCAGCATCCTTTCCTGTTGGCAAAGTCTCAGCTGAGCCCAAACCTCCAGCCCCCACTAACCTGAGCAGTGTCAGGGCTAGAAGCCCTGGCATACACAAAGCCTCTCCAAGAAAAAGAATTAGATGCCTCAGGTGGAGCTGGAGGCTCCTAATTCCTATTCTGGCTTGACCACCCTGCTCATCTGTGCCACATCCCATCACCACCAGGAAGGTTTCCAACACAATTAGGCTGAAGAAGAGCTCTAGAAATCTATGTTTCTCCTTTTCCTCTGTCTCAGTGACAAATAGTCTTCCACATGGTAGCCCCCCCAACATACCAAGGGATGCCCACATTGAGCTCATGGGCAGCCTGGGCTGCCAGGAGACCTCTCAAGAGGTATTTCCAGTGGAAGGCCAACACAGCACAAAGGGCAGCAACTTACTGTCTCTGCGAGGATAGTTCTATACTGCTCACATTCTGCTTGTAAAGTGCTTTGTGTTTCCACTGCCTCTTTCAATTTAAGAGCTGAATCCTAAAAAGAGAGGGAGGGGACAATGAGAGAAGTGAGGAAAAGAAACATGTGACCCTCCAGCACTTCCTCGTCCCTCCACTTTCCAGCCCCTTCACTTACCGGGGGCTCTGTTGTAATCACCTGCTGCTTTAGCACACTCATGGTCTTCTCCTTAAACTCTTGTAGCCATGTATCATAATCCTGAGTTTGAAATAAAGAGAACAAGGAAGAAAGAGGATACTTAGACATCTCTCCTTCCCATGTGGTGGAGGTTCTGTGAGGGTCTGAGAAAACATGTGCCCACCTGCTGTGAGGACACAGTGACTCCAGGAAGGGCAGAGAGCAGAGTCTGCTTAGTTTGCGTCTGGAATGCAGCCAGCTGTTGGGCCAGCTCTTCCTGTAAGAGAGACAAATTGTCATGGGATGGAGGTCTTGGGCACCTGTCAGCCAGGCTGCCAACACTGCTCCTGCTTTTCTGTGCCTACAGGGGTGAGCCAGCACAGGAAACCAGTCGACACAGAAAACTGCTGATGCCAGGAACCATGAAAACATCACTTCCACTTCACCCATCTACTCGGTTCCCCAACCATAACAGGAACCAGGGATACCCAGCCCTCAAGACAAACTTTGGAGAAGCTAGCAGGAGGTTTGGACCAGCACTGCTCCTAAGAGGAGGCAGGCAACCCAAGGGCAAGCATGGCTGGTAGCTTCCGTTCCAACACCAGCATCATTGCCAGAGAAAAATGCCAGGCTCACCTTTGCTTTTGTAGCAGCAAGTAGTTTTTCCTCACATGCCTTCTCCACCATGGTCAGTGCTTCCATTGCTTTCCAGTTCTTTTCGCGAAGGTCCTGCGGAGACCACAGAGGGCAATAAGCCACAATTCGTGCCAAAGGCCACAAACTTGCTTGTTGGCGCTGAGGAGGATTTCAAAGCCTGCACTTAGGAAATTGGGCAGCAGTCCATCGGTTTGTTCAAGAGTCTTCCATCCCACTGCCCACATGCATCCCTTTTCCCTCCATCTTCACAGTGGCTTGATGCACCGCATCGCTCAGGAAGTGGCCTTGAAGGAGCAGGGCAGAGCTGGAAGGGGGCAGGAACTCCACAAGCACCCTCTGCCTGAAGAAGACACAGGCCAAGTGGAGGGACGTAAGGTGGCCTCCACCTAACTGATACCACTTTACAGTAGAGGGAGAAGGAGTGCAGGAGCAGTGAAACATGAGGGAGCCTGCTCAAGGATTGCCTTGGCCCTGCCACATAGAATCTCTCTGGCTTAACAGGTCCTAAACCTCCCAAGAGAACAGGGGACAGACATATTACCCCAGGAGCCCATCACCTGCTACAGCACATCAGCTCCAGCTGCACAGGCCACCAGGGTGTTTCCTGCTCTCCAGCAGACAAGGCAATGCCTCCAGTGCTCTGTGGGGCTGGAAGAGCCTCTGATTGCACCAGAGCGCCATCAGTAGATGGTTATGACAGATTGTTGTTCACTCACGTACATTGTTTTTCATCTTTTGTTGCTCCACTGCCTCTCGCAGCTCTGTGGCTTCCCTTTCCAAGGATGAGAGCTGGTTTGTGTTCTCCTGGAGTCTGGAATGGCAGGATGCAGGAGTGAGTCTCAGCATCCATCTCCCTCCTGGGTAGCAAGCTCCTGAGATAGCCCTTCCTATCCCGGTCTGCTCCGGGATCTACATACAGCAGGATGGAGAAGGAGCAGGACTGAAAACCACAGCCAATGCAATACTGGAGTAGGATCTAGTTTTCTACCATCTTATGAGCAATAACAAAAAAGCAATTAGCTGTCTGGCTGTACACACACTAAAAGAGGAAGAAGAAAAGTGATCCAAAAGCCAAAACTGAGACTGCTCCTATCCACAGCTTGTTAGGCTGAGATAGCCCACAGCTCCGCATTTTGAAAGTATCATCCTAGTGTTCTGAGTAACCATAAATCAGGGCTGCCAATTAGACACCAGAGAGCCTGCATCTTCCCTCCACTTCCACAGATCCCACATCTGCCCTGAAGGGACCCTCAGCTTGAGCAAACCAAGGAAGGTTCTCGTCCTTGACAAGAACTACGCAAGTGTCTTGGGGTCCCAGGACAACTGAACCGCTGCCTTCCTTTATAGGAATGCTGGATGTTTGCTGGCAATGCGGGCAGCTGAGAAATCCTGCCCCTGTGCAAAGCCTGAACCTTCTCAGAGGTGCCCAGGACATGGACAAGGAGCAAAAGGCACAAGTTGTGAATGAGTTGTAAACTTCATTTAAATGCCAGGAAACCTTTCTGCAGCAGGGGATGGGGGAAGAGGTTATCAAATACTGGAACAGGGACCCAGAGAAGTGGTGAAACTCCATCCTTGGAGATATCTGGAAACATTTTCAAAAAGCTTACTCTGGTTAGCCCAGCCTTGAGCAGGGATTTGGATCAGAGACATCCCATAGCCAGGACCAACACCACCAGAACCTCCTATTCTGTAAGACTGGTCAGAATCCATGTGCTTGCCAGCAATTCAGTCCCACTTCAGAATGGACTGACTGTTATTTGGGTCCAGTGCTGGAGCCAATAAATATTTTAAACAGCACTATTGGTCAGGATTGACCTTGATTTCCCAGCTTGGCAGTCCCCCATCCTGACCGGAAGGCAGGAAGCCCTCACCCACAGGCTCAGTGCTTGAGGAAGCCTGGGACACATGGACAGCAAGCTGGAGGTGCCATAGCAGTCTCCATGTGCAGCCAGACCCACCTTGACCGCAGCTGCTTCATTTCTGCTTCATTGGCTGCCTGGAAGAGAGAAAGCACTTTCGTTACCTGTCCATGGCACGTGATGCAGGTCAATCCTTTCTGTGGCATTCCAGAGGGGATCCCAGAGGAAAGATAACACAGGCACTGTGTGAGCAGCATAACCCACTCCCTTCCTCCCACCCCAATTAAATGAGCACATAACCTGCAAGTCTCTGTCTTTTTCTGCCCCACTCATCTGGCCTGCCTCCAGCAGAGCTTCAATGGATTTGATCCTCTCCAGAAGCTTCGTATTCTCCAAACTGGCATCCTGCAGTTTCCCTTTCACACTGTTCAACTCCAGCAACTTACTTTTAACCTCTGCTTCGGAGCTCAGCAGCTTGGCCTGCAGCTCTGTTGGAGGAAAGGATGAGAAATATGGTAGGGTAAATGCAAATAAAACTGGAGACTCCCCACCCTGCCCTGCCCAAGCAGAATCTTAGCCAAAGAAGCCTTGGCTGTGGATGCTTTCAGGAGGCACAGAAAGGGGAGGCAGGGACACAGGACAGCACAGGAGAGAGGCATTGGAGTAACATCCTAGGATAGAACTATGGACCAGCCCATACCTTGCTCACATCAACACCAGGCAGCCTAAATTGGGTCTACTTGTAGATTACTTGGACCAGCTCCACCAAGCACCCAGCTCTGAAAGCTCCCAGTCTGCCCCAAAGCTCTCCCTATGCCAAACCCAGTTCCTCACCAGCAATGCTCTGCTGCTGTCCTTTGGCCTTTTCTGCGTCTGCTAACAAGCTTTTGTAGCTGGTCTGGGTTTTGCGGAGCTCATCAGTGACTTCATCCAGCCTCTTCTGCAGCATCACCTCTACCTCCTGTTGGGAAGCCTGCATGGCAGGAAGAGGTTTCCCATAGTGTAACAGATACCCCAGGCAATTTGAAGCAAAGCTCCACATGTCACATAATGTTATTTTTAAGCTGTACTTTAGGGGATTTAAGTCACCCTTTCCCCACATTCCCCCTGTGCATGACGCATCCTGCCTCGTGCTCACATTTTGTGATTTGCCAGCCCTCAAACTGGGAAGCAGACAATACCCAAATGTCTTGGTTCTGGGCCAAGACCACCCTCCCCTCTAGAAACCTAAGCTCTGAAAAACGTCTTAAAACCCCGGTACAAACACAATGCCCCAGTCAAGCAGGGAGAGGTGCTTAGCAGGACAGAGACACTCAACCACACATTTCCACACATGGAGGAATTTTCTGCGTGGTTTGGGCCAGGGAATACTTTTTTTTTCCATCTTAGAAAGCAGCAAGGAAGAGGCCTGGCCAAGGCAGGCATTTTGAGGGGGAAGGCAGGGGAGAAGGATGACTTGAAGCTCTGCAGGTACAAATTGCACCCTTGCAGATGGAGAAACACTGTTTTGCATCGAGGGGACAGAGAAAGATAAACCAGCAGGACAGTCTCTCTCCAAGTGATGCTTCCAGCACACCAAGAAAACAGGACTTCTCTGTTTTTTGAGGATTTGACTCTGTATCCTCAGCTCAGAGATCTAGGTGTTACTGTGTTATATTCTCCCCTGCATTTTAAACACATCCTTGACTCCAAAGTCTTCCAGGTAGTATGATTTATTTAATTAGTATTAAGGTGTTGCAGCAAGCTGACAGCCCTGGAGAAGTTCTCCTAAAAGCTAGTGTTTTGAGCCAGGAAAGTGGCTTCTGCCTTCACACCAGATGCATGTCCACATCATACCCCTTGCCTGCAAAAGCAGCTGGGGCCAAATGCAGCCCATCAAAAAGAGATGTGCACAGAAAAAAATAAAAGCAAGGATATCAAAGGACCCTTGTTAATAGGAACACCTCTACAAAACCATTTTGGCATGTGAAGACAAAGGTCTCCTTCACCACAGCCCCTTCCTAAAGAAGCCAGAGCAATTCAGAGACCACAGCACATGCCAGAGGGACATATCACATCCCCTACTCTGCTACTCTGGGATTAATGGTCCCAGCATCCACTTTAGCAGCATCCCAGCAAGATGTTAACCCCCTCAGAAGATGTTCTTTCTGGTGTGAGTACAGCCTGGCTGCCTGCAACACACGACTGTGTGCTCAGAGGGTCTACTTGGGAGGTGTCCTTTTAACACCCCTAAACACCCCAAACCCAGCCACAACAAAAAAAGCCACAAGCTCTATCTCCTGCATCAGGGAGGGAGAACAACAGGGTTAAAAACATCTGAGTTCCAAGAGCGCACCCACAGAAGAAGGGCTTCAAGATCGTTCTCCCTGGGCTCTGCTGGTGATGCAAGGCATCACACTGGTGTGCAAGGCGCACACTGAATGTGACAAACTAATGGGGGGGAAAGCAATAAGGAAGCCTGCAAGGCAGCTTCCTTCCCAAACATGGACATTCATCTCCCTCCTAGCTCCTCCCGTGGCCAAGTCCACAGATCCCATGCAAGTTAGCCACCTGCCCATCTCTGTGAGGGGAGCAAGTTTGCTGGCGCCTGCCTGACCTGCAGCTGCTCGTTCTGCTTCTCCAAAGCCGCCGCTTTGATCTCCCAGCTCTTCCTCTGCTGCTCCTCTTGCTGCAGCACCTCTGATTTCTCAGACAGCTCTCTCATCAGCTTGTTGCACTCCTGCCGTAACTTGGCCAGCTCAGCATTTTGCCTGCATCAACAGAAGCAGGGTTATTATTTTAGCCCACAGGCCACTCAAGCCTCTCTGATGTTGCTTAGGAGGGAACACATCCTTCTGTGGGCATCATACAGGACTTGAAACACCTCAATGGCTTCACTTGCCTATTTCTAAGACACGCCTGGTCCTTCAGGGAGGGGTCTGAAAGAGCTGTCAAATCACTTTAGAAAAGCTGCATTTCAGTCACAGGAGACATTCCTTTCTTATGAAGTAGAGGACATGAGGATCTGTCTTCCCAGACACAAGAGGAAGTACTACAAGCAGCTGGAGTCTGCTCTGTAATTATCTGACCACTGTTAATCACCAGTCATTTCAGACTTCCTATAAAAAGGAGCGTGAAATTCTTCTACCTAGCTCCTTTTTTTTCTGCACACACTGGGCTGGTCTCCGTTCTCTGCAGCATCACTCCCATCAAAGAGCCAGCTGCATTTCTTCTCAATGCTGTAGTACGAGAGTATGAGCTTCCCTATGGGGGAATAGTGCCACAGTGCCTTCTGGTCCCCTCTCCCACCTCCACTGCCTGTTGGCTCTAGCATCAGCACAGGTGACCCTGACGCAGAGACAGATCCCCTCACCCTTCCATTTGGGAAGAACATCCTTGTTTCCCCTGGTGGCCCCCCAAAAGCCATTTGGCAAGCTCTTCCTCCCTCATTCCCTCCTCTACCTCCAGCTAGTTGGGGTGCCTGTAGAAGCACCTTTGAGAAAGGGAGTGGCCATGCCCGATGGTCAGCCAACCCCAGGGTTTGCCAGAGGGCAGTCCCAGGTTCTGCCCCTCACCCCTGTCTTACTTGCTTTCCATTTGGCTGGTGGCCTGGTTGAGGGCGTCCCTCAGGATGGAGTTCTCCTGCTGCAGGCGAGCCAGTTGTGTGTTGGGGCCATTCTCCAGCTGTTCCTGCAGGGTCCGGATCTAGAGGAGCCCAACAGGGGTTAATGCCACCACTAGCCCCTTGTTGAAGCCCATGAGATGAGCAAGAGGGACCAGCAAAGCCGGGGAGTGTCTACCGATGCTGACAGCCCCCAGGGACATGACATCCCATGAGATTGCTCCTATGGGCCTCTTCTCCCTCGACCACCAGGATCCAGGAGCATCACAGGATCTCGCCCCCCCAGAGGCTCTTGTCCCTTCACACAGCTCAGTCTTCTCCAAAAGACCACACATCTCCCACCAGAAGCCACCGGGCAGATAAAGGAGGAAGCTTCAGAGCACAGCATGGGGCTCACCTTGACCTGGAGCTGCTGCGTTTCGCTGACATGGTCCTGGTAGCTGGCCTGCATGCGTGCCTGCACTGCTGCAATCTCCCGCTCACGGGCCAGCAGCTGCTCCTTCAGCTTGCCCTCTGCAGCCGCTGCCTTGGCCCGCTCGGCTGCCAGGTCCTTCGAGCAAAGAAGTCACCCAGTTAGTTCTCAGAGTATGGGTTTCCCCGTTTTAAGGGGATGCAAAACCAGTGGCCTCCTAGCTCAGAAGACTAAAAAGTTTAGCACTTTCACTGGTGCCCCCATGCCCAGGTACGTTTAGCACTTACATTTCCTCCTGCATTTTGTTTTGGGCTCTGTGGCCACTGGATGCCACTGTTGTTCCATATTGGGCCAGCTAAGAGAAAGGAGTAAGACAGCCTGGAATTTTATTCCCCACCCCCCTCCCTCCACCTGGGTCAATAACATCACATAACATTTGGGACAAAGCAGGAAAATTATACAGATGGAACTTGCCAGCCACCAAGTTCAGCATGGTGGGGGTCTGTTCTGCCTTTAACACCCAAAAGAGGTGGAGGCAGGGCTCTGAGTAAGGACAGAGCACTGTAGATAGGATCCGGCTCCTTACAAAGGCACCTTCTCAGCTCCGGGGATCTGGGCAGAGATGAGAAGGGATTTGCTTTTCTTCCTGAAGCAGAAGAAAGCTGCAATCTCTTAAGGGAAGGGTTTTCCCCTGCTTCCCTTATGGCTGCCAAAGGGAACTACCCGGCAGTTCTTTGGGCTGGTGCCTCCCCAGACTAGATGAGGCCCAGGAGAGGAGGTCAGGTGGGGATCTCCTCCCCTTTTTGGAAAGAAAACAGCCAACAGGTGAAGAGCCCAAAGAGCCCCGGGGCTTCACCTGCAAGGGGGATGAGATGTGGAGAGCAGCAGGCTTATGGCGAGCCACCATGAACACAGCCCACACCAGGGATGCCGGGAGAGCTGCACAGTGCTTACCTTGCTCAGCTCCCGCAGCTTGTTTCTGGCAGCAGCTACATCCTCCTGCTCGGCTGAGAGCTGCTTCTCCTTCTCTTCCAGCTGGCGTTTCAGGACAGCAACCGGGTCACCCTTCTGAGTGGCCTGCCAGCACGGAGTGGCACATCAGTGGGGACAACCACCTTCAGACCCATACCCTCCTCTGCACAAACACAAGATCGTGCCCTCTGCTCCAGGGGAGAATTCAGGTCTGGTCTCCAAGGGGCCAGCCTGCCCAAAATTGTGGTGTCTTCCCTCCCCTCCCACTTTCCGAGACTTGGCAGAGCCCTGGCAGCAGGTGGTCACAATGGCACTGGTAGCCCTACCGTGTGCCAGGTGTCCATGATGCCCATTTTCTCCGTCAGGATCTCGATGAGCTGCTGGGCCTCACCCTCGCTGAAAACCATGCTGCTGACAGTGGACATGAGTGTCTTGTAGGGCAGGTAGAGGGGCCCATCTGAATCCGTAGGTGCTAGGGAGGAGAGAGGAGGGGTTGGGACTGCTGGGGACAGAGGCAGAGATATAGTATCATTTCAGTTGGCTTCAACCCCACAACTGCCATGTCAAACCATCAACCACCCAGATTTCCACAGTCATGTTTGATGCCTCTCTAAGAGAAAGCAGTATGAAAAGTGCGGGAGATGATACCACACGTGCTTCTTGAGCCAGCTGCTACCTCTGCCTGGCTCTGCTACTGGTCCCAGCACACTGCTATCACCCACCAACAAACTGAGTGTTTCTCAGCAGGAGCTGGGTATGCTTTGTCAATGCCAGGGAGCACAGATTGTTGGGCATTAGAAGCTGGACTGCACCACAATACAACCTTGCTGAAGGATGTCACCCCATGCAGTGGTGCCAGTGATGCAGAATGCAGCAAGGTCATTTCCCACCTTTCACCAGGCAAGTTTGCTCCAGCTCTTTGCTAGGGGTAAAACATGACTCCAACCCTTCCCCTACCCCTCTGCTAACCTGGGAAAGCCAAGGAGCATCAGGGACCATGATGCTGTTGTAGGACATGCACATGGTCACAATGGATAAAGGGTGGTGGGCAGTGGTTTAGGAGTTACCACACTGTATCTATGGCCCAGTAGGCTTATTTTCCTAGAAAATCACAGAAGAAAAAGCAGTTTGTAGTTCAGTAGCTCCAGGGCCCCTGAAGTCACTGACACCACAGTCTCTTGAACACAAAGCCTGGATGCCCCAAGCAGCAAGGTTCAGAGAAGAAGGAGGAGGAGATGCTGCAGGTGTTGGAGCAGAGTTTCTCCTGCAGCCCCCAGAGAGGAGCCCATGCTGGTGCAGGTTCATCCTGAAGGACTACAGCCCATAGAAGGCCTCATACTGAGCAGGGAAAGCTGTGAGGAGGAAGGAGCTACGGAAAGGGGCTATTATGAACTGACCACAGTCCCCATCCCCCTGCACCACTCAGGGAGGGGAGTTAGAGAAGTCAGAAGGGAAGGAGTGAAGTTAAGCCTGGGAGTGAGGGCAGGGGGGGGAAAGTATTGTTTTAATTTTGTCTTTGTTCTGATCTATTTTAATTGGAAATAAATCAGTTTTCTGCAAGTCAAGTCTGTTTTGCCAGTGACAGTAATTGCTAAGTGATCTCCCTGTCTTTATCTTGACTCATGATCTTCCTCTTCTTATTTTTCCCCCATCTGGTTGAGGAGTGAGGGTATAGCTGGGTGGGCTTCTGGCAGCCAGCCACAGTCAACCCACCACAGCACCACAGCGGCAGAGCTGGCTTCTGGTAGATCCATCTGAGATGGCAGCATTAACCCTGGCAGCAGCAGAGTCTGTCTCACCAGCCACAGCCACTTCCCAGCAATGCAACCAGGGTCCAACGCTTGGCTCACACTTTACTCAGGCTGGCAACTGCATGGATGCAGGACAGCACATCGCATTCCCTGGCTCAGTCCCACTGGGTGGAGGGACCCACACAAAGCAAAACTCTGCCCATCTCCCAGCAGTGTCATGCAACGAAGCCTTGCAAAGGCAGGGACAACGCAAACCCCACCTTGTAGATGGCACGTGGAGCCTGGGCAGCCTGCCAAGCTGTGGCACAAGGAAGTCTATGCTGACACCGAGCCCATGTACAGAGTCAGAAACTTTGTGCCTTGCTGAGGAAGCAACGAAACAAGAACCAGCCACGTGGCAAAGCTGCCATGGGAAAACACAGCAGGACAAGGGGTCTGAAGAGCCACTTCTTCCACCCAAGGAACTTGGGTGAAACAAACTACACAAGAGAAAAATACTGCAAGCTGCTCTCGTCAGGTTTGCCATCTGTTTCAGTGCTGAGCATGTGTCTTTGAACACTTTGAACACCGATTTTTATCTGCCACAGGATAATTTGTTGCTTTTGCCTTTGAAGAGGAGAGACCACAGCTTGCCAAAGGCTGCCCACAAGACCTTGGTCTAACTGCAGTCAGCTTCAGGGTGCAAATACTGCTGAGAGCTTTCCTTTGAAAAATCCCACAGGAGCAGCTAAGACAACACTCTTGGCTTTTAGGACATGCAGGATTGGCACTTCATACCCAAGGGAATCTAAGTTTGGAGCAGCCAGAAAAACTCCAAACTTAACAAATGCTAAAAGTTCATTTCCTATCCACACTCCCTCAGCTGTTACAGCTTGGATTTAGGGCCATGTTTTTCAGTGCATCCATGTGTTCCAGTGTTAAGAGAAGTGCATCCATGGATGCACACAATAAACCAGTCACCTTTAGTTTTCCCAATATCATCACTGCAATACCCTCCAGAAGCAGTTTCTCAAATCCTTTCAAACTGCATCACTATGTGGAGATGGCCTTTAGTAAAACTCTTTCCTCGGAAGAGCAGATACAAGGGTTTTAACCCAATCTTGGAAACCAGCAGCTGCAAGTGTCCTGCTGAGAAACAGGCCCTCTTCCAAAATGTGGGTGTGGAAACTGCCAGGTTACAGAGCAATCTAGGTTTGGACGTGCTGCAGAAGGTTAGCAAGAAGGGATGTTTTTATTTGGTAGGGTTTTTTGGGGTTGTTGGGGTTTTTTTTGTAAATAAAGAAATGAAACACCACATCACATCTTTGAGAACACCTGAGAGATTTCTCCCATGTGTCCACATGGGAACATTTCTACAGGTCTGAAAGCATGCACATTTTTAGTGTCAAAAATAAATCCCAAACTGTTCCCATTGGTACAATGAGAGGCAAGAATCCAGCTACAGAGCTGATTTCCCCCTCCCTACACCTGGATAGTTCAGGACCACCTCTTCTATCTCCGAGTCAATCAAGTGAGGCATGATTGACAATGGGCAAGTTTTCCCTTCCCTGTGGCATATCCAAAGTAATTTCCCTCTAATTACCCTATGATCAGTCCCCTGCAGTATAAAATCCCATCAATTCTCTCTCCTTGAAGAATCCTTTTTCACCTCCACTGAAGAACAACGAAACTCTAGAAGTGACCCACTTCCACGTAGAACTGTGGTACAGATCCTCTGTGCTTTTAATAATCACAGGTGTGTGGGGAAAACACCTCATCTTGGCTTTCCACCCAGATGTCCAGCACCTTGGTAGCTGTCCCTCTCCAGGATGGGTACATGCACCTCCTGTTCATTCCCATGTGCAGATCTGCTGAGACCCACAACACAACAGCAAATCCAAAAAGAACCTCTAACTCTCCAACCTGTGTGCAGGACCAAGGAACTAAACACCAACTAGAGGTACCTGATCAGAAGGCAACACATTGCAGAGTGAAAATAGGTCAATAAACACTTGACTTCAACTTTACTTCCCCCCAGAGAGAATGATAGTCCAGTACAGGCTTTTTTAGCCCACCTATCCCAAGGTGCACATGGCCCATCTCATCAGAGACAGCCTTACTACAGCTGTCCTGTTTCCAATGCTGAAGAATCACAAAATCATAGAATGATTTGGGGAAGGGACCTTAAAGATCTTCTAGTTCCAACCCCTAGGCCATGGGGTCAAGAATGAAGAGATCTCAGAATGGGATAGACCTGTTTTAACAGCATCAAGATGCCCTGGTGGCTTACTCGATGGGGATATACGAAGAGGAATTTGGCCTTACCTGGCTCGCTCTTCTTCTTGGATGCAGCCTTCTTCTTGACAGCTCCATCATGCTTCTGCTCCTCATGGGTCGGAAGAGCATCGGTTTTCTTGATGGTGACAGGGTTGACAGGAGCACTTTGCTGTGTGCCAACTGGTGGCACAGCCACAACAGGCACCTCCTTAGGGGTCACCTCCAGGACAGGAGAACTTCTGGGGACACTGACAGGAGGTGAAGCCAACATCAGGCTAGAAGCAGGCTCTACCTTTGCCACCTTCTTCTCCTTCTTCCTCTTCTCCTTAGGTGACAGAACAGGTTTCTCCTTTTCCTGGGGGACAACTGACACTGCTGCAATTGGAGACTCCACTGCTAAAGGCTCAGGTACCACAGCAGCTTCAAGAACCACATCCTTGGGAGGGTCTGTCACTTCCTGAGTCATCTGCTGCTCTGGGAGCTTTCCATTAGGTTTCTCTTCCTTTTTCTTTGCTTTTCCTTTCTTCTCAACAGATTTCTCTTTTTTCTTTTTCTCCATTTTCTGCTGCTGGGTCTTCTCAAGCTCTTTGCGTTGCTTGGCCAAGGCTTCCTCATAAGATGTCTCCTTCATGGAGAAGGTGGACACCAGGAAGATCCCAATGGCTGATATCACCATAAAACCTCCGAAGACCACAACACCCAGCATCTGAGGGTCATACACATCCATCCTGCCTTATTCTTCTGTGCCTGCAAGACACCAGAACAACAGCTAGGAGTGGGGTGGGGGTGGCGGAGGAAAGAAATGCAATGGCCTCTCTAAGCAGGGCATTTCACATGGACATCTGTGCCTCCAAACGGCACCATGCACTGAAAAGACACACACTCAAGATTCACACAACTGAGGGCGACCTGCCTACACACCTCCAAGTTTGTGCTCCTCTGCTGCATTGCCCATGCACAGCAGTCCATTTGTACCCCAGTGATTGAACTCCACTAGCTGCAGCGATCTCCAGAAGAATCAAAGAGGAGGAATTAAAAAACAGGGATGCAATCAGAGACAGCCACAAGCCTCAGTCCAGGTCCAACGGGATGATTTTGCATGACCCTAGACAATACCCGCAGCAGTAAGAGAGCCCACTTTCAGACTGTTTGGTGCAGGCTGGCCAAGATCTGGGCTTTTCCTGGAGCACCTGGCTTTCTCACTGAACCCAGATGCATATCCAGGTCTCAGCTTTGGAATAAAATATCCCCCTGGAAGGAGAAAGTATGTACAGGAGAGTTTTCTCCAGCTTTGCAGCAGCCCTTCCCTTCTCCCTTTGCCACCTGCACCCTGTGGCACTGCTGACTTCTGCCCAGCCTGGCAGGGAGGATGCTCATTAACCGCGTCCCACTGGGTAGCTGCTCCCAGCTCCCACTGATGAGAACCACCCCAGCAACAATGCTGTGTGCATGGCCACCACACACAGGACCAAGTCACAACCATTTTCACCAGTAAAAGTCTTAAGTTCAAGCTAACAAAAAAAGTCAAGCCTGGTCATTATTTCATCTTCCAAAGAGATTTCTGCAGGAAGAAGTGAAACTTGCAAAGGGAGTGCTGGATATGGCGCTTCTCTTTCCACCTCTGCTTTTAGCTGGCGAGAAAATCGGGCACAGGGGTTTCTCATCTGGCAATTCTCATCCTCCTCGCCAGTTTCTCCACCTGTATAACACATGGAGAATCAAGAGAGACCATACTGCCTGGTCTGAGATCTGGCAAGCAGGGCGCAGCTACACCTGGAGAAAGATGCTATTACATCCACTCTTCTTAATGGCTAATTGAACCCTGTTCTAGTTTCAAAACCAATTGCTGCTGTCTCATGCATGTGTTTCATCCATCAGGTCATCACTTTCATGTGGCAATGAGGTGGCTCATGAGCTCCCAGATGCTGGTGTCAGTTAATCTGTGAAGGGGCACTTTCCAGGAGTTGCAAAGGCTCTGGTTTCTCGTCATTGTGACCCAAAACACAATGAGCAAAATGCAGAAAGTCCTCGGCTATCAGAAGTTCTCATCCTGCTTACCTGTAGTCATTATCAAATTTCCTCTTTAAGAGGTTGTGGGGTTGAGGAAGGAGGGAGGGGCTGAAAAGGGAGGAGGCAAAAATTAGAATAAAACTAAGGAGATCAGCATCTTTTCAAACTGCAGTGATTGCAGGGAGACACCTCAGAGGCTCTTCCTTTCTAACAGCTGGAGCAGTGAACTTGCAGCTGTGTCCGCAGTTCAAAACTGCTCCTGCAGCAAGGTGGGGACAATGCAATGAAAAACTCACCTCCAACGCCTGACCAGGGGGTGCAGAGCTGGGAGGAACTGCAAAGCACCCATCTCCCACTGGAGAAGGATGCCTAGGGAACGATGTTCTAACCAGCAGCCCAGTTCTCTCTGCCCACCTCTCCAAACATCCCAGGCAAAATGGGAGAGAGAAGCTGGCAGGCAGGAGGGCTGTCAGCACCAGCTGGAACCAGCTTCCCCTGTCAGGGCCAATTTCCTACCGCACAGCACCACTTGAGATCCCAGCTGATACTACAGGCATCATTATTTCACATCTACCCTGGCCATTTCATACTTAAATGGCCTTAGCCCACTCTATCCCAGCACAACTGGTGCTAAGTCACTCCCTTCTGACTAGTAGCATCGCTTTGGGATGATCCCAACAGACAGATTATTCCTACCCCACGGAATTAAAAGGACTTGGATTTCCTCTCCCTGGCAGTAAACAAAATGTAGGGCTGGAGAACACATACCCACAACCTTGTGCTGGGCTTACGGCTACACCAAAGCATCCAGGAGCTGTTTTAGGGGCAGAACAAGGCAACCTGCATTCCTCACCCAGCAACTCAAACACATCAGTAACATTAAACCCTTCCTGACCTCACACTGCCACAGCTTCATATATAGATAAAAATCTGCTGCTTCAGCTTAGGGCAAGAGCATCCCCAATGCTGGCAAATGCACTCCAACCCCACCAGCTGGTACTGCCACCCTCAAAATGGTGAGAATAGAGAGAAAAATCCAAACCTCCACTACAGAGGATGGGTGAAAGGACAGAGTGAGGGGTGGTGAGGTCAGTAAGATGGCAGTGCTGAACATAGCACTGGAGCCCTCTGCCTGCCCCACACCCTCTAGGGATGAACCCTAGAAGCCCTTACAGTGTTTGAGCCCCACACTCCCTCTCTCCTGCAAGCACCCTCACCCAGTCCCACCAGCTGCAGTAAAAGCTGTCTGTACCTTGCCTCCTCTCCAGCTTTAGTCAGGGTGAGATAAGGATGCAGATTGGAGCTGAAGTCCTCCCTAGCTAAACAAAAACACCCCAAAAATCCCCTCCAAACCAATACCGGAAAAAAGCAGCCAAGAGCACTAGATAGAGGAGCTGTGAACCTGCAGAAGAGCCATGGCAGCAGCCAGAGCTCCTGAAAGCAGCTGAGATGCTTGCAGGGGCCATCCAAGCTCCCACCTCTGGACCAGAGAAACCCCATGCAGGTGTGCCAGGAGAATATCCACAGTGAAGAGTGAGAGATGCCAACCGGGCAGCAATCACTCTCAGCAGCACTATCATGGCAAACTTTGGTCCTGTCTCAACACTCATGCCCTGCAGCCTGCAGCACTGGGCTGGTCCCGGCAGACCCAGTGCTGACTCCAAGGAGCAAGTTCTACCTGTAGAGTTCCTCCTGCGGTCGAGACTTGGCACGACTAGCCCAGCAGCTTGTTCAGGGAAGAGCCAATCTCTCCAACGATGTGAAGACAGCAGCAGGCTGTGCACAACCACAACACACTTAAATCAAAGCAGGCTGGCCTTGGCATTTTGGGGATAAGGAAAAGTCTTCCTCTGGGAACTTACTGAGGCATAGATGCAAGAAGCGTTTATGCCACAGCATTAGCATCAGAAGTGAAGCTCTGCTGTGGCATTTCCTGACCTTGTCACCTTTGCCCTTTGAAGTGCTAAAAGTTTGCTCCTGGATTTGCACAGCAAGACAGCAGTCCCCTTTGCAAGCACCACGGCAGGTGCGTGCGCGCCTTGCCCTTCGGCAGGAAAGCCCTCCTTGCTTCCCACCTGCACAAAGCCTTAGCCAGGACATGGCAAAACAGGGCACCAAAGGTACCACTGCTTGTCTGCTTGCAGACGCCTAAGGGCAGTCTTGTGTGTTCAGCTTGACAGCCACAATTTGAAGAGGCTTGAAGACTTCAGCATCCTCCCTTCTGTAACTTCTGGTCCTCCATGGGACTTTGCACCCACAATGGCATTTTTCAATCTGACGCCCAGATTGTTTTGGGAGAGGATTGTGCCTAAGGGGTGCACAGACACCACCAGTTATCAGAGTCCATGCTCAAAAAATCAAGTTCACATGCAATATTGAGCATATATGCCTCCATGAAGTTTTTGAGCAAAATCATCCTCTACTCCTTCCCCAGCCAAAACAGTGGAAATCGTCAAATATTTCCATGTGCAAACTCCTTCCCCAAAATAGCTTGTCCAGATAAAGCTTTTCACCACCACAAGAACAGGAATATGCTGGACAATTGGTATTTCACTTGGCCTTCTCACGTAAAGGAGCCGGCCGAAATGCTGTGCTCCAACTCTTCCATTCCTGGGGTTTTTGCTTGTTATCCATCAAATTTCCCAACATCCCAGATAACAGCCCAAGAGATCTGACCTCCCTCGCCTCCCTGCACGTGCCATCACCTCTGTTTGACCCGAGCAAAAGTCGAACTTGCCTTAAGGAAGCTAAACAAGTAAAGGACTCGGACTTGCTGGTTTTTGAGCACCAAATAATTTCCAGGATGAACCAACCCACAGACACATGACATGACAGCACCGGGGCCATGCTCAGTGTCTTGTGGTCACATTTGTCACTGACAGCTAAGAGTCAAAAACCAGGCTAGAACCTTGCCACCTGTTCAGCCTTTCCTTCCCTCTGCAACCACACATGAAATCCACGGGAATTCAGTATCTTTGCGACCCAGCCCTCCACCAACCCTGGCTTAAATCAGCCAGGCCAAGTGTCAGGTGGGCAGGAGCAAAGGAAGAGACAAGTTGTGCAGTAACTACAGGAACCTTATTTCTTTTCACAGCCAAAGGAAAATCTATGTTGTCTCTTCCTGGTCTTGATAGGTGCGGCAGCTGGGAAAAGACACTCTTTGCAAGCAGGACGCTGTTCCTCTAGCAACCCAAAACTTGCACTTCATCATGGTGTCAAGGTGGCATCTCAGGTTAGAGCACTACACAAGAGGTAACAGAGGCGCAGAGGGCAGGGAAAGAGACATGGGTTCTGCATAGCCCACAGCAATGCCTGACTGTTAAGCACCTGCAGCTCCCTTTCCTCTACATCTCCCAGCAGATTTAAAAAAAGGAGGGAAAGGGCAAGGAAGAGGAAACTGGGAGGCCTAATCCTGTGAACAGCAAGGCAACTCAGCAGCAGGAGAAACAACAGCACTGCCAGCAGATAAAAAACAATCACCAGATACGTCTCCTGGAGTTTCTCTCTGCCCTACTGCAATAAATTGAAAACTAAAAACAAATGAAGAAAGCCTGCACACCACGAGCAGATCCTGCCCACATCCCCAGCAGCCTCTGTTTAAATAAATTTTCTGTGTGACTGTGCACTTGCAGGCTCCCAGCAGCATGTGTTACTCTACACAGTGACTCCGGATTAGCCAATCCTCAACAGTTATAGCTCAACTTAATTGAACGTGTCTTAGCGCTCCATTAGCTCTTGCAGCAGCAGCCAGCTGGCTTGTGTTTGCCAGCAGTGCTTGGTAGTGCTGTCAGCTCCCTTCCTAAGCCTCGGAGTGAAAAAACAGGCAGAAAATATATATATATACATACACACACACACACACACACACATATATATATTTAGGAGAAGAGTGTAACAGTACCATAACACAGCTGTAGTTTGACTACTCTCTGAGGCAGCTATTACAAATTTTCTCTCCCCTCTCTGGCCCAAAGCAGCTGGCCCTCATCAGCTTCTCCCCAGGGCTCACTTTCCAGGTAGCCCCAACTCCTTCCAGCCATTTCCCGATGATGCAGGTGAGCAGAGGCCACTGCCATGGCTTCAGTGAAGGGCAGAGCTGACATTCCAGGCGTGGAGGCTTCTCCGTCGCGTCCAGCCACGTGTTCAGCACACGCTCTCCCCCTGGACTGCTTCCCGAACGGGCGAGGAGTGGGGCATTCCGTCGGCAGACCCGCGGGAAGCCTGGTGATGTCCAGGTTGGAAAGACCCCAGGGCGGGGGCGAGGGGTCTCCGCCTATGGGGTCGACGCCACTCTCCAAAAGCTCGGGGACCTCGCACTGCCGGGGGTTTCCCGGTGCCAGGAGAGTTTTGTTGAGGGGGCTTAGTTAAGAGAAAAAAAAAAACAAGGACAACGGCCCGAGCGCCGTGACTTTCTGTAACCGCGGTTAATCAGATTAATGCATGTCATCGCGCCGGCGCTGGGGCAGGGCCGGCGGTGCTCGGGGCCCGAGGGCGGCGCGGGGCCCGGACCTCGCCTCCCCGCTCCCTGGCCGCACACGCCGCCATTCCGCGCAGCCCTGGCCACGCCGCGGGCCATTCATCTACCCGGCCCTCTGCAAACGTGGCCGGACCCCGAGCCCAGGATCCCACCTTCCTCCCTGCCCTGCTTCCCCGCGGGACACCCCCCCCGCGCCGGGAGCGGCGGGGCCGCAGGCCGGGGGGGAGGTCCTCACCCCGCTCCACGTCTGCTGACTGCTGGGGATGGGGGAAGCGCCGGGCGCGGGGTCCCGCTCGCAGCGCGGGGCAGACGGAGAGGAGTCGTGGAAGAAGTGGCAGGGGAAGGGGCTGAGGGAAGGGCTGCCGCCGCCCGTACCCACCCGTGCCGGGTCGCGGTCCCTCCTCGCTGCCGCAGACGTGTAGAGTCGTGGCACTTTCCGCCGCTGTCTCGCCGGACTTGGCCGGCGCGTCCCGCCCCGCCGCTCCGCGCCGCGGGGCCCACTCAGCGCGGCGGGGCGGGACGGGGCGGGGCGGGGGCGCGGGGTCCCCGTCTCTCCCTCGCCGCTGCCCGCCGCGTAGCCGTACGGTTGGAGCGGGCGTCGGGAGGAGGTGGGCTGGGGAGGGGATACCGAGCGCCCCGGGCCCGGGGAGCCCCGCGGACCTTTGCCCTCGGGCTGAGCTGCCAGGGATCGGTCTGCACAGGCGGTGGCTGCCCGCCGGCCTTTGCTGAGGATGTCAGCGTCATCCCTGAGGCATAGCGGGAAGAGGATGGTTGGGGAATTCGAGGACTTCTCAGGAAGGATTGGGGGTGCTGCTCCACGCTGGGACCCTCCTCAAGGGCTGGGTGTGGGCAGCATGAAGCAAATTGGACCCGAAAGATGGCTGCTCCCGGCAGGAGCCTTTTTTCAAGGTTTGCAAATGCTGTGTGGGTAAAGAGCGCTAGGACTGGTCCATCATCCACCAGTTTGTGGGTCCCAGGACAGGGAGAAAACCGTGCCCGCGATAGCCAGTGCCACTCAGTATGGTGGCTGAACTCTTGGTACATGCCCTCTGTGTGCCTCCTGGTCTGGCTGTAACCTCCCATGGCAGGGTAGAAGAAATGCAAGGTTTATTACCCATGTGCCTGTTCGCACCGGAAGGAGTTAGCTATCTGGAAGTGATTTGGATGCTCCAGTGCCCAGGAAATTGAAAAGTAAGGGTTGGAAGAGGCTCCCTTCACATCAGAACCAACCATTAGGCTGAACCATTGGAGAAGGGCATCCTCAGGAGATGCTGCACATTATTGTATTTCAGTGGCCAGACCTTCTCAGGTGGTGGCAACTGAGGCTGCTGTCAGCAGTGTTCCTGGGATTTACATCAGCTGCCACCAGATCCTCACCCCTTGCACAGAGAACAAGCCATGCTATTGAGGCCAGGCTGGAGAGGGCATCAGGTCCTGCCCACAGCCTGGTACATCTTGACACAATGGCAAGGGGAGAATAACTTATTGTTTCATGCAGGCTGATGTGATGGAAGAAGAGGAAAAATATGCTAATGGAGAAACATTTCAACTAATTATGGTAATATGGCTTCTGCAGAGGAACCTGGAATACGCGCAAATACTTCTCAGCACTAATGAGAACTTGGATGCTCTTTTGGGTTTTCTACAAGCTTTTCAGCAGGCTGTAGGCAAAGCAGGCAGGGCAGGGCAGGGCTCACTACTTCGGCCTGGACCTAGGCTGGGAAGACCCATGGTGGCTATGACACCTCTAGGCAAAGGCACAAAGGTTTGGGATCCAGCTCTGCCCCAGTTCACCTGGGATCATCAGCTCATTAAACTCACCAAGGACCTTCTCCAAACCAAAGCATTTTGAAGGAGGAATGCAGGGGCTGAACAGCACTGAAGTCCTAAGCACCACAGACCTCTGTTTCCCTGGCTACAGCCAGGTACCCTTCCCAGCCACCCACCTTGCCATGAGCATCCTTGGGGGCTAGGGCTGTTTTCTCATGCCTGCTGGACATGAGAGACATGGGACTGGGCTCTTTTGAGCTCTCTTAGCAAAGCACCAACTACTTCATTTTTTCTGGGCCAGGGACTGGCATGCACTGCCCCAGCCAAGCGTCCGGGGCATGGGGAGCTGAGCTCACTTACGATCTCCAGCCAAATGAATAATTGAGTGTCTGTTTCAGCATGGAACAAGAGCAAGGACAGAGCAAGGGACATGTGTATGGGGAAATGCACAGCATGGGGTGAAACCCCAGGCAGACAGAGCTGGAATGTGATCCTGGGTGTCTTCTGCCACCATGGCACAGATGTTCTCATAGGACAGCTCCCTCTGCTCCTTCCTCAGCTGTGTTTCGGGTCTGTAGACAGATGTATGAAACCCTTGCTTGCCCTCTGTTTACCAGCTAACCTCTACATGGCTGGAAGCTGACTCACGCCACAGCACTCCTCCCACCATCCACAGTCGGTCTATTCTTGTGTCTTTCACTCCAATTTTTAAGACATCAAGTGTATACCTCCCATCATGGTGTTTCCCTCTGATTCTTGCACTATGCTGTTGATCCAGGCCACTGGGATAACATATTATCAGTGTAATTTGCTTTTACCTCATAACGAAGGCATTCTCCCTAAATACTGGTTCTCCCAACTCCTACCCAGAGGCAGTATCCAGCCCAAATCCAAAGGTCTGTGTACGCTGTTGTTAAAACAACCAAAGTCCTGGCAATTTTTCATGGTCATCTTCACCGCTATAAAGTTTTTTTTTTAGTTCAGTTTGAAAATTACCTGCTCCAGCTTAAGTTTTTCAGTTCCTAGTTATTTTTGCATCCACAAAAAGCTGTTGTTTAGCCCTGGAACAGTTCCAAATCTTTCACTGGATGTATTAGTTATCCTAAATTCATAACCATAGCTGGAGTATTTTTAGCTCTGCACAGCAGTCATCAAACAAATGCTGCCACAAGGTCTGCGGGACTCCCTGAAGTCCCTTGCAGCCCAGCTCCTTCTGAAGGTCCAGGCTCAGTTGTGCAGAGATGATCGTGAAATCCTACCTGGGGAGCCAACCAAATGCTTCATCCCATTCCCCATGAGATCTGCATCCAGGCTGCAGCTGAGCAAACAGACAGTCATGGCTTGTGCTTTCTTGTAGGAGAGTAGTCATCTCTGCCTGGGCCTGATGGTGCATTTTGATCCTGAGCCCGTGTGGAGGTGCCTGCCCCCTTTACTCCCACCATGGCATACTTACTGCTACAGGAATACACTAAAAACTGGTAGCAACAAGAGCAGAGCAGTCCTTTGCTCCAGATGTGGCTGCTGCCTGCGCTATGGACATAATGCTGTGTTGTCTGCCAGCCAGGCCGATCCTCCAAGTGGCCCCATATCTACACTCAATTGCCACGGCCCGAGGGGTAAAGGGAATGGGGATGCGGCACTGCAAATGAGGGTCCGGACACAGGTGAAGGTTGGTGAAGC
>NW_020897779.1:1857260-2028419 GCF_003984885.1 Neopelma chrysocephalum
TTCTCCACGCCTTATATCGTTCCCAGTCCGACATTTGGTTCTCCACACTCAATCCCTTTGAAGACTCTGGAAGCAGCCTCTCCTTTTTCATAAAAGCAGAAATCAGTATGTCTCGCCTCCCCTTGGCTCCCTGGTGGTCCCTCCCGGCCTGCGTGCCTTGCCAAGCACTTGCTTGTCTGGGTTTAATAAGTAGCGGCCCTGCTCTAGTGATGGAAATTAGAGGTGGATGCTGCAGCAGAGCACAGTGCAAGAGTTTCTAGATTGTTCCTCTCCCTCCTTGCCCATGTTTCTGCGATGGCATGGCTGAGGCTTGGATTAGAAAATGCACCATGCCACAGCTGTATTTGCTTCGGGAGCAGTACACCTCCTGCTCAGCCTCCTCTAAGCCCCCATTCCACCTACCTCCATGTGGGATTGGAAATTACCACCTGAATATGAAATATGAACCAGGACCTGCAGGATACCCCCACTTCGATGGGCTAGAAGCCAGAGACCAGTGGGACAGCCCAGTTCCCAGCAGGCACTAAATCTCTGTGTCTCAGCAGCTGGGCTTTGCCCTGGGTGTTTGTAAAATAACACTTTTCCAGGAAAGTCATGGTGTTCACACCTTAGATCCCTATTCTGCTGTTCTCCCGTCCCTACAGCTCTGCTTCATGAGATGCACCAAAGGCTGGTAGGAGGAGCACTAGCTGGGCAGCCACCAGAAGCCAAAAGTTCAATGACTTTGTCTTTGGGCCCACTGATGATTGAACTATTTACAGAAGTAGATGGCATTGGTAAGGAGCTTGGAGTTAAATTAGCTGATGAAGGGTTTGAGAAGCAAACCTCTTTCTTTCCTCCCCAGCTCCAGCTACTTCCCACATTGCTCACTGGCTTCATCAAGAACATCGCATTCTTGGGGCATCCTTTCTTCTGCCCTCCTGGCCATAACTGGGCTCCCACTATGTAAGCCCATCTGAAATCTGGTGGAAGATTGCTCTGGGTAATCTCAAGCCATGATGACATGAGCTTTGGAATGGGGCAAGGTCAAATATCTGTATGCTTCATCAGTTCCTCTATCCCTCTTTGGAGATGTTTTAAGCAGAACTTAAACCTGTTCTGTGTGAAAATTTAAACAGAGTTAGGGTTGTGAAGGTACCCACCTCCTGTGGCTCAGCCAGCAGTGTAGGAGTGTTAACCATCTGATTTCAGACCCCCAGATATATCTTCTGTGGATAAGGCGTAACTTCAGCTACTCAGTTGCCTGCCTACTCTGCAAGCAGCTCTTGCTCTCCATAGCACTTAGGAGCCATGAAATCAGGTGCCCCTGATTAATCACTCTGTGTGCTTGTGTGTCTATCCTGTTAACACTTGGAAAGTATTTCACATTCTCATGTTAATTCTTTCCTGGAACTTTGCATTGTTTCAGTTGAGAATGATTCCTGGCATGAGGAAAACAGAAACAGGTGAGTGACCAGCAGAGGATGTGCAAGACGGACTAAGACCTGTTTAGCTAGGATGGCTTGAGATACCAGAGCTGTGCACCTCAGCCCATGCCAGAAATTAATATAGCCTCTGCCATGATGGCAGGGAGCAAGATGCACTATTGTCCTTTTTGCTGCTGATCTTGGTCCAGCACATGCCATGTTCCCCCAAGCCTCACAACAAAGCTTGGGCTGTTTGTGGGTTTCCATGCAGCTTTGCCAGGCACAGGACTCAGCATCAGCCTAAGGTCAGTCAGGAAGGGCAGCTGGAAGACTGAGTGTGGCTGGATCCATACTGATGTAAGCTGCGATACTGCCGTGGAAAACTGTATCACTGTGCCAGAGCAGGCTTGTAACAGGAAAAGCCAGCCTAATGGCAAAGCAGGATCACAAGCTAATTTGGGAACACAATGATTATGCTAATCAAAACACCTTCCAGAGGTGAAGGGAAGGAAATTAACTAATCCTTCACCATGCACTGTGGAGTCCCTGTGGCCAGTCTGAAGGACCAGGTATATACACAGGTTGGAAGAAAGAGCATTTCCATCTGGGCAAGGAAAAAAGCACTGGGACCTCTCCCCTCCAGACACTCTTCATCCACATTGGATGCAGGACAGTTCTCTTCTTCCCATCCCCAAACTGGCTTTAGGTCCAGAAACATTCATGCTTCTCTTGAAAGTTTGGCTGGACGCAAACTCCTGTGACTCAGGGAGATGGAGCTTAACAAGAAACTTCATCAGAACTTAGAAAATCAGCTGAGAAGGGTTGAAGCAGTTCAGGGACATGCAGCTTGTCTTGCTCCACCGCCAACAGACTGTGATGGGGCAATCACTGGCTACATTAAGGGAACTCTTCTCACTTCCCATGTATGATCTTAGCAGGGTTCATGCTCATTGCATGACTCAATATCTGGAAATTCTAATCCAACTGAAAACAGCCCAGGAAGGCCCTCCTAACAAGCCAGGAACAAACACAGCTCTCAGCTTTGAGCAATCCCAGGGCAAGGTATTTTGGGAATGCTAGTGCTACAGAGCATGAGTAGAGGACATCAGTGCACTTGCAGGATTAAATAAAAAGCCACATAGTACCTCTGGCTTAGAAGAAACACACCTTAGCTGGGGACAGGATTCTCTGGTTAAAGCTCTTCCATGTTCACAAGGCTCTTCTGCCTATTGCCACCACACCTCCAATGTGAAATCCGTGCAACACCTCTCCTCCCCTGGCTGAAGCACCCTTTGGGGAGAGCAGAGGCATTGGCTTCTGCAGGTGCTTTTTGCCTGGTGAAACCTGCAGAAAGCACAGGGATAGGAAGAGAGTCTGTCCAATCTCCAACCGATCTAACAATGGGCTGTAAGCTTCAAAGAGGCTGATGAAAACCAGAAAAGTACCCAGAGAGCCCACCAGTGCTTTGGCTGGGTGAAGACTACAACAAGCATTTTGGAGGGGCCTGAACGCTGCGTGGGAAGAACAGCAGGGGTGGCCTGGCTTCCCACACAACAAAACCTGCACATCAAAGCCTCAGGGCCACTAGGCACCCAAAGGGAAGAGGAGCCCTGCCACACCAGCTCCTCTTATTCTCTGGGCTGGCTTTGCCAGGAGTCAACAGGGAAAAAGTGTGAACCATGTTCAGTCAGAACATGAAGTGTGAAAAAGTGTGAACCAAGCTTCAGTCAGAAGCTTGGGTGCACCTGGAGGGACTGCAAAATATTGGCACAAGAGAAAGCAAAGAGCCGAGGAGGGTTTCTTCTGTTCCATGGTAAAATGAAAGCTGCAGACAGAGGTAACACCTTCTGCCCAGACACTCACTGCCTCTGGACAGGTAATTTGGTTTTATGTGTTTATTTATAAGTGCCACATCACATCAGCACACAGCAAGAGTTTCTCTCACCTTGGGTTCTGCCCTGTGATGAGAAGCAGGAAAAGCAAACAGCACCTTTTTAGTCACCCTCCTGGGCTGCCTGATGGGACGTCAGCACAACCACACGGGGGAAAAATCCCTCCATGGCTTTTCCACCTAGGTGGATATGCCACTAATGTCACTTTTCAGTATGTCACACCAAGCCACTGCAAGCACTTTTCAGGAGGTGAATGCAGGCACAGCAGTACAGCTTCTCCTAGATCTCTCCTGGGTCAGCAGTGGAGGCATCTCCCAGGTCCCAGTTGAATGTACTGACTTGCAACAAGCATGGCATCGTCCCACCATTCATGCCTGTCAATGCACAGTGGCTCCTCCCAAGAAATCGTGTTCCATGCTCATATGAAAAAATACACTTTGTAAGTGGCATATTTTTCTGAAGGAGAAAATTTCCTGTTTGGAATATGGATTTTTCTTCCCACTCCACCACTCCAAATTTTATGTAGCTTTCTATGGGAAAAAAATTGACTTGTAATTTTTTCCCTTGGTTTTTCTCCTGTTTGAATATTTCTCCAGCCCACAGAAAACAAAGAGATGCCCATGGTGGGTGGAATTGATCTGTGAGATAGGACTGGAGAGGAGATGGGAAGTCAGCAGATTACTGTGTTGGAGGAAAGCCCAGGGCAGACAGGTGTCCCAGAACCCTCTCCTCCAGCACAGGACACAAGTGTCACATCACAATCAGGTCTCACAATACAGAAAGGGCTGTGATTGGATCCCTCTCAGTCCAGGGCAGCCTGGGCAGGACAGGCGAGTGTGCAGATGGGCTGTGGTAACAGGAGACAGGTTATAACTGTGGCTGGGTGCTGGCTGTGTCTGGGAGAGGTTCTTTGTGGGACCCAGACACCCTTTCTGCCCCTGCCATCCTTCTGGTCTGATGGGGGGGACAGAAACCCTCCCCTCTGAGCTCAACACCACGTGAGCTTACATGGCTCCCACCCTACTGCTCATTCCTCTGCTTCTGTGCGCTAGCAAAAAGCAGACAAGCCTTCCACCTGCATTAAATCTCTTTATTTCCATGAACTGGGATCTACCGCATCACCGTTGAAATGTATCAGATGGTTTCTAAACTAGACACACCTAGAATGGTTATTTATCCAGAGAAGCTGAACTGGTGTACTGACTCTGTAACAGCACCAATAAAGCAGATCATGATTAGAAGAAGAAGTAAGAGGAAAAAAAAGACAAAGAAAGAAGAAATAAAAAGATAAAAGAAAATTTAAAAATATATTCTTAAGCAGTTTTCCTTCCAAAAAATATAGCTGGAAACCTAAGGCTTAGGGTTAATCTGTGTTTGAGGTGGCACTGAAAAATGCCAAGGTAAATCCTAACTCTGAATTACTCTTCTTAGGGCAGAGCCGTGTACCTGCATATTGCTGTCCAAGAACATGCTGTGCTTGCTGCCTGCACACAATGCTTTGTAGTCAGAATCCTGTCTCTTAGCAGAGAAGGGATTTTTATATTAGCAAAAAAAAATAAAAAAAAAGACCTCTCTGAGTACATATATGATTACACTCAGGGGCCAGGCCGACTTTTCCACCAGGTGAAGGGCTGCATGGGTCAGCAGCATGGTACATTGCAACCCCCAGACCTCGCTGCAGCACCATAGCATAAATGCTCATGTTGGGGTGCCAAAACATCACGTGTTTTGGGCTTGGGGAAAGTTTTTGGGCATGCAGGGGCAAGCTTGGAATTGTGGGAGTTTCAGGTCCAGTTTCAGGTTTGCCAGAGGTATCTCACTTGTCCCCCTCCACAACACAACAGACTGGTATGGAATTGACACACCAGGGTGGCTGCTTGTACCAGCCCTGTGATAGTGGCATTGAACTCTGGCAGGGGGAAGGCACCTTGAAATCCTAAAATGCACTGCTAGGCTTATCCCTATGTCTCCAAGGGGAGCTGTGAAGGACAGCTGCAAAACACTTAACACTTTTTCCCTTGGATGTACCATTGCTCATTCCCTGCTGTTTGCCTGGCTCATCTGCTCAGTTTTAAGTTCCCTGGATAGTCATGCACCATCTAACACAACAGTGACTCCAACCTGGCCAGACACCTTGGTATTATCACCTTATTTTTCAGGTGTGCTGAAATAAAATCTGCTCTGGAGGGGGAGGCATGTCCCCAGCCACTTGCACTTAGGCTCTGCTCTCCCAGAATGACCATGAACACTGGAAAGCCTGCAGTTCGATTTAAAAGAGGACTTCTGGCCAGTGATTAACTTGGCAAGGGGCAGTGTTATTTGGTATTTGACAAAGGCCTTAAAAGTAAAACTGGAGTGAAAGGAGGTCGAATGGGAAAGCTGGGAATCGGGTCATCACGACACTGGTCAGTTTGAAGCACTGCGACACAGCAGAGCTGGCCCACAGGCAATGGGCATGGCCTTTGGCGTGCTTATACCTCCCAGGAGCTGAGCGCCTGGACCCGCAGATGCAGTGTGGATCCCTCCCAGCCAGCAGAAGTGGTTCCCATTTCCACTGCCAGGGGCAGTGACTCTTGTAAAGTTAATTAATCTCTTCATACAGTGTAATTAACCTCTTGGAGTGACTTATAAACAACAACATGTTGTAAAATCCAAGCATTTAAATGTGACATAAGTGCCAAGATTGTCTTAAAAAGCCTCCAAACTGAATCCTTTCAAATAACACATTTTGAGGTCTTTCTGACATAGTAGCACACACTTAAATTTAACAGAGGGCAGGGGTTCATACTTAGACTTTTTCTCAACTGTCCTGGTTAGACAAATGCTGTAATTTCATGTGTCCATATACTGCTAGAAGAGCAGATTCAGGTAGAGTTCCCAGTGGCAGTCACCCGTGCTTGAATGGTGAGAGGTCCCAGGAACACAATAGAAGGGTACAGGGCAACCATTGACCGAGAATAAAGCCAGCATACTCACCACTGGAAAGCTGCAGCCTGTCCCTGGATTTATATATATATGCTGCAAACTGTACTTTGACTCTGTGTACGCAAGGGAATACAATGTAAAGCTTGTCTGTATTGCTGCCTCTGCTCCTATTTGTATTTTAAAGGCCTATCTTGACTCCTGGATGAGATGCATTTTCCTAAAAGTGTCACATTTCCATTAACACCTAAAAAAACAAGAATAGGTACTTGTCAACTTGCCCTAGTTCAAGTGGAAAAGCAAGTAACATACTTGTTTGCAAGTCAGTAGATATTACTGAAGGAACTCTCATGATCATCAAGGCCCTGCTCAACCATAAGCACCTGTGCTCCTGGCTGGGAGACTGGAAGTGACACCAAGAAGTAACACCTTTTGGGAGATGCAATGGGGTAGACTGTCCAGTGATGGCTCTCCATTGTCTGCTAGGGCTCCAAAGAGGAGTACCCTCAGGACACGCAGTGGCTCAGCCCTGTTCCTCACCAACCTCTGCAGGCAGATAGTGCTGGGAATGCTCCATCTGGTACTGTGCCTGACTATGATCAAGTGAATTAAATAGGGAGTAAACACAGAGCAAACATCACTTCCAGGGAGCCCACGTCTTTGTGAAAGACTGTCTGAGGCTCAGGAAAAAAAAATTAATAATGGTGCTCAATGCTCCTGAATATTCTCTAACTGCACCAAATAATTTGCAAGAGGCAAGTCCATAGTGGATTTTGTGACGTTTTAAGACTTACATGGGGCCAGCTGGAGAAGGGGACACCCAGGGATGTGCAGGGCCAATTTTGAGAGAGAAATGCTGCTCCTGTAGCCAGCAGCTGCCAGGAACTTTTTGCAATCAGCCAGCAGGAGTTAAAGAAGAAAGCAGCCCAGCAGTAAATATACTTAGCAAATGCAAACAGTGAGTGAGTTCCAGGAAACTGAGATAACCCTGTAGGCACAAAGATCCAGATCCAAAGCCCATGGAAGTTGGTGGAAAAGAAAATCATGTTAGCTTTTAGCAGCCTTTGGATAAAGCCCAGGGAAAGTCAAATAAGCAATCTGGTCCCAATGACTCTGTAATTCTTTCCAATTAAATAGCCACTTGTGGCGGTTTTAAAAACTCTGTAGGGAAAATTAAGACCACTCAAGCCACCTCCTTTTGATAGTGGAGGAGAAAACAAAAAAAAAAAACTAAGAGAGATTATACCTAGAGTCACAATTTACTGAAGAAAATAGCAATAAACACAACAATAAAAAGAAATTTGTACAAAAGAGAGAATGGTTTAACCAAAGGCAAATTATTGCCTGGTCCCTTCTAGGGCAAAACAGGATGGCGGATGTTCCTGTACACCATGCCACACTGGAACAAAGGCAAGATGGCAGAGGGCCCCTGCACGGGATGTGTGGGCTGAGAGAACAATGAAAAACAATGTGGCAAACGAGTTTCCATGGTTTAACGCCCTCCCCTGACCAGACAAACATGGGGAATAGGGGCAAAACAAAAAAACCTAGGAAGCTATATCATCCGAATCAGGAATTGCAGTGCCGGTATGCTGTTTATGACAATGGCAGCGCAGGCACAGGCTCTCTCTCCCACCGTGGCACGGTGGCAGAGAGTGGTGCGGGTGCAGGGGCTCTCTCTCTCTCTCCCGGGACGGTGGAACAGCAGCAGTGAATGGCACAGCGGAGTCCCGGTCCCAGGCAGTGGCTCTGTGGCAGCTCCGCAGTGGGGGGTGACAGCGCAGTGCAGTTGGAGGGTGGTGCTTACCCTCCCACGAGCCCGGCAGCAGTTCCAGCTAGCCAGCTTTGGCCACACTTACCACTCACCGGCTCTGGCAATAGTTACAATTTCCCACAACTCCGGTGGGCAACTGAAAAAGAAAGTTCACTGCCAGGTTCAAGGGGGCAGTCCACCCCTTCCCGACGAAGGTAGAACAGAAATGAGCTCCTGGCTTCCAGCATGTCAGCATTTTCTGCTGAAAACCCCATCCTTCCACGTTGATGTGGGTAGTGTGGAATAAACAGAACTCCACCCCTATCCCTGTAAGTAGGACACCACCTCCTTGGCAGCTCCTACTTGCAGCTTGGCCCCACTACTGGGAGTTTGTACTGCGGGTTACCTATACATACATTCTTTTAGTCACAAAGTGCTAATGGGTCCTGCTCCCTGGGCAGCTGTCTGCTGTCCATGACTTTGTCATGAGACTGAGCATTTGGTGTTTCTCCTTGAGCTTCCTGTAGTTACAAGGGTATTTAAAGATTTCCAAAGGCAGCAAACAAAAATTGAGCAGCCTTAAAAGCAGAAAATTTCCATGTAACCTCACAGTGCTCAAACCCAGGGTGTGGGATCCACAGGTCACCCAGTGGAGACCAGCATCCCACAGCATGGGGAGGGCACATGACAGAAGCAGCCAGACAGTTGCCAGATTGAAGACAACACACTCCCATCACTTTGTGCCCATCACAGGATGGAAGCCTCCAGCCTCCCACAGAGCTCTGTTTCCCAAGTGAACAGAGGCCCAGAGACATCTCTGAGAGACAGCACAAGTCAGCTCTTCACAGACTCAATTGACCTCTGGTTACACACTCTAACAACCAGCATTGTGTTTGCTGGGAAGAGCACTGCATGCAAGCTGGCTACCATCCAGAGGTCCACAAAAACATTTAACCAATTCACCAGTTTTTACACCTGCCAGGCCTGACTCAACCACATCAAATGTCAACAGTTGGTGACTGTGAATGGTTGGTGACTGGTGAATCATTTCACGTCATCCACCCTCCAAGACAACACTGTGGCCGTGAGTCAGATCCTGAGCTGTGGTAGCCCTGTGCCCCATTCACATCTGCAGATCCGCACGCTTTGCCTTGCAGCATTTGGCCCTCTCTGCCTAGGGGGTCATTCCAGCTTCAGCCATCCCAAAATGATGCATTTCCCATCTAGCCCTGCCGTTTGGCTCCTGTTGCTAGCAGGCAGACATCGGCTCCTCCAAGTAATAGCTGCTCACTTTTAGGGTGGTTCTTGCTGTCAGATTTCCCACAGCCACATGGCAAACGAGGTTCGTCTGACACATAGCCTCCCCCTCCACTACCATATGGAGCTGCAAAGCAGGAATTTGGGTCTGTTGGTAGAAACATCTTTTGGAGAGATTCACTGATCCAACCTACATTGCCCCACCATTTTCTCTGCTGAACCTGGTCTCTGGTGATATGCACCAGCCTACGTGCATTATGCACAGTGCAGAAACACTGGAAGCAATGGCCTCTATGAGTAAGGAAATTACTCAAAAAAGTAGGAATAACTCACAACCCCTCCTCCTCCCAGTAATACTCCCAGCTGACAGATGTAGCAATCTCTGTAAGCTCCTACCCTCTCTTGGAGGTACAATCTCAGCTACTACTCACTGGTAAGGCCAGTATGGGCTGTGCTGCCATGGCCAGACCTTTCAGAGGTTCACAACTGGCTGGATGCATTGCAAGTTCCCAGGTTTTGCTTTTTCCTCTCTTCTCTTTATAAAGCCCTTCATTTGCTTAGACCACAAAATTCAAAGAGAGAAAATGAAATCTCTGTTTTAAAGAGGATAGCCTCAATTTTTCCAAGAGGTGAACAGTTAGTTATCTCTCATTTCTTTGTGGGAGTCTGGTGCAAAACCCTGGTTTAAGTAGCATTCTTGTTTTGCCTGCTCAGCAGCCAGTGGACCTGGGTTACTTTCTTCACTGCTTTTAACTGCAATTGCCTGGACTAAAAATTAGCAGTTACACAGTGGCTGCTCCAGAGACCACGGATATCAAGAGCAAATTGTTTCTGCTTTCAGTGGGCTTTGAATCAGATCCTGAAAATGCAGCCCAGCCATCCACATCTGCAATACCACAGTCAGAAATGAGCTCAAGCACCCTAGAAATCCAGAGGCGGGGGAAAAAAAAAACAAGGTGACATCTAGGAAAAGAAATATGCCGCAGGTCAGCAGCTGCATTTGAGCTCCAAAGGGGGGCTGTCACGAGAATCGGAGGGGGTTGCTTGGCACCACCAAAGTGGAGTTTGAAGCACAATTGCCCTCTTAATATGAACATTATCCCATTCCAGCCAAGCCACTCAGTTTCTCCACGCTGACAAGTTTTACTGTCCTTGGGTTGTCAGGGCAAAGCTAAGCAATGGTTTTCCAACAAAAAGACCCTTGTCAAAGAAGTAAATGTCTTCCTAAGAACGATATGTTTATATGAGAAAATACAGACATTTGCTTTTTAAGCACTCCCTTCCTCCACTGAATTTATAGCATCAAAATGAATTGGAGAAAAAAAATAAGACTGTTGGGTTTTTAAATTACAATCTTTATCAAAGAGCAGCTTTCATGACACTGGAAAGGAAATCAAGTTGAGAGTTTGGAAAACTTTTCCTGGAAACAACTCCTTTTTTTTATATATGGTTTCTCAAGGCCATTAAAACTTAAGCAAGAGCGGCATCTGCTCATCATTCCTCCTCTTTTAGCATTTTAACCCACTGGCCCCTTTCAAAAAGATTTTATAGAGAGTGATAGAGTTTTCTGGAGAAAGCTCTGAAGAAGACCTTCTATGAAGCCCCCACTCTCAACCAGAGAGGCTTCAGTATGAGCTCAAGCTCACACCAGAGAAGCCATCCCAGAGGACACAGAGACCTGGTCATAGACACCTGGCACATCAGAGTAGCACAACCACCTGGGATGGGTCCCTGATGCAAGGGACATGAGCTTGGAAGGGTTCAGAAAATTATTTGCTGGAAGCTATGTTTGCAAGGGCATCTAGCATGGCGCAGCTTAGCCACCATGAGACACATAGCCAGGGTGTGATCAAGGAAAAAACTGAAGCCTGCTTCAAGGCACAGATGCTTCAGGTTTTCCAGGCCTACCATTGACTCCCTGGAGGTCATGTCCTCAGTGAATGAGGCAGGCAGTGGTTTGCAACCCATGTACTTCCCACCCATCATGCCAGCAACAGCATGGGTCTGGAGCCGGCACAAAAATCAGCCCTGTTCAGGATTACTGCCAATAATTACAGTAGTAATTCAGTGGGATACTGCCAGTTCCCCACTGTGGGGGGCATGAGCACTGTGGCATGAGCACTGTGGACATCTGACAAGGGATGGACCATGTCCTGTTCTCTTTCTCCTTGGAAGGGTTTGGGATTTGGCCAGGCCTTTGTACGACAGGGTGAAGGTCTAGGCTGGGTTGTGCAAATGGTGCAGACTTAGCCCTTCTCCAGAGGAACATCCCTTCTTTACGGTCCTCACCAGGTGCCATACAGGAAAATCACACAGCAGTTCAGATGTATATGCTTTCACCTTACAGAAGAGCCAGCCTGCTTGCTCATATTTGCCCATCACGGAAACTATCACTTGTCTGGTAGCAGGGAAAGCCCCAGTAGATGCACTGCTCTGGCTGGAGGTAGCCACTCTTGACTGCTGATATGGAGAGGATGTGAGCACAGCTGTTTCAAGGGGACAACCCCTGCTGCAAACTCACACACCTCTTTCCCACAGTTTTTTCCCCACCACAGTTCACTTCTCACCAAATCATAGGAAGTAGATATATCTTTCTTACTCTGGCCAGGACTGCTTTGCAGAAGGTGGTTATTATTTGCATAAAGTCCTCTTCTCTGTGCCATCCTTTGCCTCCCAGCACCAAACTTCCTCTGAAAACCAGCCTGAAGGGCAGAGTGCTCAGACTTCATTCTCATCCAAGCCAAGTGACTCTGGGGTGGTTTCTTTCTTCGTCCTTTACTGAGGCACAGTACGATCTCCTAGCATTCATCAGTGTTACAGTTCTTCCTATTGACTTCTGCATTCACGGCTTGTGAGTCTGCCAGGGAGGGTTGGGACACATATGCGCAAGGGCAATCAGCATTACAGGAGTGTCTCCCATCCTGTCCATTCCCAGAGTTAGAGATGCCCAATTTTTGCTAGAGGAAGGGCTTGAGAAGTTAATTTCCCATGCTGCCCCTTGCATTTTTTGTCCAAGGACTAGAGACATGCTGGTCAAGCCACGGAGCAAGCCTAACACTCTGGCCAAAGAAAAGCAATTCCTGATGTTTGCTAGAAGCAAACTACATTGCTGTAGACAGAACCAGGCAGAGAAATGCAAGAGGACAACCTAGAACTACAGAAAATGGCCCAGAAGAAATAGAGAGCCATCTCTCCAGTAGAGAACAGGTGAGGACCCGGTCAGAGAAGGTCTCAGGTTTGTTTCAGTATTTCGTAGTCAAAGACAGCTCTCCATCAACACAGATGCGTGTCAGTAAGGCTGCTGTTAGTCTCCCATCTCAGCAGTGGCTCAGGCCAGGTGCATGCCAGAACTTCTCTGAAGGCCAAGACCAAAGGGCCCTGAAGGAGATTACTACAACTGCTTGCCAGAAGAGCCAAGCAAGGCATCTCCTCCAGCTTTCCAGGCTCATATTTTCTTATATGCAGCTTATATTTACAGGTCTTCAGCTTTGACACTGCCTGTATCTGCATGGTAGAGTCCATGTGAAGGTGAGGACCTGTGAGCAGGTTCTCTTTGCATGAAAGCTTTAGTGCTCTGCAGCACATGATCCCAATGAGTGCAAATGTCCTACAAAGACAGGAAGGAGTGCTGTCACCCACTGTCTCAAAAGTGTTTAAAAGCAAAACCAAAAGAAATCATCCTCACACTAAAGCAACCTGACCCCAGAGAGTTAAAGCAATCCATACCTTGGAATGTCGGGGGGGTGGCAAGGATTCAAGTCTCAAGACTAGCTCCATCAGGCTGGGCTTTTGAGCTCTTGCATTTATAAGCAAGAGTTGTAATCGCCAGAGAGAGAGGTCTCAGCTCGTTGTCAGGCATATACTCACACTTTGCATCTATCCTTCATCAAAGTGGGCTGTGCATTCCCAGGAAAAGCTTGTCTGCCAGATAAAGCATCCACACACATGGTAAAGTTTTCCTGTGCATCCTGTGTGCCTTCTCTGCCAGCGAGGGCTGGGTAGCAGGTCTAATGGGAAAGGGAGGTAACAACACTGTGCAGTTTCTGAGGCTTGCTTTTTGAGCACATTCCTGCCTGAAGACAAAGGTGTCCGGCTCCTTGTAGCATTTCAGGGAGCTACAGCAGTAGGAACTGAAAAACCTCATCCCAGACCGCCTGCAGCTATACCTCTGCCTCTGTAAGCTGATGTGCTTCTGCTCACCCACCAGATCATCAGAGGAAGGAAGACCTGGTTTGCTCTATTTTCTGATAGTTATTTCCTCGTTCCCATAACATTTTGAAGTGTCGGGAGGCTTTTTCTCTATACAAAATAATGTTTTCCCACCATCCTTGGGCAGCTCAACACCTAAGAGTAATCCCTTTACAGAAGCCTAATGGGTTAAATTACATCGTGTTTACTCTGTTTGTCATTCATAATATTGGATTAGGTGCTCTGCAGGCAGACCTGTAATGAGGAGGAGGTCCCACTGTGCCTGGTGCTGTCCAGATGAGTGGGCAGACATAGGACATATTTCACTCCTTGGGTAGCTGATCCAGACTGAGGGCCCATCCCACAGCAGCTGGAAACTGTTGTTAATACTCTCTAGAGCAGCAGAGGCTTTGTCCCCTCCAGCTCCAGATTTGCTTTCTCCAGCAGCTGAGTTATCGTGGCTGAAGCTGCTGATCTTGCAGAGAGAGCACAGGCTTTGTTCACTTCCCTGCTCCTTCCAGCAGTGTCAGGAGACAGCTAAGTAACACAGCATTAACACCCTGGGCAGAAGCTGCAGGGGAGAAGTGCTGCATAGGGGTCCGCTGGAGACTGAATCGTCACAGAAAGTACACTTATTTATTTTTCCAGCCTAAATCTCGCAACCTCTCCATCTCCTGGGGTTTTCCTGGCCAGCCTGGAAGGACTCTGTGCTGACGTGCATTAGCCAGCACACGCTCTCGGGTTCAACACAGGGCAACATGTCATTCGGGCATATTAACAAGGGCCTGCCCCTCTGATGTTGCAGGCTTTTCTGGCTCCCATAGACATCCAGGGTATGTAACAGCAGCCATGCCAGCTCCAGGAGTCTCCACTGCTTGGAGGGCATCAATCAGTATTTTTGGTGCCGATTTTCCCAAGAGATTTTAGGGGCTCATGCCAGGGATGAAAGACATCACTTCCTTCCCGCATGGACAGCATGGACCAGCCATAGCTATAGCCTCGACAGAGCAAGGTGGCTGCAACCCGAATGGCCTCAGGATGCCGGAGGGGGGGGGGGCGGGGGGGGGGGGGGGGGGGGGGGGGGAGTGCAATGACTCATGGGCCAACCGGAAGAGAGCTATTGCCTTTCCCTGACTCTCCCTAGCAGGGTTTTTGGTAGCAAACCCACCAGGCAGCATTGTGCTACCTGGCTCCCCACAGCCATGAGCAGCACACCCCCTCCCCATTCCTGGCCACTTGCCATGGCTCACTCTGTCCCTGACTGGGGGCACAACTTGATCAGGGAACAGATCCAGCTGTAAAGAAATACCAGGGAGAGAGAAGAAGCAGGGATTACTTTTGGAGGACCTTCCCCAGTAATGCCAATGTGGTGGCATTACTCCCAACCCACCTGCAGCAATGGGAACTGGGGAAAGATAGTCTGGGTTGAGGGGAGGGGAAGGAATTTGGTGAAGCAGCTGAGCGATGCAAAGTGTGTGGTGAGTACGCGCACATCCTATTCAGCCACTCGCTTTGCACCCTGCCAGCAATCTCTGGATGGAGATTGCTGTTCCCCAGGGCTCTGCCTAACTCATGTGCTCACAATTTCCTATTGGAAAAATCAAGACAGAGGGTTGTAAAAAAGGTCTGAGGGAAATATCCTTTCCTCCTCACCGACTAGCCAAGAAATGCTGGCAATAAAAGACCAGTTCTTCCTGCTCCCTGGTGTTACATTTTATTTGTCTCTCCAACATGTGGAAAGAGACTTTTGGCTGGCATGGAAGTATTTTGAAAGGCTGAACTTACAGCCTTTCCTAGCTTTCCACAGAGGGAAAACACTCCCTGGCATCAGCAGGGACCCCCCTGTGTGGATCCCCCATCTGTGTGGCATCAGACTTGCACATGATCTTTCTTCTTTGCAGCTAGAAGTACTTATTCAAACACCTCCCTAAACATCACCAATCTCATTTCTACCTTGGATTTCAGTTCACAAGCTGACACAATACCAGAAATTGCAATACTAGTCCTGAAAATGAAGCCCCATGTGGTCTGTCCTGAATAAAATTCAGAGCTGAATGAGAGCAGTGCTGATATGCAGATGTAGCAGGATACAACAGCACAGGGCTCAGGCTCAGCATGAGGACCACACTGGAGGACAGGTTCATGGTCCTGCCACAGCTAGGCCACATCACTCAGCGGCTACCACAAATGTCCAGCCAGGAGGCCTGAGGGGAACAGCAACACAACCATGAAGATACAAGACCTCATGATGCTGTAGTGAGGGGCCAAATACATCCCACCACTACCTCTGCAGTGAATCTGCACTACATTGATAGAACTGCCCGGTGGTTTTGGGGGTGTGGAACAGAAAGCAACACCCTGCATAATGGAAAGTGGTAAGATGAAGCAAGAGCTGATGGTGGATTACCAACTTAGTGAATGGCCCTGGTCCTCACATCCTTATAGTTGGACTTGATAATCCTAAAGGTCTTTTCCAAGCTAAATGATTGTATGATTCTAAATTTCACCTTTCAGCAGCTCTACTGACCAGCATACTGACATGGATATTTTTAAAAGAACAGGTTAAATGTCCATCAAACAGGCACTATTCAGAGTTTAAAACAAAAAACGATCAATGGCCACACAGAGCACACAAAAGTGAGTGTCCCCACCAGAGATGTTTCTGCACAACTCTGTCTCCAAAGGAGAGACATTAGGAAATACTACATCTTCTCAGGGATTGTTACCCACTTGAATTAAAGAGTGCAGTGTACTATCACTTGAATCAACACATTGTGACCAGAATCAGCACTGATAACCTGTTCATTATGAACACAGGTACTGAGACAGCAACTAAGCTGAGCATGAAAACAGACACAGGGAATGAAAGGATGCAGAGGAAAATTGAGGTGAAGTGCCTCTAAGCAAGCCAAGTGGCATGAAGAGGTTTTCTTAGCCCAGTGTGGCACATCCAGATTGCCTGTGAGGGTGCATCCCCAACACCCTAGGCTGCAGAAGGACGGGCCTGCTGTCAGTGCCAGCTGTGTGGAAAACTTTGATGTTAACTGCACTGCTAGGCTGTGGAACCAGGCATTTCTGCCGTCCCAGTGCATAACACCCTAATAAGCAGAGCCCAGTGGAGTCAGGCTGCTCACCGGGTCATATCAAAGCCTGCTGGGGACTGCTACAGAATGCAGTGTGAAACAATGACTGATTAAAGTTGTCATCAGTGACTCCTAATGGGATGTAGTACCCCACAAGAGCCATGCAAATCTGCTACCAGGAATAGAAAAGGTGATTTTAATATCCAGCTCACTTTTTTGCATATGTTTTCATGAAAATTGTCACTTTGTAGAGGGTTTCAAGTGGTTTTCTGATGGGAAAAGGAAAGTCCCCAAACTTCTTTTGGCTAATGCTCCAAATCAGGTGGATTCAAAACATACTGCATCAATGACTTACAGGATATGTAGTCTGATGGTCGTTTATTCCTGTTCTCCCCAGAGAGACCCCATCTCCCAGGACAGACTTCTATGAATGATTTCATAGTAGTGTTGCACCTTCTCCACAGACAAAGGCAAAGTACCTCACAGAAGACGTGGTTGTTCAGAGCAATTCAGCCACCTTGAAAGAAGCAGAAGACACCTACCATACAAATCCTGAAAGGCATGAAAAGTTTGAATCAAAAATATTTTTGTAAAATCTGTTGGTAAGATGCTTGCACTAACCAGGAAGGTGCCTTCTGTCACTGGCAGCAGCTTACCTTAGGGCAAGAGTTGCTTCTCCCCTCCCTGCCCAGGGGGATTGACTGAGGTCAAGCTGCAGCACATATCTTAAGAAAGAGAGGAAGAGAGGAAAAAGAGCTGTGTTTTCAAATACAGAGAATCAGTTTTCTATGGACTTCACATTGCTGTGTTAAATCATGTTAAGCTGTTGTCTGAAACAAATCACATCCAAAGGTCCTGTCACAAGTTTTCCTGATTGATGTCCAGCCTGAGTCCAGCATGGACACTTGTTCATGCAAGTATACCAGAAAACACTGCAGAACATTGCTGCCCACTTCTCTGACCAGTTGCTATATTAAACATAAGTCCTGGGAAAAGGTGCACGCTCCAAGGTTGGTAAGGGTATTTATATGAAAGCAGCACCTCAACAGCAGGGCATAAAACCAAGTGAATTTTTTTCAACACTGCCAAAAGCCTTGACCATCAGAGATTTGTAGCACTGTTACTGATAATTCCCAACTGGCACATAAAGCAAGAGCCTACATAAAATCACACAGCCAGCCCAAATCCTGGCCTCTGTCCATAGTCACTGACAGCTCAGTTATAGCAATTTGCTTTTCTGGAAAGAGGAAACAGAAGCTGAAACAAAAACTGCATCACTGCTGGTAGCTGCAGCCATCACCAGCTGCTTAGCTTGTTCCTTTTTTATGCTACAAAGGAACAGGCAAACTCAGAGTGGCCAAGAAAGTCATGGCTGAGTTCAGATAAGTCTGCAAGAAAGCAAGTTACCAAATTAGCAAGGCACCCTGCCAAGAAGCAAGAGCAAGCCAGGCTGGGGAAGAGAGTCCTGAGCTAGGAAGAAGAGAGGTCTAAGATAAAGGGAAGCTTCCTCAGAAACACAGAAAAAAGTATTATCAGGAAATAGTCTAGTTAGCAATGCAGCATTTAGCTAGTGGAAAGCACATAAATGGTTCTGCCCAAATAGCTATAAGCAGCTGGGGATATTGCCATAATTAATAAGAATTGCAGGTTACACTTGGTAAACACAAAAGGAAACAGACACACTCACACTGACAATCAGTCAGCCCCTAAGAGAAGCCACTGCTGTGAAAAGTTTGTCCTGTACCTCACCACAACCTGTATAAAATGGAGCCATATGCCTGAGGTATGAAAGTCTGAAGCTCCCTTTCTAAAAGCACAAAAATCTCTCTGAGGGGAAGCCACCTTTCAGGAGAAAGGATGCCTTTTTCCTAGGGGTCAATGAGAGGACCTTTACAATAACAGCTCCACCCCGCTGACTTCAAATTCTCCCTCAGGGGCAAATAAGATGTCTGAAAGGAACAGAGGTGTTCACCTGCCTGTAAAGCATCATGACATGGCTTGTGCTTTTCTTCCACTGAACTGACAAAGAGGACTTTGGCCACCACATTGCTTCAGTAAGGAGAGTCCACTCTCTGCTTGCTTGAAGAAAGAGAGTGTCCTGACCAGGGATAAAGCAGTGCTCCCCACTGCTGTTCAGAGCAACAGTCATTTCTGCCAGCTGGAATAGGGGTGGCCAAGTCTGGTTCATGCAGCTGCAGAGGTTCCCCTGGCACCACCTTTGCTCAAGAAAAACTTTTTGAAGAAAAGAGTGCTGGTAAGAGCCTTGCCCCCAGGGCTGGGGTGAGTTTTACCAGGGTCTGACACTGGGTACATCTGGAATTAAACCTTGTGAGAGGAACAGCGCTCATAAGGAGCTCTTCTATCCTTCCCTGCTCTTGGCCCATACTGAAATTCAAAGTGGCTGCCAGCACACCTGCAGCTGAAATCATCCCCATGATGAGAAAGTCTGAAGGTCACAGATGCAAACAAATATTTGATGAGTCAATACAAGGCAGCCTTGAACACTGAACCTCCAGCACTTGGAAGGGCCCCCGTCCACCACGCCTGTATGTGAATGCCCTTCAGCATACTCCCAACATTGTGTTTGAGCTGCCCTGTGTGTTGGAGCTGCCCTGCTTGCTTTGTTTAACTTTCCCCAAAAGGCCTGTCTGGACTCAGTGTGCAGGAATCGGTCACATAAATTAGCAGGAGACAAAATGTTTATCTCAAATACTGCTATCGTCCCTCTTTTCTGTTGGAGATGTGAGAAATATCTCTAATTAAAATTTTGGAGACGGCCAAATAAAGTGAAACAAAGAACTTTATTAACAATGCTGGGTGCACCAAACTCATGACCTGGTTCAAGCACACCTGACTGGGAGGGGACAAGCCTTTTTAAGGTCTCTTGATTTACATAACTACTCCCTCACACCTCCCACACCAGGCCCTGCTCCCCTCTTCCTCAAAAGGCCTTTTGGTACAGTTCATTGGTTGGTCCCATCCACCTATCAGGTTGTTTCCCTGCCCCCTCATGGCCCCCTGGCAGTGAGCCCAAATTGGTCTCACTGCCTTACATACTTTCCAATTTGCCTTCTTACTAGACCAGTAAGCAAAATGGTAAGTCAGCAGTAGTAACAGGGATCAGAACAACCAGAACAATAAGAACAGCAAACAAGGCAGTAAGCAGCAGTCAGTAACAGTGACCAGAACAACTTGCAACCTACCAGCTCCTGACCACAAAATGGCTCTTCAACCTCCTCAAATGACCTCCAGGTATCTCAACATGAGGTAACCATGGAAATCCCTGCTTGTAATAAAACTGTCTTATTTATTTCTCACAGAGGGGCCACATTGCTCCTGGGTCTAGGTGACCTTTCCCACCACAGATCACCTTCTCCTGGGATTGTCTGACCTATGTCCTACCCGCTCTGGGGATGGCCACCAGAAACCCACTTGACCATCTTCCCTCCAACCCTCCTTCTGAACCTGACCAGTCACAGCCTTAAAGCATCTGAAGCATTTGAGGGGAAAACGTATATTCTGACTAGCACTTTCACAGCAAAGCAGAGAAACCAGCAGAGTGAGAGACTCAAGACTGAGTGTTTACGTGGAAGCCCTGGTCCCTATGGCTGCAGAACGTGAGGACGTTGATGGGACAACAGCACTGCTTTGATGGACCTGCTATGCTGATGGTCATGTGACGTTCCCCACAGGAGGCATGAGCCTGCTCAGGGGAGCATGAGGGTCCAAGATCAGTCTCAGGGTTGTACTTAAACTGCTGTTGCTGAAAAACATGGATTTTGTCCCTGTAAATCATGGAAGGTTTGTACAGGATGCCAGGAAACACAATTTTAACATGCTCAATAACTTGTTTAATCTCTCAAACTGTCTCTCCTTGTACCCAGCTCTGTCTCCCTCCATCTTCACTTTACCTCTTCCCTACCTTGTCTCCTTCCAATTCCTGTGGGATTCTTCCAGCCTAGCTCCAAGGACAACCAGCAGTCTTGGATCCTAATGCAGGAATATCATCACTTTGGACGTAGGCCTTTTGCTCCTTCAGGACCTGCAAAATGGAGAGAATTTTCCTGCCCTCTAAATTCTATTGCGGGAGTCCTGCAAATTGCATGTCACAGTGCTCTCAACTGAGGGAAACCTCCTTCATGACATAAAGAAGGAGAAAGCATTTTCCTGAAACCTGAGACTTGGTGGGATGGAGTTTATGTCTTGTCTCTTGACTCAGCAAACTTGGGTGGGCCCAAATGTGGATGTGCCTCAAGTGACTGCTTGCTCTGCTGGGAGTTTTGAGGAAAGCTAGGAGAGGGAAGTTTTAGGATTGCTTTCCTCCCCTGCTCCTTGTAAATTTTCATACAGAAAAATAAGCCTGGCCATGCCACAGGCCCTACAGCCAAATTTACTGTCCTGTCACAGTGTAGCAGGAGAGCATGAGACCCATCAGCCCTTCCAGCTACCCACCCAGCTCCTCAGCGCAGCTCATCCAACCAGCACAGATTCAGGGCTCTGCTGCAGCTATCTTGAGAAAAGTCCACTTTAAAATTAATTTAGAGGATGTTGCAGCCTTTTTACAGGATTAGTTTAACTGATACCTGTGCCACAGACAGCAATGAGCTGCAGTGTTCCTCAGAAAAGAGGAACTTCCAAGGCAGACCTGCTCACAAATCTCTCTCACAATAGTCAGGTATTTCCCTCAAATTAGCTTGGCAAAAGCAAGTAATTTCACAGTACCAGATTAAAACTCCCCTCCTTCCTCAAGAGCTCAGCTTTCATCACTCAGACTTTGTGTGCCACCTAAATCAAGAGTCACAAGACAGTACATGCCCTGGTGAGCTATGATACCCCTTGCTGCAGGAGCTGGGCTTTTATTCTCACTAAATCTCCTCAAACCCTTCTCAACACGGAGGTACAAGAGCAGAAAAATGCCCCTTTAACCAATTTTTCCCTGTCCCTGCCTCATCTTCCTAGCAAATAAGGTTTGCAACAGATGGTGTTTGAATTCTCCAGCTACATGGATTTTACTTTTTTAATGCCTGGCTCCCCAAGCACAGCTGTGTGGCTCAGTAAAGCAGGCTTGACTTTCAGCCTTTGAGGTGGTTTTGTACCTAAAACATCTAAAATTCTGGTGCTAAAAATATACTTGCCACTTTCAAGAACTAAAAAGGTGGCTATTAGTCATGTTAATTTAGCTGTTGCCTGGCTTTAGCATGCCCATATCTGCAAGTGAACTATTTCCCACTTTAAAGAGGTGTGTTATATTGTATCTTTTTTCACTTGAAGTATTAGCTTGTAATCTGTGATGAGGGGGTGTGCTGGTATAAAGGTAGACCGGCAGGAGAAATGAACCCAACTCAAAAAAGATTAAAAATCAGTTACAATTTAATAACAATAATACAATAAATACAGTTATACGGACAAACAATTGGTTTTAACCCACAAAACCTAGATGTATAACCCAACACCCTGGGGCACGAACAGAATGGTGTTCGTTGGCACCCGTGCTGAGTCCCATGTGGTCCCCCTGAGTCCAAAGCAAAAGAAAAGGAAAACCTGTTGGTGAGAGTGCTGGTCACAGTCTGGTCGAGGGTGGTGATCGCAGTCCAGTCGATAGTGGTGGTTGCAGTCCAGTCGAGTCCAGTCCTCCTCCGGATCCGACGAGTCAGGCCCAGAAGTCCCAAGACCCCAAGACTACACACACTCAGGTTCAAGTGGGAATGCCCAGTACCTCCCCCAGCGTGGGGAGTTCCACGATGGGTGATCCTGAGTTGTGAGATATTTTTGGAATCCCTGATGGCCCATTAGCAGACATGACCCCTCAGGCTGGGTGTGGAGGTGCTAATGACTCCCCGGAGGGGAGTTATCACACCTGGTGTGAGGATAGGAACATCCTCCTATCTCACAGGCTTCTTAACACCCAGCTTATAGCCTGAGGGGTCAGGTGTGCTCTGGGCAGCTGCTGCAAATGGTCTGTTGTTAACAGGTCCTGGGAAATGACATAGAGGGTATAGAATACACAGTTTGGGTTACACCCACACAGTGATGAACTGGTCCTGGCTGCTCTAACTAGGACAGGGGGCCATTTAAAAAAGCATCATACTCTTCTGCAGCAGTTTCAGGTGATCCAGCTCCTCCCAGCCATACAGCTGCATGGGTTTCTGGGCAGAGGCCCATGTATAATAGCTATTTTTCTTAAAAGCTTCTCAAAAATGCCAATGGGCAGCCCAGCACCAGTATTTCCAGGCTTACAAAAGGGTGTGATCCCATCCTGCCAGCCTCGAGCACTCTAGGGCTGGTACCTCCCACCTGAGTTTGGGGAAAACCTTTCATTTATGGATCCTGTCCAGTCCAAAAACATCACTAATCTAATCAGAGGACAGGACTAACTAATTGGAGACAGGAGGAATTCCCGGGATTCCCCCTATATGTAACAGCTAGTACATACGTGTGGTCCAATCAAAGCTCAACAAGCTTGATGCCTTTGGGGGCTGCTCCAGAGAAGGTTACTCATGTAAGCCTTAAAGAAGGGGAGAACTCTGTATGGTTTTGTTCCTGCACACCTGAGCAGTGCTCTGCCCATCTAGGTTTGCTCCTGAAAAGGCTTAGGATGTGTAAATTTTGTAATGCAGCAGCTTGGGAAAAGAGGGGGTGCTGTGTCCAGCCATGTGACCACAAGCACACTTGGACATCACCTGATGGATGGGTAACAGTTCCTATGCTGTTGCAAGTCCAGCAGCATGACAAGCTCTGTGCCCACTTCTCCTGGGCCAAGTGCTGGCTCTCAGAGTCAGATATTGTGATTTGGAGCCTGAAGCTGCCAGTACGCATACAGAGCTATCACTGGGGTAATCAAGACATTGCACCAAGACCCGAGCAGGCACCTCTGCTGGCATTGTCTGCCTGTCCTGACCCTCCTCTGCTGCTAATGCCATAATAAATTGCTCTTGTCTGGGATACAATGGCAAGTCAAGGGTAGGAAGATGTAATGGTTCACAAAGCAATTTGTTACTTCCTCCAGAAGTCCTGCATACAGCTTTCTCCCTTAAGTCATATCAGGATTATCTTCATTATTCATACTTCCTCTGAGAAAAATTCTTGGTTCTAAGGAAGGGATTCACCAACTGGGACATCATCTATACGGCTGGAACTAGATGTAGACATGAGCACTCAAGCCTGCCCATGAGCTCCAATCCAAGAGTGCCGGTGAGGTTGGCAGAGCAACTCATGCTTGAACTTAGGGGCCTGGGATGCCTCACATCCACTGGTTCAGAACACTCTTGCAGATCCATTCCCAAGTCCATGCTGCCATCACTGTTGTACCCAGTTGCAGGGCACAAGGAAGACATGAAACCTGGCTCAAGGTCTGGATTTGTAAGCAGAGGTATTTCACCTGCAGACCACTGGTGCTTCCCACATCCATCTGGGCACCAGTCCAGCACCAGCAGACCTCAGCATGGCTGCTGTAAGTGTTGCTATTATCACTCAAGTATTGTCATAGCACCTGACAGCCTTGTCTTCAGAGTCAGTGGCATACCTAGGAGACAAATTATTCAGTCTCAGCTGTTTCTACACATGTAGGCCAGGTTCATCTTGCATCACTCCAAGCTTTCTGCCATGCAAATGCCCTGCAGCTACTGAGGTGACATCACAGAAGAGGTGGAGCACTAACACTGGAGTGGGCAGTGGCCTGGTTGCAAACAGTGTTTTAACATTCTTGTATTTTAGCTCCTTGCCTGGGAGTTCTTGTGTAGCTTAGTGGAATTCAAGCAAAATTAGACAACAGCCGCAGAAGGGACATTTCCCACCCCTATGCTGCAATAAACCCCATCAACACGTGGGTATCATCCTAACATGATGCAGTGCAGCCCTTGAGGAAGGAGTCCATCAGCAGAAGTGTGGAATAGCTCCCTTCCTGAAGACCCTCTGGCATTGCATAATGCAGGCTGCATGATGGGTCTTAGCGTTTGTCTGTGTTGCACTACTGTGCTGGTGAGCTTAGGTCTTAGGTGGTCTTAAGAAGCAGCTTAGCAGTAGAAGCCGTCTCTGTGCTTTATCACCCCAGCATGACATCATCTGGAAAAACAGCAGCAGATGTCTGCTTGGTGAGGCTGAGGGAGAGATTAAGGTGCTTACGGCCAATGGGAGAGGCACCAAGGGGAACTTTAGCCATTGTGTTTCCAAGCAAGGTGCCTTGCACAAACATGTGCCACCCAGGCAGAGGCATCAGGAAAAGAGAGCTGAGAACATCTCATGTTCTTATTACCCACTGATACAAATATGTGAGAAAAGAGTGAGAAACCATCTCCAGAAAGAATGATCCAGAAACCTTTTAGTTCAAGCAAAACAAAAATTGCTATTTTGGTTTGAGAGACAAATTGCAAAGGCAATTGCTCATACAGTTGTCCCTGCAATCAAGAGAGAAGGCAGCTGCAAGAGGTTTGGTGGGTTTTTTTTAATGTGAAACCAAGCAGAGGAAGTGTGAATAAAAACCTTGCAGAGATGAGATTTTGCTTATTTACACATAATTAGGAGACTCCTGGCAAGGTGTGCCCTCCTAAGTATTCCCCTATCTTTCGCTGGGATCTCTGACACCAGCTTGCAAGAGTTGCAGTCTTCTGCACCTAACAATGCATTCAGTGACTCTAAGTGACATTTAGGGACCACCATCAGCTTAGGGCTGGATCAGATCCCTGGTGCACCCTTAGGGCACTTACCTCCTCTTGGGAGAATTAGAATTAATCATCCTGGGGTCTTGCTTCTTCATCCTGGCTCTCACCCTCTCCCAGTTTCAGTCCCTTTGAGGGACCCTGCCAGCAGGGCTGCTCCCCACCTCCTGCTTGGCTTTGCCTCCATCCCAGTGACCACGTCATCCCCCCATAAAGAGGAGCCTGTGCTGAGAGGACTCATAAAGCTCCTTTTAAGATGTCCAGTACAAAGCTGAGCCTGTTCAGCTGCAGGCTGGGGGCTGCCGCCTGCCCTTCCTGCCTCTGCCAGGCACTGAGTCATTGCCCCAACATGGGGCTGCCAGCCTAGCACTGTCAAGAGGGCCAGGGCCGGTGGCCAAGAGGGAGAAACCTGCCCTGCTCACTGCTGCAACAGCCAAAATGTGTGCCTCAAAGTATTGCTTTTCCCAGAGATGCAAATAGGAAATATTGTGGAAAAGACCCAGGTCTGCCAAGGAAAAGGGCAGCCACATGGAAAGGGTCAGTCATGGGGAAGAGGTCATGTGATATCTTCCTTGGGTTTGTATTTTCCACCATAAACCCCTTTCAATGCTGTTTTTGACATAAAGAAAGAAGCAAGGGTTTCTACCCGTTTCCTTTTACAAGACAGGGGAGGGAAAGTGGAAGATATTTTCCAGCTTGCAACACTCATGACTCTTGTGATGGCAGCTTCTTCCTAAAAGACCAGAGTTGTGACTGCAAAGAAATCTCCGCTGTTGTCTAAAGCAGCGCAAATAGAAGAGACACACTGTCTTCTGCCCATAGAGAAAAAAATTGTTAGAAGGTAGGTTTCAGCACTCTCAAATTTTTAAAGCATGTTCATGATTCTATGATTTTTATGACACACTCATGCAGCAAGAAAGCGATGCTCACACGTCAGGGATTTTACTGATGCCCAAGGAATCAAGGTGTTGGTTCTTTTGCTAGAAAAGTACAGTCTGGTTCCTTAAGGGTAAATGGAGACAAAAGCCTCCTGCAGAGATTTGATGCACATCATGAGCAAAGGAGAGCGATAGACACACTGTGATTTCAGTCTACTGACTATTAAGCCATAGAAATATAAAAATTAAATAAAAGGCACGATAAAGTTGGGAAAAGGGTCCTAGCTCAAAGCCAGGAATATGAGGTGAGTTGGAGAGATATACTCCTGACTCCTGTACCCTGACCATGCCTGCAATCCAGGTACACACTCCCCTAAAGGCCAGTTAGAACCAGCAGGAAAGAGCAGCAGCCAATTTAAATTGAGCAAAATAAGAAACATGTAGACGAAAAAATAAACCCCTCGAGCACTTCACCTGTGCCCAGGTGTGCAAGTTCAACAGCTGGGAGCCTTGGGCACTTGCTGTCGCAAAGACTGCTTCACACTCCTAACTAAGTCCCAACTGCATGGTTTCACTTAGTAATTGCCTTTTCAGATTGAAAAATTAAAAATGGTGTGAGGGGAAAGACAATCCAAGCAGCTTAGAAGTCTGCAAGTTGAGAGAAAATAACTTCAGCACAGCAAAAAAGAGACTCAGTGCAGGCAGGAGATTCATCCTCTCCATTTGTGTTTTGACTTCCTGACTCTGTCTTTCCTCTCCCTTCCTCTTCCAGGTTACTCGAGACAGCAGACTCTGCCAGTGTCACCCTGATGTCCTTCTGAGAGTCTAAACCAAGGCAAACACCAAGAACCAATTTACAAGTTGGCATCAGTGTTGCACAAACTGATGAAGGCTTCCCACACTCTGCCCTGTGCTCTGTCCAAATCCACACCATTTCTGTCTTCATAGATATCATGGGTGTTCTCTAACAAAGAAATGGGGTTTTGTCTGACAAACTGGCTAATCATGCTGTGATCCCATCTGGACTCAGACACAGGACCTGTTCTTCTTACAAGTATCTGAGATTTTAGTATTGACCTCCGTCATCACAAGAGGTGGATCAGCTCCAGCTTTTACATCGATGCTGTGCTAAACAATGTGTATTTGCTCTCCAAGAAAAGCCTGTGGTCTTGACAAGCAAGCAGAAGGCTTTGAAGGGATGAGCAGACTTATTCAGTGCTTGGAATGGCTCAGTCTCTCAAGGCCAGGGTAGGCCAGTGAGCATATTTCAGCCATGCTGACTCTGATGCTACTGCTGTCAAGCAGAGAGAACAGGCTTCCCTTCCCCTGGTGGGACTGTCTGGCTCCCTCTGCGAAGGTGGTGGGTGTCTTGGGCACATCAGGACATCCCAGAGATGCTTGCTGGTCTGAGTCAGCTCCCAGCCAGCCTCACATGGAGCAGCACCAGGTACTGCCTCTCCACTGCCCAGCCAGTAACCATGTGGTTGCCCTGTGCCTCTACCCACCCTCAGATCCGGGGAACCAGCCCTTCACATACACGCACACACCCCCACACCCACACATACACACACACACCCACACACACCCTCACACCCCCACCCCCCCCACCCCCACACCCATACACACACACACACCCGCACACATACACACGCACACCCCCACACCCACACACATACACACACACACCCCCTCCCCCCCCCCCACACACACCCCTTCTTGTATTCTTAACTGAATTAACTGATTTTGCAGGCATGTGGGCTGGAATAGGTCTCACCAACAAAGCTATTTTAAACCAGGCTTCTCTTTGCCCTTTACTTTCCCAGGGTCAGCAATTCCCTCCTCCCAGTAGGATGCTCTGCCCATGCACTCCACATGTGCTTGAGCACCGAGGCACAATGGGAAGGAAGTGCTGCAAAGCTGCTGGGCCGTCTGGGACTCCCACCACGGCTCTTGGCTCTGCCACCAGCTCAGTCAGAGCCCTGGGGATGCTGGCCCTGGCTGGCAATCTCCAGCTGCAGGCAAGCCAACAAGTCTGCCTGAAGATCCCTTAGCCACTCCATCTCAGCCAGCCAGGAAAGGTCTCCTCTGGAATACATCTGGCAAATCCAAGCTGGATAATTTCAGGCGGGCCAACCAGGATCTGCCATTTAATAAGCTCCTTCAACAGCACTGCAAAGTGTTGCAGGCAGTCATGAGCAGAATAGCCAGCTCAATCACTCCCTGACACCCTCAGTTTGCAGAGGTCCAAATTAACCTCACTGCAGTCCTTCCCCCTCTGCAGCTTCTGGAAGTCACTGTGTCCTGCTCCCTGAGTTCTGGCATCCCTCTCCCAAGGCTCCTCTGAAATGGCATTTCCTTGCAAGTAAAAGCCCAGGCAAACCATCTCCTCTCCCTCCTTTTAAACACACTCATGTTTAACTTCATAACCTTGTCAAGGCTGGCTGTGCTCTGACAGAAAACCTATGAGGGTATTCCCACCTCTGGACAACGCTTTACCTAATAGGAGATCTATGAGATTTTGTGGGGTGACCTATGCTACTTAAGAGTCAGGCACTTGGCAGGGAAGAGGGAAAAGGAGAGGGTAGTTTCTCAGTTGGTTTAAGCTTGCTGCAGGTGGGCACTTAGCAATCTAGTTTACATTAAAAGCTACTTAAATTTGGTGACAATTCTTTCCTTTCCCCAGTAATAAAAAGTGAAGCCAACCCTGCTGCTCATGGTAGTAACTTTTAACACCTTTCCTTAGAAAAAAGCTTGCATATACATTACATTCTAGGCACACAATAAACACAGAAATCAGATGGGAAACTGCTCAGGGAACCACCAGGCGCTGATGCGCAGAAAGTTCTCACCCAGCTGAGCTCCCTGAGAGGATCTGATCCACAGCCTTCACACAGCACTGGCATGGAAGTGCTGCCAAGTGTCAGCAACTGCTCCTGAAGGCCTTGCACAAAGTCGTCATCAAGATGTCAGGACCATTCAGGGAGTGTGCAGGAGCCAGGACAGAACGCACTCCCCACACTGGATGGATGCAGTCTGCTCCTAAGGTGTCTCCAAGTCATTGCAAAGTGACCAAGGGACTGTGACCCTTGTAAGATGCTCCAGTAGGCCCTTCAGCAAGAAGACCCTGCTCTGTCAAACACCCCAAAAACCTATACTTTGCAAGCAGGTAGTGGGGAGGGACCTGCAGCTTGGCAGTCCCATGGTTGGCTTCCTGCAAGCAAATTTTGCAGGGTAAAAGTCACCAACAGATATAGGTTAGATTTTGAGAAACTGCAACATTTCTGTCCAGGCACTGCAAGGGAGAATGTGCTGCCCAGGCTTGGCATTTGCAGAAGCCACTAGGGTGAAAAGCTTAATCCTTACCCTACAAAGGCAGCTATCAGCTAAGGAGTGACACCCCCTGCATCTCTGGTCTCTTTCTGGATACTTTCCTGAAGCTCTTTCCCATATCTAAAGGCCCAAGCAAAGGCAGCCCCGACTTCAGGGATGAAGAAACCTGGTCTTCTGCATCCCACTCACCCAGAAAGTCATTCTGCCCAAGGGAAATAAGAAACTGCCATCCAAAGTGACTGAAACATTCTTCCAGATCACTTCCTCCAACCCCCATACCAACTGTTTTCCTTCTTCCCATACTTTATCCCCTAACCTTCACTTTTCACATAGTTTTAACCATGCTCACTAGGAACTCTCATAGGAGTGGGAAACTCCACCTCAAACAGAACTGGGACCTAAAAAGAAGCCACCAACCCCCCTCTCCAGAGGTGTGGAGGCTGATGGAACAAGTGTCTCTCCAGTAGCAAAGCCTGATGTGTAGTAGACCTCCCCCTACTCTTTTCCAGAGTAGGTGGTATGTGCCACCTGACAAGGTTCCTCGGCCTACAGAGACCTTCCTGCTCATCCCCTAGGACAAGGATGGCCCAAGGACAAGGATGGTTCATAGCCCAGTCTCCTTGAAATTCTGCTTTTGGGCAACAAGCAGAGTGGAGCGGACCTCTCTCCAGCTCTGGTCCAGATGGGAGGGCAAGGCAGCTATTTATCCACCATGAAAATGTGCTCTCATCTCTTGCTGGCTGGAGATGAGAAGGAAGGACCACAACACAGTACCTGTCTGCCAGAGATTCTTCCCTTCCCCATCACACTGACAATCATCCTCACCCTCCCTTTCTCCTACTTACTTAATTTTCCTTTCACTTCTAAAGATTTGTCTGCCCCCCATCTCTCCTTCAGGCCCCAGGTTGTCTCTGTGACTCATTGCTGGCTGGCAGAGGTGGCGTTTCTCTGCGTGAAAGTGATTTTGCAAACCAGCCTCACATGTGTTTCGCAACAGGCAGACAGCCACCAACAAATGGTGTAGTAAGTGCCTGCAATCCTGGCCCAGAGAACAAAACACAGTCTGTTTGGCTGCAGAAGGATCACAGAATATATTAAGAGCTCATTCAACTCACTTTGGTTGTGCTCCAAAGCATGTTGAAAGTCAGGAGAGAGTCCCCCGTTGACATGAGCAGGTTTTGCATCAGGGTTAACACTGTTAACCTGGGTGCTGAGCCTGTTAACCTGCTGAGCCCAGTTGAGTCCTGGGGTTATTACTGTGCATGTAAGCTGTCCCTAATAAAATAAAGAAGACAAACAGGCCTCCTGTGTTTAATAATCTGTGATGACTTATGAATCATCTGTGTTTGTTAATATCCATCTTGTCTTTCTCTAGTTAGCCCCCAGCTTGTCCTTCCTTAACAAAATCACAGCCAGCTTTCCTATAGAAGGTGAATTCCTTTCAGAGTTGCATTTAATTTGCTGCAAGCTAGCCCTTTAAATCTGGGCTTTTACATACCGTTACTCCAGAGAATATGAGGAATGCCTCTGCTGGTTTTTCACTAAGCCTATTTAGCCTTTTTTGGACAGAAGGAAGCATCTGAGAGGGAGAGCACATTTTTCCCTCTTTGAATCACAGAAGGAACACCACAGCTCATTCCTCAAGTCCAGACTGCTTAACCCTTCTGATATCCAAGCGGTCCTCAGCTGCTCCTCTGGTGGCATTGGAGCCTCTCACTATCACTTTGCCTACTCCCTTGGACACATATTAGGTACTCTGGGAAACATAAGTGTGGGGTTTTCCATCCTTTCAGGTCTATAGCCAAGATAGTTGTTCCCATCTTGATCCTGCGATACAAACCCCAGCCTGACATGCAGCCCCACAGCTCCTTACATAGTAGGGCCCCAGGCAGAGATTCTTCTCTCTCTGAAACAAGAAGAGTGTTTTTCCCTTCCCACTCATTTACTTGCTGCCACAACAGCTGTTCTCCACAGGCTAACTGAACAGCCCTCTGGCTTAACTCAGTTTTCAATTGCACTGAATTTGCATCCACACCACATGACCCAGCCTTTAAGCCTGCCCACACAGCTGGCAACGAGCTCCCTAGGATGTGTCGCTGTAGGGACTGACTTTTTGATGACCATAACAATTACGAAAAGATTCCCTTGCCCTCTTCTCCTCACGCTCCCATGGAATGATGTGGCATGTCACACTCTGGCCTGGAAAGCACAGGGAAGGTCAGAACATCAGTTGTGGGACTCCAATTCCATGTATACACAGAAGGTGTCCTATATAATTTTTTTCCTAGTGTTTGAATAGACATTAAATTATCCATATAGGCAAAGTCAAGGATGAAAATGAAGCAGATCACATCTTCTCTTTGCCAGTGCCTGGAGAATGACAAAAGCTGTTCAGATTTTATGATCACGGACGCTGGGTTTTTTATATGCTGTCCTTAAGATAAAACATTCCCCAAGATGATTTCAGGTAAGCTGACCTTCAGGTGTACTGTTTTAACTGAGATGGTGATTGAGATGTTTTTTGGGGTAAAAGCCCAGTCTTAATAAAAAGAAAATACCACATGATAAAACACTGAAAACAAAGTCTGACAGATATGCCTATTTGAAGGGCTGCAAAGTGAAATCATGTAGCAACAATTTTACAGTGAAAGAAACAATTGATTTCAAGTGCTAAAACCTATGGGGACTTAAAGAATTATCACATCTCAGCTCAGCCACGTCAGCATCCACACCTGCACTCCCAGCAGTGTAAAAGACTGCTGATGAAGCAGCACTGTCTACCAAGACATGATTACAACTGGTCTCCTACCCCAGCAGGCTGTGCCAAGACACAGGGAGAGCATCCAAGTGCTCAGGCTAAATGTTCACCATCAGGAATATAGCATCTGTGCCCCAGACCACTCAACAGCATACACTTCATCTCAGTTTTGCATGAGTAGAACATCTAATTCTTACCCAATTAGCCATGGTCGATAGAGTTTATATTGTCTCTGTGCAGCAAAACAGGCAGTATGTGGTCCAACACACAGTTAGTGGGACACAGAGACAGGCAGCTCCTGATGTGGCACAAGGCTCTCCCATCAGCCTGCCAAAAGTATTTAATGAATCTGAACCAGAAAAGTGAGTTTGCATCAGTCATTAGTGCCTTGCATCATGGGGCTGGGATATTTTTTGATGTTGTTATCAGGAGCTTTGAAACCACAGCCTGCAGCCCAGGGAACAAACATTGCAAAGGACAGGAGGCAGCACGTGACAGCAGTTCTGCATATGACGAGCAGAACTGTTGCCCTCACTTCATTCTGGAGAACAGGGCCTTGAAATACAGTTATGTGAGGACCACACATATGAAGAGACAAATCTCAGCTACTCTAACATGCTTCCAGAAGAGCCTAAGAACTTAAAACATGACAGTAAAAGAACAGCATGAAAAAAGACCTACATGGTTTAGCAGTACCCAGAATGGTAGGACAGCAGCTGCACAAGGGAGAGCAAAACACTTCTAAACTGACCAGACATACTTCTGCAATTGTGATGGTTTCTGCAGGTGGTCAAAAGGACAAGAATAGGCCATTTCCGGTGACAGCTTCATCAGCCTACAGGAGCACCAGGACTCACAGCCACTTCACCAGAAATTTAATGTTCTTCTTGTCACCATGACCATTCTCAAGGCCAGGACTCCTTTCTGCAGCACTGCTTAAGCACACCAGCTTAGAGACTGAGAACAGATGGTTTGTGTTGTAAGGAATTAATTGGTAGCCTTTGGAGGAGAATCAAGCATGGCAGCTGTTGACACAGCTTCTTTGCCCAGCAATGAAATACTTCTGCCTCCAGGGAGGAGCATGGCAGATGCTTCTGCAGGGATCTCAGGTGCAGCCACAGCTGGGAAAGGTGGTTGCAGCTTATAGCAAGATGCTACCACATCCCGAGAAACCAAGGACATTTCAGCCCAGTAGTCAACTGTGTTGTCATTTGTCGAAGAACACTCATTCACACATTCACCAAACACCTACTAGGGCAGAAAACACACAGCAATTTACTCCTGACCTGTAACTGAGGCACATTTCTGGTGGATCACTGGCTACATGCAAAACCCACAAAGGTCAGAAGTGAATTTACACTCATGCTACAGGCCTAGTTTCCCCAATATATCACAGACCAAATGGATGAGCTACAGAAATAGGTCAAAGGGAAGCAGACATTATGTCCCTGTTGGTCAGGCTCAGGCACCTAACTCCCCTCTAGTCCTCAGAAAAACCCAGCTCTCTCCTCTGAAGAGACGCTGAAGTGCAGTATGCTGAAGGAAGGGGCTTTCCCAGCACTCTCCTTTTCAGGAGTCCCTGTAGACACTGAAGTGCTGACGCACTGATGGGAGATGCAAGTAGCCAAGAGACTTGTACCTTCCCAGTCCCCACCATTTTTCAAGGATGGGTGCAGAGCAACCAAGGAAAACAAGAGGAGGAAAGATTATCTCCAGCATACTCTGGACTCTTCTCTGGAAGAGGATAACCTGCTAGGGAACAGCAATATCACTTCCAGCTCTTCCCAGGGGTTTCTACACTTTGGTTCTAAATAGGGAGGCTGGAGACCAGCCTCTGGCTGAGGCAGAGATGTGGCTTAGTTCCGCCATGTTACAGCAGGCAGGAATTCCCCTGAGCCCCACACCATGCTGTTGTGGCCCTAATTACCCATTCCTTAAAACATATGAAGGTTACAGCCCCTCTTGCAAGCAGGTTTTACTGCCCTGGCATGGGGGTGGTTAAAGGAGCCAACCTTGTGGCAGTCACACGTCATCATCATCATGGCTAGGCTTCGCGAACGAAGATTTGAGGAGGGCTCTACCCACGTTTGTTACAAGCGCGCTGGTGGCTAAAAAGGCCGATACGAGACAGGCACGTCCGGTTGCAAAAGGCACAGCAGAAAGACTCCTTAGGTGGTATATTCTGCAAGGCACGAATCTTTCTGCATTGTCTTTTCTCCTCAAGAGTGATCCTGCGTGCTTTCTCAAAAGCATCAGCAGCGTTATAGATAGTGTGTCTCCAGACCTCCCGATTGGAGGCCAGAGTAGACCAGTTATGTTGATCAATCTGGCCAAGGCTGAGATGTTGTTTCAGGGAGTCCTTGTATCTTCTCTTTGGGGCTCCTCTCATGCGGCGGCCGGTGGCAAGTTCACCATAAAGCAAGATCTTAGGGAGGCGGTGGTCCTTCATCCTTGAGACGTGTCCTGCCCAACGCAGCTGTGTTCTCAGCAACATGGCCTCAATACTTGTGATTTTTGCTTGTTCTAGAACAGATGTATTAGTCACATAATCTGACCAGTGGATGTTTAGGATTGTACGGAGGCAGCGTTGATGGAAGCGTTCTAGGAGACAGAGCTTAAAGAAGACAGAAGTTCTCTATCAACCTGCACCTCAGGAAGTCTTCTATCATCCCCACATCACCATCAGTCCAGCAGTTTAATTACCTAGGTAGCCTCATCTCCTCGGACAGTAAGATTGATGGTGAGATAGACAACAGGTTAGCAAAGGCATATAGTACCTTTGGAAAGCTTCATAAAAGAGTTTGGCAAAACAAACACTTGAAGAAAAGTACCAAGATCAGTGTTTACAGAGCCATAGTGCTGTCTACTCTCTTATATGGATCTGAATCATGGGTCATTTACCGCCACCACCTGCGACTCCTAGAACGCTTCCATCAACGCAGTCACACATGTACCATTCCCCTAAGCAACCCACTGCATGCCACCACCTCCAGCCATGGCCCAGCTGTCACTGGGAGAGCACTGCTCAGTTTCACTAGGCCACGAACCAAACCACATGTGCAACCAGGCTACAGACGGACTGGCCTTGTCTCATTTAGCAGGAAAGCAGACCGGACCTTTCTCACGCAGACCAGTTTGTCCTTACATTTAGGCAAACAAGAAGAGCCAGTTTCTCATCCAGGTTGCCCCAAGCTGAACCCACAAGGAAGGTGAGAAATGAGGAGAAATAAAACAAAAGAAAGTATTTAAAAAATCTTCCTTCCAGTGCCTTGAGACAGGCTAAAAATATGGACAGACCATGACTGGACTTGCCAAGACAGGGCCATCAGCTGTTCTGCACTGAGCAAAAAAAGCAACAATCCATTTCTGAAAAACCAAGTATCTCTCCATTCAACCCAGCAAAGCTATTAATGAAACTGCTATTACACTCAAAGAAATGAGCACTTCCTGAGGAAGTGGGAATATACAGTGTGAAAATGTGCAAGTGGAGGAGGCAGAGATTTACCAGTAAAAATGCCAGCTGCCTTCTTGCCTCCTCAGGGGCTAATGCTGGCTAACCCCTTCTGCTGCTGTCTTCCCCTTCACTAGGTCAAAATAAAAGAGTTTCTGACTCTGGGACAGTGTTATACCCCTCTAATAAGGGCAAACATCTCCCCAGTAAGACAATCAGAAAATGGAACAACATTAGAACCTGGTGCATCATTCGCACTTATTTAGGCCAATTCTGGTGGGCTTCCTTGCCCTGAAATACGCTCTCATTACCTTCAAAAGCTGCATGCCAGCAGAAGCAGCTGCACATTTCTCAAAACCCTTCTCTGATACCAGCGTTGTAGCTATTCAGACAAAACATGCCTGTACTCAAAATCCTAGAGCAGTTCTTGGGAAGTCCACCTAACTAACATCTCTGACCATGGCTACATGTGGTGTCAGCAGCAACACCTAAGCCATCAGTTTTACCAGGTTATTTTTATCCTGGATCAGTTCTGTTTTACTTCTGGTGTTGTGGATAAAGGAGGAGGCAAGAACAGGGAGTGTTAGATTAAGCCTGTGTTACTGCAAAGAGAAACATTTGGCAAATGTTTCCCCAAAAGCTTCTTTTGTTTGAGCAGGGAGAGGGTGGGTATTCCTGAATAGCATCAAGAAAAACACTGGAAATGAAATCTTGTCAAGCAGACCCTAGCAGACTTAGCAGTACATTAACACCCAGGGATGCTTCCTTTTGCTTCAGAAGAATGCGGTAACAGAGAGTCTTCCCCAGTATCAGCATGGGAACAGCCATCCTGCTTGGGATGCTTGACATGCTCCAGGCTGCCGCAAGGGTGGTATTAGCAGTCCACACACCAATCCACAAACCAGCTTTGTCCAAAGACTGCAATGCAGATGTGCCCTAAAGGTGCAAGTTACATCTTCTACAGCAATTACAGCAGTTTAGAGATGAAGAAATTAAGTTAATGACTTTCACTGTGCCTGGCTTGTCTCCTCATCCTTCTTCCTTTTACCGTCCCTAAGAGTGGGATCAAGACAACATGAGAGTTTGAAAACTATCAGCCACTTTTTTGGTATGATGGAACAAGGTGTGTCTGGGTTTTGGGAGGATGATGAAGGATCCATCAGGAGAGAAGAGGGTTTTAAGCTGGAGCAGACACATGGTCCAAACCACCACACAGCCACTGATGGGACAAGGCTAGGCAGAAATCACATGGGTGATAACCTTCATGCTGTGGATCAAGGCAATGTAGATGAATCCATGCATTCAGTGTTGATGAATCCGTGGTATTCAGGCAGGAACTGCCAAGCTGGGCCCCAGGAAGTTAAGGCTGCTGAGATCCCAGAAGGAGGCTCAAATCAGAGCCCCACCATGTCCCTTTGCTCCAAGTGGCAGCAGAAACCTGCACTGGGAGTGGAATGTTGCTGATCCCAGAGGGGCTGTGGCTCTGCAGGAGTGCTGGCGAGGGATGCCGGCCCACCTTGTCCTCCTGCTGGGCAACTGGGCTACTGCAGACCCATGGTGAGTTTTAGAAAAAAGAAACTGTAAACCTGTAACCAGCTCGACTCAGGAAAGCACTAAAAGATGAGAGATTAGACATGTCATTAGTTTACAAAGAGCCCTGTTCTTTGTAGCTGCCCACAAACACCAGCACTTCAAGCTGAAAGGACCTCCTGTTTTGCAGGCAGGTGCTAGATAAGCTCAGTGCTCCATAAATCCCCATAGGAACATTGCTGAGACCATGCCCCTCGGCAGAATTACACAGCAGAAGGAATTGATGCTGCTTCCTCTGCTTTATTACACCATAGTCCCACCACAAAGCCTTCCTACACAGCTCCTGGAAATGGGCTGCACAGAAAATTAATTCTTCAAACATCTGTTATCTTCTCTCTGTGCAAATACCAGGCTGCTGATTGACAAGGAAAGGATACAAATATTTACAGACAAGGTGAAGGTGGGAGCTCTGCCAGACATTGTGCTTGTGGGTGCGGCTGGGCAGCAAATGAAGCTGACAGGGTAGCTGTGGAGTGTGCCTGCTGCAGACACAGACCTGGCAAATCCCAGTTTCAGCAGCAAATAACTTTTTCTTAGACTGATTTCAAAACATTTGGTTTAAAGCTGAGATGTTGATCTGAACAAAGCTGAAGTAGGGGTGAGAAATCGATCCTACTAACCTGCCAAGCAGTCGTAGGCCCTAGCAATACACGAGGTTCGCCAGCACACCAGCCTCAGCACAGCACCCCACATCAGGCTTTGGTGTGATAATAAGCCTGCTCCCCAGCAGGAAAGGCTGGCACTGCTGCAGGAAAGATGAGCAGCCAGAGGAACCCCTTACCATCATCTCCCAGACACCACCAAATGCCCAAAAGACACTCCATTAGGTAAATTCAGTCTTTTCCTGTCCAGGTGGTCACAGAGCTTGAATATTCCTCCTGTCCTCATATAGATCAACTGGATCAAAGTAAGGAGGAGGCAGTTTCTGGGTTGGCTGAGAATTGGAACCATCAGTGTTAGGATGATCCTTGGCATGGCTTCAGTCCATGCCAGGTAGCTTCATTTTGCAGGTATCCAAGATTCAGCATAGGCCAGACAGCACTTCCAGCAGCAGCATGGACATGGCAACCCTATTCTGGTGGTAATGTAATAACATACAGATTTGGCCAAACCCAGCCACAAAAAACCCTGCATATCTTTAACTTCTTTATAACAACATAGCCCCCTGGATGCTCATTTCCCCATTTGGAAACCTAAGGACAAGCTAGGGTGGGTGGACTCTCTTTCATTCCAGTTTTTGCAGGCTCATTTATGAATTCCTCTTTGATCTGACCTTCACAGCCATCCAAAGCATGAGGCCAGTTTCCTGGGGTTTCTCCTTTTTACTTGGCTGGAAAGCAAGTTGTGCTTATCAGGGCAATGTTGGCCACAGAATCAGAGACTGACGTTGATGCTTAACAGGGAGAATTTCACTTAGACTTGCCTCAGTAAAGGAGCATATTCCTCCCAAATTTACAGCAGGGCCCCTCACATTAAAAACATGCACATTATAAAAAACCCCTCCTACCTGCTGCAGTGTCCTTGTCACAGCTCATCACCCTCTACTTTCTGCTTTTCATTTCCCAGTCTAAAGCTATGCTACAAGAAGCACCTCACTGAAACATGCCAAGTTATTTTTCCAATTCCTGTCCTTACTGGTTCCAGGAAATCAGCTGTGATATTGCTTTCATGTATCAGATTTCTGGACTTGCTCACTCACGGCAACAAAAACCATACGGCAAGAACACATCTTGCATCGCCCAACCAGGAGGCACAGGAGGCCTAATCAAGCGGCCAGGCAGGGATACAGGCCATGGTGAAACCCATGGGGAGGTTCAGGGCAGAGTAAAGGTTTTCTTTACTCTCTCCTCCCACCAAGCAACACAAGCTTGTCCTCCACATGGGAACCAAGTGGCTGGCATGTGTACACTCCTCATCGGCAAACACAACAGTCACAGTTATGGAGAGCTGACAATGTTGAGTGAGAAACAGAGCTTTTTGTAAAGTCAGAGTACCGATGATGTATCCATGTTATGTAGTGCATCCAGCTGACATTACAAGGACAGAAAATGTCTCTTCCATAGAGCTCAGCAGGATTCAACCTGCTCCCAAACCCAAAGTGCAGCTCAGGGCATTGACTGACTTGTTGACCAACTCCCCATGGCATGCCCTAGGCAAAGTAGCTCAAACACATGTCCAATACAGGATGTTCCTCACCTCCTTGGGACAGCAAGGGATACCATCTATCACCACTGAAAAGCCACAGTACTATGCTGCCAGAGAGTGCTGACACTGAGGGGGTACTGCCACACCTCCAGACAAATCAGTGAGGAACGAGCACCCCATGTCATGCCACTGCCATGCTGCCCCCCCACAACTACCTGCAGCACAGACACCTGCACACCTCTACCCTACCTGCTTTGTCACACCTTTGCAGAGCTGCAGGACAGCCACTTAAGCTAGGATTGTGTAATTTCAGCCTGAAGCTCAAAGTCACTCACCCAGCAAACAAATCTCCTTGCAGGACTGCCTTATGTTGTAGCTTTTGTAGGCACAGGAGGTGCACATAGTGGCATAAAGGGGCAGACAGAAGGCAGGAGGTGCCCTCAAGGTTCTCATTTCCCTCTCTCTGTTGTGCTTTCAAAAGAATTGGTCCCTTTTTATGCCTCCTGCAATGTCCCCAGAAGTGCCCTACCTGTTCAGCCCACAGGGGAGCTGCCAGAAGATCCCAGATCCATTGCTCCAGGGCCAAGGACATAGATGGGCTATCTGCTGTGCCTGCTCCCCAAGCCATGCTGCAGGCCTCTTATCTGCAAAACCTGCCCTAGAGTGGGTTACTGAACACCAAGCAGGAATATTCAATATCACAATGCTAACATGGAATAACATAATTCCTACATACTTCCTGCCATGGGTGAAGCTGGGAGAGGAAAGAGGGGAGGAAGATGTCACCACCTCCATCTTTCACCAAAGCAATCTGTCTCTCACCAGCTATCAGATAGGATGCCTATCCTCCCAGTATCCTTGCTCCTTTTTTAGCTCCTCTGTAAGCAAACAGAGCCAGGTGGTTTATTTACAAAGATTTCACCACTAAGACACAGGATGCTTGTCTCCTATAGAGCACTCCCTGTTTGCATTGTACCTCCCTCTGGTTGTTGTGTGCATCAAGGAAGCTTTGGCAGTTTAAGGCTTGTGTACTCACACACCACATGGCTTCTATGATTAACCAGTTTCTTTAGACTAAATTATCTTGCCTGAGAGAAGTTTTTCAGCCAAGCATCACGTTTCTTCCTTCAGTGCACATTCTCCAGCTTGCCATTTCACTCAAGCAGATCAACATTACATGCACAGTTCCAAATACAGTAAATAAACGTGCATTTTCACCTCTTCTACCTCTCTACTGAAGGCTGAGCCACACAGCATCCAGATGCCACGTTTCATTTTGCACTTGATTTAATGCAGTCCAAAGGATTTTCTAAGTCACCCTCTCCAGAGCCCCTCAAAGTGTCTGATATAAAGAGATGATGTGTGTAGCCATAATACAAAAGATGGGCAGACACACAACCATTCAGTCCCCTTTTTGGAGCATTGTATCTCCCACCTTTCTCCTGCAGAACACCAAGCTCTGGATATTCTTTTTGCCAATCCTTGCCACAAAGGAAGAAGATGCTGTCCTAGGGTCTAATGTGAGAGATTTGTTTATCCCTGAGCCATGTTTTGAGGCCTCTTCTTTTAAAGAAAGGATTGCCGGGTCCTCTAAAAATAAAAGACAGGCTCCATGCAACACACAGTTGCCAGAATGATTGTCACTAACAACCAAATTGAAGACCAGCGAGACTATCTTTGTTTTCATTTATTGCCTTTAAGTCCTCTTTTTGCACACACATGAGGTACAGGCAGGGGTTTTCTTGTTCACATTGCCTTGTTGACATCAGTAAGTGGTTTCCATGTCACCTTGCATGTTTTATAGACCACAAGACTAGAAACACCATGAGAACCAGATAGCCTTTAAGAAACCCAGCCAGGTCTTACACCAATGGGCCAAACAGTGCCAGTCCAGACCGAGAATGCCAGACCCAGGGTTAAGCAGGCTTTCTGCAACAGATGGATGTGAAGTTTAAAAGGCCCAGCCTCACAGAGGCAGAGGTGAATACAACCTCACATCAAGGTGAAGACATCTAAAACACACACTATCAGCTACTGATGGGAAAATAAACCAATGCAGAGGGTGGGACCTCACTTGTGCAAATATACCTAGGGAGGGCTGGTGATAGAAAGGAGGACGTGGCACTTTGTGGTCACTCATAAAAGGAAGACGTGGATCAGATCGTCATTGTTGCCGCATGTTGACTCCAGACAGACGTCATACTCTGCCAAATTCAGGGCTAGGCAAACAGCCAGAGTCCTGTCAGCGTAAATCAGCCTTGCATTCATGCAAGTCAACACAGTGATGCCAGGTTACATCAGAAGGTAGCCTCCCAACATGAGAAGAAACAGTGCAAGAGACTTGTTTGAACATTCTCTGCTACATAAAAGCTAGACTGTGGCAAGTCTGGGAACAGCTGCAAGGGAAATCCTGGAGCAACTTCAGGAAGGATCCAGGAGTTCTGGGATTTTGACACTGTTCCCATCACACTGGGTGCCAAAGGTACCTTAAATTTACCCACAATATCCCTATGAGCAATTCCAAGAGGTATCCCCAGAGACCTTGCTGCTGATTTAACAGCACATAGCTTTAGGAACAACACAGCTCAGTTAAACATAAAGAAAGTACCACATCATGTTGAAAGCAATTACTGGTGTACAATGAGAAGCTGAAGACCACAGCTCCCTTTCCTCTCCAGCCAGAACACCTCCCAGAACACTACTTGCAGGAATATCCTCTGGAGCCTTGAAACAAGTTCAGTTTCATAAGCGTCAGCTCAAAAATTTGGCCCAGAAAAAATTGCCAAGCAGAGGCTAAAGCTTGCCGAGTCAGACATGGCTTAGCCTTTATACAGCTTGATGATGTTACCAGTGATGGCTTGACAAAGCTGTGTAACCCACCACAAGCTTGTCTGGACTCAGGTCCTGGTGGAACTGGATCCTCTCGCAGAGCCTGCAGTGGAAAGATGGCACCAACACATCCTGAAAGATCTTCCTCAAGTCTTACCTCTTCCCCATCTCATAAGGGCAGACAGCTCTAAGCATCTAAGTATTTGCAGGAACACTTGGCCAGCTGCTAGATCTGCACACATGGCCTGAACTGGTGTTCCCACCTCCAGCAAGAGCAGCCAGGGTATATTAAAGATTATCAGGTAGAGAACACAGACCAGCACAGCAGAGGCCTGCTGCTCCAAGAGGCCTGAGGGAAGAAAAGGCAGACAAGTACCTCTGCAAACAGTAGAGGGAAACAGGAATAAGAGTTAAAAGGAGAGGCATATACTGAAAGTTTGCGAAGTATCTTACTTCCAAATGAAAGTCGCTCCTGCGTCTCACATTAATCAGGGCATTTAAAACTAGTCCTAACCAGATGCTTCCACTTCCTTTGTCCAGCTCTTCTTAAACCCACAAAGCAGCCCACTAAGAAACAGAGCAAATATGTGCAAAGATTTGCAGACAAAAATAGAGACCTTTGGAAAACACCCCATAGAAGCAAGCTCGCTTCTCCCAGCACACAGGCAGCTGTGCTTTTCAGTAGGACAGTTTCCAATGTTTTCTTACTCTGTGCAGACGAGGGATTTCCTGTCCTCCATGGCAACAACCTCGCATTTACTGAAGGAGGCTGTGCCAGTAATCTCCAGAGCAGAATGAAAAATTTTAAAGTGGCACTGCCTGTTAGCTCCCAGCTTTGACTTGCTGATGTTTTCCACGCCCATGGTCCAAATCCACTCTGCTACCCTCCTTAAAAGGTTTGCAAGTGGGGGTAAATCTCCAGTGCTGCACTGCCCACACAAGGGAAATTTCTCAACCACTTCTTTCTGAAGAAGTCACTAACCACCAGCACCTTCCAGCAAGAGCTGTCTATGCACCTTCCAAAGGACAAGCTTTTTGCCTTTTCCAACAGGTAACAGTTCCCAGTTCAAAGACAGTTCCTGTCATGCAGACAGCCCTGGATTTAGATGTCCCAGGTCTTCCTGCTGCAGGTTTAGAAGTAATGACTGCCGCTCTTTCCTGAAAGGGAAGCACTCACTGGACCAGTGCTGGTCCCACAGTTCCAAACCACAGCTGAGCTAAGCTAAGTGTCCCTAGCAACGTGTCCCCTCTCCATCCCCTCTGAGTCACCCTTGCACAGGTCAGCATGCTTCTCAGCTCCAGGAACACAGATTCAGTGCACTGACTTGGCAAAAAGCCTTTTTTTTGTTTTGGCCCACCTCCATTTTGGTCCATCTCATGCCATTTTAGTGAGTTATATCAGCTTGGCACAAGGCCACATGAACATCAGGACCAGCCCAAGGGATGTAATAAGAACAAAATAGGAGGGGAAGTGAGGCCATCCCCTTTCAGTGGCAGAAGGCTTGTGATGAAACTACATCCACTGCTATCTCAAATTTTACTTTACTAGAACATTACTGCTAACCTACTCATTAACCTCTTATGCTTAAAGAGGTTTTGTTCAGCAAAGCTTTCAAGGAGGAGCAGTTCAAAAGAACCAGAAGCCCCTGACTAAATTATACTAACCTGAGGTAAATTTTCAAGCTGAGCCACAGGTGCAATCTAAACCTGTGCTGTTTCAGAGTCAGGCTTTCTTCTTTCTACTTTTTTCTTTTAAAATCCCTCAGAGAGGGAGCAGAACAAAGTTGATCATAACTAAACCAGACAAAATAAAGCAGTATGTTGTTTCCAAAGCAGGCAGTAGGCTAGCATTAAACAGGAATCTTAAAGTTCTTTTTTACTCTTATTTTATATCAGTCAGTCAGACTCTCAAGGGCATTTCCCCACACAGAACAGGCTTAGGAAAGTTTCTGAGCAACAGCAAAGCAAGATTAAACACAAGGAATGAAAAGGGAATAAGAATCTCTTAACTGATAGGGAAGAATTCTACAGTCTTACCTAAAAGAAGTTAAGGTGCTTCATGTGATCCAGCCACTGCACTCTACCTTTGAGCGCTGACAAGAAGCCAAAGCACCAGCACAGCAGCTCTCACAATGCATTTCTACCTGCCTAGGACTTCACCACCCTCTCTTGCAGAAAGTGAACTTGCAATTCTGCCAAGTAAAACAGACTCACAGAAGAGAACACTAAAAGTCATTTAAAACTACATGTTTTACTGCACTGGAGCGAAGGCAGAACGGTCACACTGGCAGTTACATCTCCATAGAAGAGCAGTAAACCACAGCCAAGGGACAGCCAAACTAAAAATCACAAGCACTAATTCGATCGCTTTCAACAGCACCTGATCAAGACAGCAGGAGCCCTGGAGTGGAATTTCAGATTAAAGTTAAATTCCCGGCTCTGAGAAAAACTCCCTGTGGAATGACAGGCAAGTCACCTTTTCCACACACTACCTGAATCCCCTCCCCTGTAAAACAGACACTGTTCCTACTTGTCTATTTAAGTTACAAAGCACTCCTGCCAGGGATTACTTTTAGAATGCAAGCACATAAACCCAGCTGAGCTGAACTCTGATCTCAGCTGGGCCTTCTCATTGGCTTTGTAATATTATAAAGTAAAAAAGTTAGGCTGAGCCTACACCATAATTCAGCCACCAGACAGCATTTTAGTAGCAGATGAACCATAATTTTTGGGAAACAGTGAGCTGCAGGTCCAAAGATGGAGCCAGGCAACAATCTGAGGGATTAAAATGAATCACCAGTGCCTGCAGTCCTTCACTAGTGACTAGTGAGCTGCAAATGGACATATTTCAAATCCATTTCAGATACTCCACCAAGTGATGACGCAGGTGTTTAGGAGTACAAATTAAAATAACTCGTAACTGTGCTCTCAACCATAGCATCAAGTGCAGGGAGTGCAGGAAACTACTGAAAATTACATCCAAGAATAGGAATTCTGCAGAGCTCTCTGCTTCACAGCATAAACAAGCAGTTTCTCCCAATCTTTCAAAGGAGAGGGCAAGTGAAAAACTATCAATACCTGCTGAGAAAACTTTCCCATCTCCATGTTTTGAGAAATTCACATTTGTTATCAGAAGCGTAGCACAAGGCAGGGCCTCAGATCAGAGCTCCCCTACAGAGTGTGCAGTACAAAAGAAACAGAGTGGAATGGAGAGGAGCAGAATAAATTGATAGCATGTGAAAAACAAAAACAAATAAAGAACCCCCCCCAAACAACTAGTCATGTGAATTTCTAATTAAAACATTCATAATCATCCCAATGATTATTTGGATGGCAGCTGAATTTCTGCCCCCAGTCTGGCTAGAGTGTTAGCAGAGTTTCTCAGGCTTGTAAAGCCAGTCTCAGCTGCAAAACCACTGCGGGAAGCACAGACCAAGCAGCAACTAGCATAAACAGTACAGGCCCACAGCTCTTCCAGGCTTTCTGTATCTCAAAGGCACACAGAATGTTCTTTGTTTTGTCTTGCATCAGGGATGTGTCTTCCTAGAACCAAGTACTTTCATAAAGCAGGGCAGACCAGTTCTTTCTTGAAGTACACTCAATCCTTAATCATTCCCTTTCTATGGCTACAAACCTGTTTTATTCCACCACCTGGAATCACAGTTTTGTGCAACAGGACACATTTATGAGCCTCTCTTATGTGATCAGGTTGGTTTCCCATCTGCAATTTTTCAATATCCAGATACTACCAACTCCCTAAGTACAACCAACACCTGTTTCACTCACCCCAAAAGTGCTCTTGTTTTAGTACACCTGACCTGCTACAAGCATCATACCAAGACTGCAGCCTTCTGCATCCAGCTATCATGCTGCTACTCTCTCCTGGGTTTGCACTGCAATCCAGATCTACTGCTCTGTGCCCATCTTAACTGCTAGCTCTGCTCCGCTGGAGACAGGCAGCCAGATACCTGCAGCTCGGTTCTAGCCCATCTTACCCGAACCATCACAACAGTCATCATTGCTTCTCTGAAAGTAGATATATGCTACTGCTGTCCAGAGACACAAATCATCTCCTTACTCTCTAATGGAAGATGGAAGAGAAAAAGCTAGACTCCAAACTCATCCTGTGGAGAAGGGAGCACAGTATGCTCTAATACCCTCTACAGCCCAGCAGCTGCATGCCAGCAGGAGCATTCTCCCTTGGAGGGCAGCTTCTCTATGCCATTTCCTGTAACACAGGCCTCAAGCATAGCACCAAAGTGCAGGGGGATGCACCTCTGCTACCAGCTGCGTTAAAGATTATACCTTCTTGTCTCCAGGATGGAGATTTGTACCTTCTGTGCTGCTACTGGGAGAACTCCTAGCTCATTTCAGGCAAGGCAAGCTGACTTAGCAGAGACCTGCTACTTATTGGAAGGAACATGGCTGGAAGGGATTGCATAGAACTAAAACAAGCACTGGTGCTGCAGGCCATGGCATGCTGAGCTCTAGACAGTAGCAGCATCTGCCTTAATCATCAACACCATGGATGGATGTCAAACAAACCTTAGTAACCTAGACCAAACAGTAGATTTTCTTCTGACCTCATTCAAACAGAGGAAGGAGAATTGACATCTGTGGTGTGTGGCTCTTCACATCAGTTACCACCAGAGCAGCAAGGCTTATGCCTGTTCTCAAAAGCCAATTTGCAACCCATAAATTAGAGCAACAAGCTTGTAAAGGTATGCTGCTTTAGAGATGGGATCAGTAAATGTACACTAGTCAGCCTTTGTTTGGGACATCTATGAAACTCTGCTCTCATCCACCCCAACCAGCCTTTTAAATTAAGCCTCAGCAACATTTCTAAAAAAAACTTACTTTTATATTGACGATAACCTGTCTTATGACACTGATCTGCCCATGCTGATTTTTGTTCTGCTAAGGCTTTATTCAAGGCCCTGCTATAAGAAAAGTCAGGTCCAGTGATATTACATTAGTTAAAGGAAGATTTCTGTCCTTTCCTATGAGCAGACTGCCCACATAGGCAGCTAATTTCTCTTACATATCAACATATGTCCATCTACCAGGTAAGAAACACGTATGCAGCAGCCTTTCTAGGACTTCCTTACAACTCGGTCTGAGGGTAAATGTCGAGAGTAGGTTACCAGTGGCTGTTGCAGCCTGCCACCCACTGGCCTCCAGAAGTGTGATCTGTGCTGACTTATTTTCCAAATCAACACACTGAAGGTCACTGCAATGCACTCTGCTAGCAATAGCTGACACACAACAACTTCCTTCAGAGCAACAGTAGTATTGTCACAGACTGCTTTATAGCTACCGTTTCTTGCAGTTATTGTAAATTACCTATAACTACAATAACTACAACATCAGTATAAAGCCATAATTACATCCACTCAAAGTATTTTACATACTTTCAATCTGTTCAGACTAATGCTCTAATTGAGATATGTCAAGAATTTAGAGTGCAAACCATACAAGAACAAACATCTCACAAAAAAGCTCTAAAAGGATATTTGAAAAAGGGGGTGTCAGCTTCAAACACACTGTTAATGGCAGTGCATGAAGCCCAACATAACCTGGACTGCTTCTGGAGTAAGGACAAAGTATTGCTTGCCATGTCAAAACCAGCTGCAGCCTTTCTCTGGGAGAAGTAAGAAAAGCCTTTGAACCAAGTTGAAGTAGTTTAGGATAAACTCAGAGCTCAACTTCTTAAGCTGAAGACAGTTAGGTGCATAGGCTACTGACTGATTCACAAAGATCACCCAGCTACTGGAGCTGGTTCAGAAAGACCCAGTATAGAACAATATTTTACTGAAAAACAGCATAAGCAAGGTGCTACTTCTCCCATGTAATAGGCAGTAAGTACAAGAGGACATGAAGCAACCATGACTCCAACCAGTCACAGCACGCTAGGAGAAATTCATCCTGGCACAGCTGGCATACCAGCAGAGCATAGGGTGAAGCAGTCAGAAGTGAGAGTGTGAGGCACAGCATGCCTCTTTAGAAAAAGCCAAAGTTTTGCCAGCATAAATCGTTCAGTTTGGGTCCAGTAATTGCCCCAAGACAAGTGGCTAGGAGCTTATAAGAGATCTGTCAGCTATCAGCTATATAGAGGTCACATATGCACAAGCAATGTGTTTATGGCAAGCAACCACAAGTTGAAACTGTTCCTGCCAAACAAAGGTAAAAGGAGACATTTCAGACATTTTTCAGCGAGACCTCTGCAGGATTGTGTGGCTGGTAAGAGCTGCTCAGTTTTCATGGGATACCAAGAAGAAAAAGCAATAGGTCAGAGGAAAGTAAACTATTGAACAATCCTTAGATACTGCCACTGAGGTGCCCATTCTCAGAGCTTCTCTGGTTGAAGCTGCTTCAGGCAGTCTGCCCAGAGCACAAGCACAGAGCCTACTTTCAGCACGATTAGAAGTTTAGTCACATGAAACTAAGCAAGGCTGAGACACTCATGTAACTCAAAAAGTTGCCTTTAGAAGGATATGACTCATTGACCTATATCCACATATGCAAATGATAGTAAACTGTCAAAAGACGACCTTGGGGTTTACAGCCTGAGCTGCCTCTGCTATGGCAGTGTGCATCCATTTAGCCATGCAACATTTCGAAAGATTTATCTTATGGATGACTGTCTAGGGCTGTGCTTCCAGAAGCCCTGAAGTTTTAAACAGCCTCCTGGTGCTAGCAGGAGATGTAAAGACTACTATACAATACTTCATTTTTTGTCAAATGTGAAGAAGTTCAAGCTATCTATATGTATCAATGCTTTTGAAAGGTTTGGTTTCCTCATGTACAGCATACTGGAAGTAAAAGCTACAGACACCCACTCAAACAGCAACATTACTGGAAGTCCACACATTTCATGTCAACATTCATTCTAAGAACAATCCTATTGTGTCAAATATTTATCTCTAGGTATCTGAAGAGCTCCAATTGATGAGCAATTTCTGGTAGTTCTGTGTCTGAAGCCTGTTTTGTCATTTTAGATCCCACACAAATTCTTGCCATACAACAACAGTTTGTTGTATCAGACATCTTTATTTGCTGTATTGCCCAAGTGTACAAATAGTGAATGCAGTTATAGAAATTCAAAATATATTGTAGTAGAAATCTGTCTGGCAAGTGGAATGTTAAGATATTTACTTTATAAAATTACTACATTTAAGTCACTTCCATTTGCAAGTCTTAAATATATCAGGGCCATGAAGAGGCAGATAATGACCCTATCAAAAAAAAAAAAAAAAAAGAGTTCACAGTACACTTTTTCTGCTAGATGAAGTCAGTCAACAGCAAATTAATTTCTTACACTTGACTCATTTTGAGTTATCAGCCAACAGGATGTTAGCTACATCCAGACAATTCATACATAATTCAGCTCTCATTTATAAAGTCAATGTATTGCTATCAACATATTTAAGTATTAGTCAAACAGAATCTCAGTGACAATATTTATTTTAAGCTAATGAAGTCAAGCCAATAAGTTGCCCCTGGCCATTGAGTGCAATTGATGCTTTTGTCACATTTTCAGAATAAGGCGCCTTAGCTCTTGAACAAGTCAATACAGCTTTGCAGGAGAGAAACATTATTCTGGAAGGAAAGAGAATTAGTTTCAAATGAGTATAATTAATAATTTAAATCCTGCCTTTCACAATGAAGATGCTTCCAAAATAGCAGGTCCATCCCAGATTCTGTAGCCTGTGCCAATGCAAAAGATCTTCTACTGCAAAGACAAGCGTTCAAGCAGTAAAAAAATCAAAACCAGATGATAGTTTGCAATCTACCTCTTCCTGCAGGCCTTCAACCATGACTCAGTTTGTGATAAGGAGAGGGGCAAGAGGCAGCGGTAAGCTTTTAAAGTGGGCCAAACTGAGCAGTAATGTCAAGTTGTTGGTGTCACATTCCAGTTCAGCACTGAAGTAGCTACCTGTGGTAAAGTCCAGTACTCTTAGGGAGTGAGACATTAGATTTTTGTTCTTCAAAAGAAGCTGAGGATGCACAGTTACCTCTTCTTGCTTTGTTCCCTACACTAAGTTAACAAACCCCATAACTTGTGTATATTTTCCTAGATTAAGCTGTGGTCCCCGCAGCAACCTTCAAGCCTGCTCAGTGAAGCTTAGTAGAGGCTACTACAAAGCCAGTGTCCCCTTTCAGTGACAAGCCAAAGTGAGAATGATTGACAGCTGGATCACAAGCTGCAGGATGTGCTCTCACAGTGCTCAGGAGCACTGGAAGCAGCAGCTGCCTCCAGACACAGTCAAACCCACAGACGAGGCTGCCTGATGGGAAGTCAGGTGACCTGTTGTGTACCACCAGCAAAACTGAGACTTCTCACTTACTGTGGTAGGCTAGTGTCCTAGGAGTGACAGCTTGAATGCAGACTTTCTGCATGGGACAGATAAAACTGTCAGCATTTGTTCTTTCTATGCACTTTGTATCCACTATGCCTACAGCTTCCTCTTAAGATATCAGCTGAAGAGCCTAGCTGTTCTATTTCACACTTCCTAGTTTTAAAGGGAACCCAGCAAATCGTCCAAGTTACACAGTACTTACTTCTCTGAACCTATGCCTGTTAAATTCCAAAAAGAACACACCTTTGCATGTTTTATTTCCAGTTCTGCCATTTCAATTAAGTTTTTGCGGAATGCTGCTATTCTCTTCTGCTTGAAGCTCATCAGTTCTGTAGAGAAGAACATAGGTAAGACATATAGAAAATGTGACAAGTTTCAGTAACGCCCCTTATGTTTTATGAGTTCTGTTATGCAGCTCTAGTTACAATATTTGGCAAAAGAAAAAAAAGGTTCAAGAGTTAGTCCTGCTGTTTTCTAGACAGAGATTCATTCATCACATGACACCAACATCTTGGTGAGGAAACAGGCAGCCTAAGAGAGAAAAGCTTTGTAGGAAGACAACTGGAGTAAAACAGTAATAAGCCACACAAGCTCTGTTGAGAACACAGAGCATTTAAAAGCCAAATACACTAAAGGAAGAGCACATGTGCCATGAAAGCACTTTTCCTCTGCTTTATATTGTCCATATATATACATATATGTATATTCTTCTACAAAGAACCAATGTTTGAAACTCTGTATAAGTCACTCAGTTATACGAGGACAGAGCAAAAGCCTGTTTGCACAGTTCTGACAGGACAATTAGAAGCCTGAGTAGTTACCTTCAGGTGGAGGCCGAGATCAAGAGTTCAACCTAGAAAGCAAATACTAGGGGCTTATAAATAAGGCTGGTCTAGCACTGACACTGCTTTGCTAAAGAGAATGGTTTTAAAAAATGTTTAGCTGTTTTAATTTTACAGGCATCTATACTGCCATGCAAGGTACTACTTGTTTCAGGAGAGTGTTCAGAAGCCTGCAGTAGTTGAAGGGCAGATGGAGACCCAGACTGCACTAAGATCTCCTTTTAAGCATAAATACAGCAACGCCCGTTTTACCTTGTTTTGCAGATTCTGAAATCTTTTCAAACTTCTGACAACAATCCTGTTGATGTGCCTCAGCCAGCCCGACATCCTTGCTCTTTAGTCTGGCTTTATCTAGAGCTTTGTTCGAGTTTTCATAGTCAACAAGAGCCCTTGTTCGTCTGTACAGAAGATCCTGAATGTAGACAGAAATAGCACACCAAAGCCTTAAGAGGAATACTTCCCAAACTGAGGTTACAACTACCTTAGCAGCAAGAGGTTTCATTTCTTTCAGCACCAGACTCTGCTTCCTTCAATAAGCTATTACAGCCTGCCACACTCTTGGCATAGCAATAGGAGCCTTTCACCAGTGTAGTACTAAATTTTCAGGACAGCCACTTACACCTTAGTCAAGGAATTCTGATGGCTACTGTAGGCATAGTTTTTTACCTTAAAGTAGTTTATCTTGCTACAAGGTGAGTTACTCCACTAAGGAGGAACAGCATTTTCTGAATTCACTCAGTCCATTTCCAGTAGACATTTAATTTGTTGGAGATCTGACAGTTTGACTGGAGCACTGCACTAACCTAGACATGAGAAGTAGTACAGATCTGAGTCAATTCCTTTCTAATCTAGCAGCAGTGTAGTCTTGATATCTAAATAACAGTACACCACACAGTGGGAGCCTGTAGTGAATGTTCTAGGATTTCTGACATTAAAGGTAAGACACTAGATGAAGAAGCCCAGTAAGTTACACCTGGATACCTTTTTTCAGCATAGACACCTCCGTGTCAAATGAAGTATTGATTAGAAAAGAGTTGTTGGCAAGGCTTTTGCAGTCAATCAATCTACCAAAGCGCTCTTGGAAGTCCAGGTTCCAACAGCCTTCACGTGTTACAGCATATTTGTGCTAAGGTACTTTAAAAATCCTGAAGCACATCCCAAGTACTAATTAGTCATCATTGATTTTATGACAAGTCCATGAGTATTCAGGCAGGGGATGGGAAAGAACGCTGCTGCAGACTTAAATTCAGTTTGCTCTAACTTACAGAAATTTAAGAGTTCTTCCACTACAAAAACTGGTCCAAGACCTCCTGTAAGTGGCTGGACTCCAGATAATATATAGTTTCTATATTCTGCTGTGGTTCAAGAGTGTCAGGTTTCTTAGGCAAAACAATGGCTCATCTTCCTGTCTTCTTAAAGCACAAAGAATACCATGCGTGAGTCATGATGCCTATAACAAAACAGCTTCAAAAAGAAAACTGTTCTCACCTTAGCAGCTTCTATATTGAGCATGTAGTATCTCAACAGTTCAGAAAGTTTTAAGTCTTCATCAGATGAAACTCTGCTCTCTACCTTCTGCAGAAGAAATAAAAATAGTTGGTATGGAACAGGTAACAGCAACATACATATTCTTTCCCCCTACTCCACCCCCTGCCAAAGTTTCCCTTACCCTGAGTTTCTCAAAGAGCTCTGCAACTTTCAACAAGTACCTAAGTGGGGGGAGGGAAAAAAAAAAAAAGCATAAGTAAGGCTTAGATACTTCTTAGTCTGAAAAACACCAGGATCAATTGTCAGGAGACCAAAAAGCTGAAGGTTGGAGTTTTCTCCTGCATACAGATCCAGACAAGCGCTTGAAAAGAATTTAGGTCTGGACAAAAGGTTCAATATGCTGGATTCCAGTCTAACAGCTGAGCAGCTAGACACCATTTAAAGTAATAATGCTGATCTTCAGAGCATAAAGGTCTTGTGGAGAATTTCCTTGCTGCTATCCTCCAAGAAGGATGAACCAACTTGTTTCTTCAGCTATACACTGTTTTAACAAGGTCTTGGTAAATTGACAGCAAAGTTGAAAGATGGAATTCACCTCAGAAAAGGTAACTAGGTTTCTACAGCTTAAAAAAAATTTCCTACTATGCTGGAACTGCAAAGGTCTAGAAGATAGTACAGATTTAGTGTAAGCTGTGGTTATATTTAACAGCACATCAGAACACACATGCATAAACCCTTACTCCAATAGTCTCTGGGAGTTTATGACCTGAAAAAATGCAAGGAAATTTCTGCTAAGAAGCTTTGACAACCAGCACAATTCTACTCCAGGGTACAACTGGCAAGAGATCAACTAGTTAAGTTGCAATTGATAACATTAGGTTTGCCGCACCAGGAGTGCTAGAGGAAAGAGTTTTAATGCTGCTTGCCTGCAATTCAAGAAACTCAAACCAGTTATGATTCAATCCTCTGGATTTTACAGAAGAAACTTGGTATTCCCAGACTCATGATATGTTTATGAACAGTTAGAATTACTTACTTTTTGATAGCTGTAGGTTCTTCCAATGCCAGGCTGCTCAAGCAAGCTGAAGTATAAATATAATCATCTGCAACATCTGCAAGAACAAGACAAGGTTTTCAGGCTGAAATCAGCAAAACTGCATGATTTCTCAAAGGTCTTTGAAAAAATTCACTTTTATGAGATCTTGTCATCTTATCTGCTTTTGTACATGCGTCCTTGATTCTGTTGTAGTAGTTCACAAGAAAAGTCTTCTCTTGCTCAAAAAAATCTTCTACTTCCTGAAAAAGAGTATGACCTGTTAAGTTAGTTCCTGCAGAATACAAACTCTTCCCTATTTTGGGAAGGGCCAAAGAAACAACCATAGCCTGGACCTGAGCATAGGCCCACCAATCGCTACTGAAAAACTGAGTTCAAGGCAAGATCCTGAGACAAGGGTTTAACACACCAAGCCATTTGGCAAGTTTCTTTTTCACTGATGCAGACTGTCTGAAGCAACCAGTACGTTACTATCGGACAGCCCTCAGGGCTACCAACTGTTGGAATTTTATTTCCTAGGCCTGCTGCAACACAGCAGCTCAGGAGTAAACAGTTTACAAGCTTGCTTCACATCCACATCAAATATGATACATATCGTAACATTTCGTGACATTGTGTTTAGGACAGCAAGCCTATTGGGAAGAGCTACCATGGCAATGTGACAGAATAAGCTGAACCTGGACCAGTTACAGGAGTTCTTAGTATTTGATCTTGTCTAGTGCAAGCAGAAACCCATAAATTCAGAACTCCAAAGTAGACAAAAGCCACAAGCATGTTTGCTGAAGGTGTAATTCCTTCCTCCCCACCAGAATCAGGTGTTAAGGCAACTCTTTTGCATCCACCAGAAACCTGAAGTATACACTGAAATTTAACAGCCTGTAGCTCCAATGTATTATCTTTACTGAAGTCAAAATTAATAGGCTAGGACAGTAGTAACAAGGCAGGCTGACATTAGTAACTGAGCCTCATGCGCATCAAGCCTGAAGCAGACATGAGTAACTGGAGCAGAAAGCACAAAACAATCAAGACTGGGGTAAGTAAGAGGTTAACCAACAACCTTACCTTGACTCCAGAGAAAAGGACCTCATCAGCACTCTTTACTACACTTTTTAAAAAGCCACCAAACATCTCTTTAGTGTTTTTCCTCCGAACACTCAGCTGCAACAGAGAGGCAAAAACAGCTTTAATGTCATCCCCAGCGGTGAAAAAGTGACTATTCCCACTCTTGAAATGTAATAACATCACTTACACCTAGCATATATCAGAGCAGATTGATTTCCAAGCCCTCCACAGTAACAGCATAACGAATGTAACAGGTAACAAAACGATTGGCTAGAAGAAGTTCAATTATCCTGTGCCACAGATTTGTTCTCATTCCCAAAAACAGCTCAGTTCCTCCTTACATATTTTGCTGGTTTTAAAAAACAGCTAAAAAGTTAAATTCCAGTCAAGCTGCTCCCTTTCCACCTCCCAATACCTCTCCTGGTGAGAGGGAGATAAAATCCACAGATTTTTTGAGTTGAGATAGGACAAATTTACTTGAAAAGCAGCAGTGAAATAACAAATAGTAACAGTAACTATATTAATAACAAAAGATACACAAAAAGATTTATATACAAACAAGATGTTCACTGACTGAGGCCCCGCATGGCCCAAGACAGACAGAAATGGCCACAGACCCTCCACACGGCCCCCTTTTTCTACCAACCTCAAGCCAATGCCCCTTTTTCCACAGGAGTGAGAATCCCTTACTTTCACCCCCCAGCAATGATATGGCTGGTTATAGAATACAACCTAGGTGCCCCATGCAGACCTCCACCAGCCCAGCCCCTTCCCTGCTCTCCCCCACTGCTACCACAAGAAAATTAACTCTGTCCTAGCTTAAACCAGGACACTATCCACCCCTCATTCTATACCATCTATGTCATGCCTAGATCTGACACCTTCCAACTACATACACATATATATAGTCAAGCACAGATATTATTCCCATAGTCAATGGCCATCCCCGCAAGATGTCTGTTGAGTTCATTTAGTCCATGACTGTGGGTTCTATCCATCCCATTTGTCTTCCAGGTCAGGAGAGCTGGTGTGTTGTCAGCTGGTTGTAAGCTGCATCACGAGCTCCCAACTGGTGTACTGGGGGCAGTCCATCCTCATTGTCCATGGTAGTTATGGCACACAGTGGCACTGTATTTCAGCAACCAATATAACATATACAATTCAACATTACAGGTGGTTCTTCCACAAAAATCAAATACCCTTGAGGTACACATAGTGTTTCCCTGTCTCTCCGCATTATCCACCAAGTGCATCAAAGTCCTAGAGCAAATACAAGCCCTTGCTTGAGGCAGGACTAATCCAAGCTGTCTTCCTTAACACATTTCTCATATGCACCACAAGGACTTTATCTCCTGATACAGTACATAGCAGTTCTGATTGGGCAGAGCCAGCTCGACCGGTGGAGCCTCAGGTGTTAACTAATCAGGTGGCACCTGCTAAATGTAGATCCCAATGTTTGAAGGTTCCACCACCCATTGCTTTCAATGTGGTTTTTAACAGTCCACTGTACCCTTCAACTTTCCCAGAGGCTAGAGCATGATAGGGAATATGATACACCCACTCAATATCATGTTCTCTGTCCCAGGTGTCTATGAGACTGTTTTTGAAATGAGTCCCATTGTCTGACTATATTCTTTCTGGGGTGCTATTCTGCCACAGGACTTGCTTTTCAAGGCCGGAGACGGTGTTACAGGCAGTGGTGTAAGGCACAGGATAAGTCTCCAACAATCCAGTGGCTGTTTCGACCATTGTAAGCACATAGCACTTGCCTTGGCAGGTTTGCGGGAGAGTAATGTAATTGATCTGCCAGGCCTTCCCATATTTATATTTCAACCATTGTTCTCCATACCACAGGGGCTTGACCTGCTTGATGGCAGCACGTTTCACAGTTATGGATAACCTAGGAGGTAGTGTCCATGCTTAAGTCCACCCCTCAATCATGAGCACATCTGTATGTTGCATCTCTTCCTTGGTGACCTGAGGCAACACAGGCCCACTGCACCAGAAATAATTCACTCTCGTGTTGCTAGTCCAGATCTACCTGAGACACTTTAATCTTGGCAGTTTGATCTACCTGATCATTATTGCAATGCTCCTCAGCAACCTGAGTCTCAGGTACATGTGCATCTACATGATGGATTTTCACAGTCAACTTCGCTACCCAGGCAGCAAAGTCTTGTCGCAATTCAGCAGTCCAGATGGATTTACCTCTGTGCTGCCAATTGGTCTTTTTCCATTGGTCTAGCCAATCCCCGAGAGCATTTGCTACCATCCATGAGTCAGTGTAGAGTGTTGGTCATTTCTCTCCTTCGGTGATATCTAAAGCTAGCTGGACGCCTTTCAGCTCTGCAACCTGACTCAATCCACCATGTCCCTTGATAGCTTCTGCGACTCACTGCGTGGGACTCCATATGGCAGCTTTCCATTTTCAATTTGTCCCTACGATACGGCAGGGTGAGAGCGTGTCACTTTTCATTTTTGGGTAGCTGACTATATGGTAGGGCCTCCTCAGCAAGTGTCACCTGCTCCTCTTCCTCTTCTGATGATAGTCTGAAATTTTCACCTTCAGGTCAATTTCTGATGATCACCAAGATCATCATTACAATGTTTATAACAAAAGGTATGCAAAAAGAGGGTAATTTACATACAAACAAGGTGTTCACTGACCAAGGCCCTGCGTGGCCCAAGACAGATGAAAATGGCCATGGACCATCCACATGGCCCTTTTTGCTACCAGCCACAAGCGAATGCCTCCTTTTTTCACAGAAGAGAGAATCCTTTACTTTCACTCCCCAGTAACGATGTGGGTGGTATGGAATACAACCTAGGTGCCCCATATGGAACCTCCCCCAGCCCAGCCCCTTTCTTGCTCTCCCTCACTGCTACCACAAGAAAATTAAGTCTGTCCTAGCCAAAACCAGGACATACATCTTGGATCAGCATCCAATACTCATAATTAGGTGTGATAAAACAGATGCAGGACTAACTTCAATATACCTCCATTCTTCAATTTTAGGACTATGCAACACAGCACAGCACAGGTACACCTGAACGTGTTGGTTGTTCCCAAGATAAAGGCATGCAAAGTTGGCTTCCTAACCAATTTGACAAGGATTTATAAACACTGAGATTTATAACAGAAAAAGGTTTAAAGGTCAGGCTTTCATCCTTTCATCTCACAGAAGTACTTACAATATCTACTTGTTGATGCTGCATATAGATTCACATAACATTTTGACTGTGCCCAGAAAAAACAACAGTACTCCTAACAATTTGCCTCACTTGGAAAGCAGAGAGGAAAAAATAAAGAAGTCTTACATCCTGGTCATACTCCAGGAAAACATGAAAATTGCGATCTTTGCTGAGCACAGGATGAGAAGAAATCCGCTGAAGGAAAATTTCATGTGACGATACAGTCTTCTTGAAGACAGCAAGGTATTCGCTGAAAGGAAAGAACAGATTGAGATTCTCTCTTGTACTGCCTTCTTCTAATACAAAGAATTACTTTAAGTTATCCAGTGAAAATATTTGACAGCAGGCTTCTGAAATAGCTACCTAGTGATAGTGAAGGTATTTTCAATCTCTTTAGCCAGGAAGTTTTCTAGTTTGAAAGAAACTTTTGTCAAGTCCTCAGCTCCAGGATTTTCAAGACATTCTTCAAATCAGTCACACTCAAGATCAGTTATTACCAAATAAAACAGAGAAGCCTCCTAGGAGAGCAACTTTAAGTGCAGCTTTTGGCAATAGAGTCATTTTACTTACGCTTCTAGTTCTTGCTTCATTTTGGCAAATTCTTCTTTTGTCATAGACACTTCTCCTTCTCCTAGCTTCTGCATCTTCTCTCTGGGACCATCAAAGTCAGGCTTTGAAGGTGCTGGAGGTATCTAGCCAAGGAAATGGTTAGTGATAGATACTAGCAAATACAGTTTTCCAAAATTACTTCTAGCCTTCTCTGGAAGGAGGCTCTTTTGCCTCATCATGGAAAAGTGTGGTAAAGAGTGCATGAACGAGGAATTCTAGAGCGTGTTGACAGCTATGTCCCTGTTTGCCCCTCCCAGTTCTGTGCTATCCCTGCCCCAGGAGGGAAACCAACCCAGAAGAACAGCCTCTATAATCCACCCCATAGCCAGCTATCTTCTGTGGCCCACATGGCCTCCTAAAGAATCATGATAGGAAGGACAGACCATATTTAATAGATTATTTCACTGTAATCTTCAGGCAGATATTAATACCACCATGGAGTCAGGGACTCTCGGAGCATCAAGTCTTTCTTGCTGCTCCTAGCTATATGCAAAGTTAACATAAATGCCACACACCGCTCAAGTTGTTTGGGAATTAAGGCAACAGGAAGCATAGGGAATACCCAGGCCATGACACACTATTAGCATTGATAAAACATATTTCACATCTTTACTAGTATGCACTTTAGATTGCTATAGTTTTTCAGTTAGAATTACATTTTTTAGGAAGTACTTACAATGAGACCTGCATACTCTTCAGTTTCAGTGAGCGTATCATGCAACCACACAAAGTCTTCATGCTGCCGTGTAACTGAAAACTCAGGGCTTTGAAAAGCTGGCAATGTAGTCTGGAAGAGAAGATAGACAAGCCCCTACTGTTTTGTAAATCAGTGCTTTTAGAAACAGCTCTGTCCATTTCCAAAGGAAGCTATTCTGCCTAGTAAGAGCCTTGCCCAATTCCTTTTAGCTGAGCTGGCACTCACTCAAGAGCCGTACCACTAAGCAGACTGTTAGATAAAAGGCACTGTCGTGGAACAGCATTAATGCAGTTTATTTTGTGACGTTTCCCAGTAGCTGCTTTCTTATCCACAGCCTTCTGGTGTCTAGCTAGGATTCCTTAGCAAAGCCAACTTAATGATCAGCTAACCTTGTCTCTGTTTAGAGTGTTCAAGTCTTAGGGAATCTGAAGTTTTATATATACACCTTCAAGCCACCTTTAAGTGGAAAATCTCCATCTAATTAGATTTCCTTCATTGCCATCTTTACAGGTAGGTGTACTGCAAATACACATATTACTTGCATAACCTCTTTTTCCCCACGACCTTACCTTAGTATGCACAGTGAACTTCACTCTGTCCTTTTCACTTAGGGCATCAGGGATATCAATTTGGAGAGAAGGATCAATATTCAGGTCTACAGATACAGACCTCAGCTGCAACAGAATTCACAGTATAAGCCTTGGTCAAGCATCAGGTAGGCTTAATGAAGCTAGACTGATCATCAGCTGTCAACAAGAACCACTGCACTACACCACTGCCTTCAGAAACAGCACATATGGCCAAGCATGACAGACTTGATACTACCTGCACATCACTGTAACAAGCCTTCCCTTCCAAGTACAGGAAAGAAAAGGGCTTGTTAGCCTAAAGTCTGAAGAAATGATTATTGGAATTCACACTAGAGGTATTTGGGAAGTCTCTTCTTGAAAACAACATCCTCCTTCCAGTACTTCTCCAACTTGTTTACTTGGAGCCCACCAAGCCAAAGCCTATTATGTCATTCAGAAGACAGCAACAACCCTAATAGTTCTCTTCATTATCCTATGCCTCCACAGGATTGTGGAACATTAGCTCTTAAGAGTCTAGCCTTATGATCTCTTTCCTCACCCTTAGATCAGAGAGCTGTTGGGGTTTCTGAGCTTGCCATGTGAGGCACCATTTACAGGAGACCTCAGAGCCCACCTGGTTCAATAAAGATCTGACTTGCCTTCCCAGCACTTCAAACAGGCCTTAAACTGAGCCAGCATCTTCCTTTGGGGGTTTATTTCTTCATTCCAACAGCCTAGACCCAGAACAGAATTTCAACTATACTGAAACTTCCAGAGCAGTGGAATAGCCTTTTCAGTTGAGGATCCTCTAGCTTACATATGAAGCCTGTCTTCTAAGAGGCCCTCCCTTAAGGGCTGCAGCCTAACAAATCATTCTTGTTTTCTGCATAAGGGAGAAACAACCAGAGATCAAGGTCACAACACAGGAAGCTTGCTGAAGAGTGTCCGTCAGAGCCAGGATGAATCCTGAGGTTATCCTTTGGAGACAATTCTGAAGGCCTTCCCAGAAAAGCAAGCTGGAGAACTGGACCATGACTGATGTTGTTGCACCACTCTGCAGCACACTAGTGCACACAACACACCAGTCAGGAGCCTGCTCCTACCACCTGCTGCATACACCAAAGCCCACAAACAAATGGCAGACAGCATCTGAGCAATCCTGTCATATCACAGGTTGCTTGATTGTTGCCTTAAGCCTCTGTAAAGCTGCTAAGAACTGTTGATAGGTTGCCCTTTATAAGGTAAAGCTTTGCTTCCAAAAGGCTCTGGAAACTCCCTCCCCCCCTAGGCTGGCCATCTGCAGCCCAGATCTGGTAGATAACAATTCTCTCTGGCTGCCTGCAGAGGACACAGCTGCTAGGCCAGCGTGCATTTGCCTCTATCCAGCCTGCCCCCGATGGTTACTGCTACCCTCTATGATCAGACTGCCATGTGTAAATGAGGGATATCCCAGTCACTGTACCCTCATCCATTCAGCCACATTAGAAAGACTTACCTGTTGCATCCCCACTGTTAGACAGAATTAAAAGAAGGTAGATGAGATAAACTTTTTAAACCTTATGACTATGGAATGACTTCGTATGCAGCACATTTCCATTCTGACTTCTGTAGGACATGAGACTTTTAGCCCATCCTGGCTATTGCCTTGGCAAGAAGCATGCTTACAGAACATGCCCTGGAACACAGTTCCTAGCAGTCCCAAGCACTGCTCACATCCAAATGGACATGGTGGGACTCCAAACTCTACAGGGATTCCAACAGTACAGTCACACCTTGGGACACACTATTATGTTCCCATACAGGCATGCAATTCTAAAACTTTCTAGAAAGGCACAGGCCAAACAGCACACTGGTTTGGGCAGAAGCCACCCTGTTAAAGCACTACAGGAAAGACAGGTAGTCAGGGAGCACAGTTCACTGTGTGTTGCCAAATGAATGAAAGGCAAGTTGGTCAGTGTTTCCCAGCCAGATAACACCAGCAGGCAAAGCAGCGAGATACAGACCTCAGTGTTTTACATCCTGCTTACTTATCTTTAGTGTCCAAAACAGGATCAGCAGCGCTAACAATATGAACTGCTGAGTCTGGAAAGTATTATAAGCCAAAGGAAACAGTTTCCTCTCAGCTAAACTGAGGAAAGGATTACACAAATCAGCCAGTCCTGAATTTGCAAGCTTTCTTATTGTCTTGTGAAGAAGGTAACCTGTGATTAGATGCTGTCTGCACACCCTTCCATGCCTAGTAGTTGCCTATGCAAGAGATGGACAGGTATGGACATAAGGTGGTACTGCTTTGTCAGATTAAAGCAGTTCACATGTCACAGGCATGTCTCCCCATCACTCTGCACAAGCTGCAGAGACAATGGGGCAAGAACATGGTAATCTGCAGCTTCAACAATTCCCAGGAATAATACTGCGGGTGAGTTTATGCTCCCAGCGGGGCCTTATTTACACAGAATCAACTGGGAGTCAGCAGCAGTGTTCAGCTATGCACTCCAGAGCAGTATGTACTACACACAGGGCCCAAAGTGAGAGACCTGCTCAAATACAGGACAAGGGTCAAGAACACCCCTATATACATTGGTGGGATTCTGCCCCTCAGAACTGCGTGAAGCCACTTGCTAAAAAAATCTTGTACTTCTACTGCCTTAAACATCTGCTGTAAATGTACACAACCCAGCCTTAAGTGCCACTGGAGTCTCAAACATATGAAGACAGCACAGGATTATTGACCTCTACCCTTCAGGAGTTGGTCTTCAGTAAAGAACCCGGAGCTATGTGAAGCCGAGAATCATAAGACCACTGGTCTACTCTAGTCCTGTGAAGGTCCTGTGAGCTCCTAACTCCAGGCCAGAGCCCTTTAGGATTACACAATCACGGCAGCAAGGCTCAGACTACAAAGGAAGCATTCACACTGCCTGACTTCAGGAGGAGGTAGTGCTTGTCTCCCTACAAAAAAGTGCTGGAGTAGCACTTCTGCACTGAACAGAAAGCAAGAGGCCCCCCTCCTGTCACCACAGCTGTAACTCAGTGAGCATCTAAAGCAGATGTTCCACACCAACCCTTGATCAATGTAAACATCGGCTTCTTCAGCATTAACAGCTTTGCATTCAGGACCTTTCCTGCCATCATCTATCCTACACGCATCCTACAAGTAGGAATTAGAACCAATTTGCTTATGGTCACGTGAAGGCTATGCAGAGAATTAAACTGTCATCTCCAGGCCCCAGGCTTGTTCTTTTACCACAGCAGGCATCCAACCCAAGGCCTTCCACCTTAGTTCTCTAGCCTACCATGTTTGGCAGGTCCTTTGTATTCAGAGGCGTCATTGTAGGACGTCATTGTTTCTTCCCTGCACTCCAGGCAGTGGGCAAGTTACCAGTTACCAGAAACCAGTCTGTCACTTCACACTCTCTGGGGGCTATAATTATAATCCAAGCTCAGCAGCTGGGAAGGGGTTATTCCTTACTTGCAGCACATGACCAAATAGGTACAGAGGACACACAGAGGGGAAACAGCTGGGCTGGACTGCAAACAAACACTCACCCAAACCCAGCACAGTATTCCCACTTTCATTTCTCTTTCTCAGAAACCACTTCTGGTTTGTAGTGACTACAGAAGTCGACGTCTCTGACTACTAGGCTCAGTCTTGTTAGTGACTTGTTTCAGGATCCCCGGGTTTTCTTGAGGATTCAAGAAAAACTTTCCCTGTTCAGTACAGATACTGTCCACCACAACTGTCTAACCTGGAAATTAAAACAAGACATCAAGCAGAGCCCTCCAGAAGAACATACAGTCATCATATTGATTATTAACATTTCTAGGTTTCAGGACCAGAAGACTAAATCTAGATATTATGGTACTAATTAGGACATCATGATAAACATCTGATCTAGAAGTCCAGGAAACAGCAGAAAGCATTACTTGCCCAATCCAGAGAGAGTTTTAAAGCACTTACTGTTTTTCTATTGGTTAGAGATGCTAGGGAGGGGGAAACAAAACAAAACAAAAAACCCAACACCCAAACAAACAAACAAAACCACACAAAAAAACCACCAAAAAAACAAACAACCCCCCAAAACCAACCAAACAAAAAAGAGTTGCATCATTTACGTACAACTCAGTGAGGACCATCAGCTACCCAGGCTTCTACTTGACAGACATTTAGTTTCTGATCAGGCCTCACCCAAATGCAAACGTCTTGATGCCTGCAGGCATCCCTGGAAGGAAATGCCCTGAGCCACTGAAGCCACTCAGTTCTGTTGAGTGGCCTGAACTGCTGCTTTTCAAATTACACCCTTTGCAGTTTTAGCATCGGCTCTGGATGACTTGATGTTACTTCTGCATTCTAACAAAAGAATCTGCCAGTGCAAGCAACTGTGTACAACATCTGACTGTTAGTGAAATAAGAATATGTATTTGTTCTCAAAGACAGGTGAATCCAGGGATTTTCCTCATAGCCAGGCTCTTGGAAAGAGCAAGGAGCCCTTCCACAAGGGCTCCCAAGTCAGAGCTTTCTGCTTATTGTCAGATATCTTACAAAACCCCTCTCCCCTTACTGATCACCTCCTGCTGTCATTCAAGCAATAGCCCACAAACAAGACTTCAGTAGTAATTACATCTGCCACTACCCAGAATTCATTACTTTTTACAGAACAGTCTTTTTAATTAATCCAGTTTAAGTGCTCTCCAGAGAGCACTAAGAGATCACGATGTTTTCTGGCAGCTTATACAGAGCAATCAGTTCCAGAGGGCCTTTTTCGACACCCAGGAGTTAACCAGCAGACTTGCAGAGTATCTGGCCAGCAGATATTAGCAGCATCGGTTGCTGGAACTACATTTCAGTCATATTCAGCACATGTACCTCAAGTTTCCTTCACTTAGCTCTCTTGTCAGCAGGATCCCTGCATCACTCTCTACAGAAACCAAGTAGTCATACACCTCCTTACAGAAGGAAGAACATAGAGGGAGTAATGTTTATAAAACTTCAAGGACCGCATATTCCAAGCAAAAGCCTTGCTAGCTCACCCCGATCCACCCAGCAGCACATAGGGCACCTCCACCCAAGACACTGATTCCTCAGCTTGAGGGTTCAAGAAACATGCAGGCCAAATCCACCATGCTGCAGTAATGTGCCTGTAGAGCATGGCCTGTGGCTGAGCACTCTTAGCCCATATGCCATCTGTAACACAAAGCACACCAGAATAAAATGGAAATGGTGCAAAGGCAGCAAACTCATAAGCCACAGTCAGCATCCACAAGGATTGTTTTGCTGCCCTCCAGCAGTGAGGCCAGAGCTGGCCTTCGGGAGTCTCAGAAATACTGCCTCACCACACTGGCTTCACCTTCCACGGTCTTGAACTTCTGTCATTAGCCCAAACTGCTGGGGCAGCTTCATGGAGGCTGTATGTCCTTGACAGTACATTATCCTTATCCAGTAACTTTCACCTTGCTAGCAGTTCATCTCCCTATTTGATTTTGGGCCCAGCAGCATGCAGCAGCAGTTGTTTTGCTAAGCATAGGCAAGACCTAGTATGCCCTCATTCCTTCAGACCATGTAGCAGAATTTGTCCAGCACGGAGAATCACCATTTGTGAGTTATAACAGCAAGTCTCAGGCTATGACACAACATGTCTTCACTGACTGCTTTGAGAAGGAGGGGTTACAATACTTGCTCTCAGTATTTTGATGTAGAATATTTTAACCGCAGACTGAAGCCTTAAAATACTATCAAGCCACCAACGTTAGGAAATACCAGGGTATTTACTCAAGCTTATCTTGGCAGTCCTACTACTTGCTTCACATTCTGAAGTGCCTTTTCCTCCCTCATGACAGATTACACCTTCTTTCCCACTGCACTTCCAATCACCCTTATTCTACCCTCCCTTCCTCTTCCTACATATCCTGATCCTCTCCTGCTTTGCCACCTCAGGGTCAGTTTTTAGTTTATACTTACCAGTGGTTCCTATTCAAGGTTAATACCTAACGAAGCTTTCTTTACAGGCACAGGCTTTATCTACTGGCCACACACCAGTTCCCTGTTGCTGTTTCTTTACCTAAACAGGAACAGACAAGACAGGAGTATTTCTATCCTCCCCCGTGCTGCTGGAATCCCAAGACAGCCCTAAAACCTGAAACAAACTAGTTAGTGTATGTCCATTGAACATCAGAGTTTAAAGCTACTCCAACCCTCACCATGGGAATATTTTCCCCTCCCCCAATATTCCTGCCTGCTAAGTTAAAAAGGCACATAAACACTCAAAAGTTACCTATTGCTGCAAGAGAGTTGATATTTGACCTTCCCCTCCACCCATCACCTGCAGATCCTGCAAGACTATAAAGACTCACACTCGCTATTCTTAAAGTGCAGACATTTTAATACAAATAATTTCGCATGCAGCAGAAAACAGTTAAAGCACTGGCCAGCTCACAGCAAACTACTAGAAAACACTTGCTCTATAAACTTTTGCCTGTTCTACTGAATCAGGATTGTTTCAAAACGAGATTCATATGGAAGGGAAAGACATGAAAAGAAAGTATCTATAGAAGTTACTAAACTGGTAAACAAGCCTGGTGTATTTCTAGCCCTCAAGTCAGCTAATATAAATGTTCCAAAGAGCTGGAGAAAACACAGACTGAAGAGACTTAAGCACACCTAACAGTCTGAAACAAAGTCATCTTCCTGCAAGTGAATTAAGCTTAATCACAATGCAAAACTACATTAAGATGCAACAACATGAAAGGCAAATAGGCAATTCACTGACTGTTACAGGGCTGCCTTACCTTCTATTCAAGGTATGTTGAGGATAGTTATTAAATCAGGTAGTTTAGGTAGATTAAGCCAGGTAGCTTGTCCAGTAGGAGAAATAATTTCAATCACTGTCTACATTACATACACATTAATTCACAAAGTTCCTATTTTAGCATTTAACTTGTATTTTCTCTGAGAAGTTAAGAGTCTTAGAACATTAGGTAACACCCCACGCTGCTATAAAGGCTCCTTGGCACTTAAAGGTTCGAACACTACTACAGAGAAAGGAAAACTAAGTCAGCTGCTGATGTGACAGCCAAGGGAAAGAGGCACCGCAGCTGATGTGACAGCTGACCTAGAGCACATAACCAGGAAGGCTGGTCACAGACATACTAGGCAGTTGACCCACTGAGAAAGAGCAAGTTGAACCCTCGGCAGCACAATTGCCTACAGCACTTCGCCGCTAGTGCCCAGAGACAGGTCCTCATGAGCAGGTCCTGCTCCTGCATTCCTTGCCGGGCCCCGTTCCTGCAGCTCCAGAGCCCTGGCTGTCATCCTGCTCCTGCCACAGTCCAGGAGTGCAGCCCGCACTGCTTCACGGCAGCTGCACAGCCCTTCCCTCCTCCTCCTCCTTCCCACTCCGGCTTTAAGCCTGCCCCACCCCCTTATCTCCCCCTAGGCCTCTTCCTTCAGGAGCTACACCCCACGTTCACCCTGGGCACCCTGACCACCTGCCCTCAGGAGAGCTTAGTGCGACTAAGGTAACTAATATTTAAAAAACAAACTCTAAACGGAGCAGAAATAAAAGCCTGTCACTGTCCCAGCGCTATCGGGGGCAAAGGGAGCGAAGAGCTCCCTCTTCCCTCGCGGGGCCAGCCCGGCTGCGCCCCCGCCGCCTGCCCCAGCCGGGCCGCCTACCTTGTCCTGCGCGTCCCCGCCGTGCAGAGCCATGTCTCCGATCACGAACAAGCACTACCCACCCTCCTCCCCGCCGCTTCGTCATATACCCCGAGGCGGAGCCGCCACCGCCTCCCGCCGCCGCCGCCACACCCCCCGCGGGGCGGCCGCCATCTGGGGTGAGGGCAGGGTGCTGCTTGCCTTCATCCAAGATGGCGGCAAAACGCTATATTTTTTCCTTGCATTTAGAGATTTGGGTTGTTTTCCTCAGAGCCTTTCAAATAACACCCAAAGAGAGCGAGACAGAGCAGGCATGCCTCTCTCGCAGCTTTCGGGATGCGCCAGTGGAGGGGAAGGGGCCGGGGGCGCAGGAAAACTACAATTCCCATGAGGCGGAGGGCGGCGCAGTGCACGGTGAGCGCGACGGCGGCGGCGGGCGGAGCGCGCCTGCGTGCTGCTTCCCACGGCGGTGGCGGGAAGTGTGTCTGAGGTAACGCGGGGCCGTGGGTCGTGAGGGCCTTGGGGCTGGGCTGGGGGGTCATGAGAGCGAGCGAAAGGAAGGCGAGCCGGGCCCACCCTGCACCCCTGGGGGGTGAACCCTGCTCGCCCTGCCCCCAGGTCCGTCACCGAGCGGGCCGCATGGCCAGGCTGCCGTGGCTAGGTGGGTATGCCCGCGTTCAGCGGAGATTCTTGTCCAGGGTGACTTATCCGAGAGGGAAGCCCTGCACAAGAGTGGGCTATCCGGCCCTGTCGCGTTTCCAGACGCGTGATGCCCATGTAGAAACGTTGTCTGTCTGCTAGAGAGCACTTGGTGGTCACCGGTGTTAGCCCAGCTCGCACAGATCGCCAAAAACGCTGACGTTGTGTTACAACCCTGTTTCCCACTAATTCCATTCCCAATGCTGAGCTGGGAATGAAGCTTGAACTTTTTTCAGGGTAGCTCTGTGTGCTTGTACTTTAAACTGGGTTGCTAAATTTTCTCACTCCATGCTTTGAACTTCCCAAAAGAGGGAGGTGTATTTTTAACCTGGATAGGTTCAATAATTTAGTTTACAAACTGCAGGGAACCAAGGAGAAGAGATTGGGGGCAGGGACTGGGCAAGTGTGTAAGGTTCTAAAAGTGATACAGCTGTCAAAGCCCTGCCTTATTAAGTTGTAGCCAGAAAAAAAGAGGAGAATGTAGGGTACTGTTGCCTTTCTACATGACTTAGTAATACTTCTTCAAGAGAAAAGCCTGTGATGTTAACTTAAAGTTATACCTTCATCAGTGCATTTGTTCTCCTGGAGTTAGGGACACAAGGGCAACAGATCTGTAGCTGTGTTTAGTGGGGCTCTTTATTATTATCTCTGAAGTAAGCTAGTGCTTTTGCTTGCTGGACAGGTGGCTGTGGAGAAAAGGCCATGGTGGTTATTTTCCGAAATCATAATTAGAGGTAGGTTTTTATAGATGTGAACTTTTTCTTAAGTAATCCTTTTGATTTTCTTCTGTTAAGCCACTCATTCCTATCTGGGAAAAAATTTCCTCAGTTTTGTTAGCTCAGTTATTGTTGGAGCTACAAAGTCAACTTGCTTGGGAAAGTTAAGTCCTGCTTTTTTTTCCCCTCTTTTCTTTCCTCCAGTGTGGCTCATCATGCAACACTTGAAGTAATTCTGCCAAGCTTCAACCACAAACCCTTTCAGAGAGAAGGGAGACACTTCCCCAGAGGGAAATATCAATTAAATTCTGTTCTTTGGGGGCGAGAGTAGATCCAAACCACTCCAACTCCATTTCTTTCTTGTAAATGTAAGTTATTTGCACAGAAATGCCACTGTGATTTATTGAAAAGCACATGATTTTTTATTTAGCTGGACACAAGTGTTCCTTATTTCTTAGCAATCCTAGAACCTCTTTCTTTTTGTAAAACAGGACAGCAGCGGACAGACTCTCCTGGTGGTTCAGTTCATAGAGTGCACAAACATTTCCTCCAGTGTAATATATGCTGTTAAATCAAAATTTATACTAATCACTGAGGCACTGCATCAGTGTTGCAGTTAATTAGCTGTAGAGCTCATAATATTCCATATTTCAATAGCCTCATGGTTCAGAACACTGAGCTGGTATAAATTTATTCCTTAAAAAATGTTGAGGGGGCAACTTACTGCAAATGAACTTTATGCTAAATCAGGTATCATCTTGCTTCCTGCGGCCGACAAAAAGCCAGAATAAACTTTTTCTTTTGTGCTGTGGCTGATGTAACAAATACACAGTCATTGGCCCAACATGTGTTCTGTTCTGATTAATGCACATACACAATGACCATTAATGCACATGTTAATGGTCTTCAAACAATAGCCCAAGAAACTACAAGCTTGGACACTATTACATTGGAAAAAGAGTATATTTTTCCTGGTTTATTTTAAATCACAGCTTTATTTAGAGGTAAATCTCTAGAGAGGAGAGAATAATTTTTTTGCACTGCTTTTTATGATTAAAAAATACAGTGAAGCAATATTCTTACAGTATTAAAGCCTCACCTTTATCTCTTTGCTGCTTCTACTGTTTTTTGTTACCTCCTATAGCAAACTGACACCTGTTGAAATGTGATACCATCGTTCATTATTTCTTTTTTAGCAAAGGGCACATTCTGCCAGGTAACCAATCCCATTCCAACACTGAAAAATCTATTAAAAATGTGATAGTCTCTGAGAAGAATGAGTTGCTGCAAATCCTGGTGTAGCAGATTTGCAGAAGAGAGCTGCTTCATGATATTGAAATGACAAAACATGGGGAGCTTCTTATATTTATTGAATCAATTGGCAGTAATAGTGAAGACACGCAAAATTCCCTGACTGAAAACTCAGGGTGAACTGAAGAATTGAGACATGTATAATGTAAAAACTACCTCTTTATGCTGTTACAAATTTCTAGCAAGCTGAGCTGTAGAAACAGCTTATGACATCATTTAAGAAATTACAGGAAACATAACATTTGGTTATGTTTCACAAAAATTTGTAAAACTTCCTCACATGTCCATAAAATGAAGCAGGGCAGGACTTCAGTTACAAAACACACAGTCCAATTTCTTGCTGCTGTGTAAACTGTCTGAAGCAGGTGGTTCTATTTTTTGGCAGAACTTGCATACTTTTGTGGCAGTAAATGGTTTTAATTGTTTGGTTTGTCCTTTCATAGCACACCTAACTATGCTTTTCTGTTGTGCAGGCAGGAGAGTAGTTTTTACAGGAATCTGAAGGTCAGAGGATGCTCAAGTGATCACATCCATTCTTGCTGTTGAATATTGAAAAATGAGAGAACAAGTGCAACTCCACCCAGCCCAGTTCTGCTGGATAAGGAAAGCAGTTCTAGAATTTCCTTGATATTAAATATAATGTAATTATTAAAAAAGGGAAGTGACATATTCAAAGTATCTTAACTGGTAAGGTTTCCCTTGTGAGGTGGCTTGCTTTATGCCTAACCAGACTGTAAAAAATCAGTAGCAGAACTAACCAGTTGGTACTTTCATTATTTTCCTCTATTATTCTCTTACGAACCTTGACGCAGTTTTAAAATCATTAACTGTTTTGATTGATATGCATCATAATTACAGGAAACCCTTACTAAAGACTGAGTGAGACCATTTGACAACAGGATGGCAAATTTGGCTGCAGGGCACCTGGTACTGGGTCACAAATGCTACGGCTACATGAGACAAAGTTCTTATTGTGTTTTCCTGGTTTGGATTTGCTTTTGAGTGGTTACTTTTGTATCAGGTTGCATGCCATCGGGTTACAGAACAGTTTTGACTTGCCTGGATCATACAAAGTCAGTGTGAAAATGTAAAGCCAGTGAAGAAAAAGAGCAGTGTATCTGCCTACTCCTGATTAAATTTGTACAGCTGGATGGTTTTGTCCTTTACAGATGAACAACAATATTTATGGAACCCAAGTCCAAGGTCTCAGCCTCTTGCTATGAGATGCTTTGATCTAATCAGCTGCAGCCAGTACAAACCCATTTTTGGAAACTGTTCTGTGTGACAGATGCCTGCACCCCCACAGCAGTTGTGCATGAGCATGGGATCTGTCCATACAAAATAACTCCCCATAGTACATTTTTGTTTCCTGTGGCACACACAGCTCGGGCAGTGTGTGAAGTACTGTGTAAGGAGTGTGGGGAAGGTAAAGAATAACGTGAAAGTATTGTCTGGAACAGAATGCTGATGGTAGCTGGCAGATTCTTTCTTTGCAGTGGGTGGAGGGAACTTTCTAATGGTAAGCAGATAACTTTCAGTAGGAGAGTAGGGCCTCAATTCTGCATATATTTAATGTTGAGTGAAATGCCACTATGCAGGTGTTATATTTTATCCATGTGCAAAAACTTTCCTAGGACTTAGCACTGCAGTTACCATGCAGTACAGTATTGCTGGTATACTGTTCTTGCCTTTAAATTTCCTAAGTGTCTCAAAACACAACTATATTTGAAACTCACTTTAGAAAAATACTTTTATATTTTATTCTGAACTTTAAAAGATTTCTTTGAGTCTGAAGATATTTGAAGCACATATGGTTTCTCTTTTGGCTTTCTTAGTCTCAGGTCTCACAATTGTATGTACTGCTGCTGTCTGCTTTCTCCTACAAAAGAAAAATATGGTTTTATTCTCCATAAGGTACCTTGTCCGCACAGTCCCCTAAAGTTGGGCATTCACTATAAACTTAAAAGTTTTTAAACCTCATAGCAATAGATTTGCTTCCTTCTCTTCTGTGTAGCTTTTTCTAATTTCGCTCTCCTTTTGAGGGGTTGTTTGTGGCAGATCTGGTTTTTGTATCTACTTTCATGGAAGTTATGATACGGTTCATGTAGGAATGTACTCTGCTGCAGCTTTTGCTACTTGCAACATCCTTATGTGCTTACCCCCTTTCAGATTTTACAGACCAGCACCTGTTCTTTTCAGGACCGTTTCCTCTTTTCATTGCTTATTGGTTCTTTCTCTTATTTATCTGAAGATGTTTTGGTGGCATGAAGTATATGAGGACACTTTGTCTGTAGCAATTCTTTGTTTGGCCAATGGCAAAAATAAGATGGTGGTAAAGTTTTATGATTCTGGAAATCACATATGTCTTTTTCTACAGGGGGAAAATATTGTAACCTCCAGATGTTCCTAACAGAAGAAAGAAAACTCTAACCATTCACAAACACTTCTTGTCAGAATGCAATTCCTACAGATACTGTCCAGGAAACCAGGGAAACTGGAAATGCTTTTTCAAATACCATTTTGTCAAAAGCAATTCCCATATTCATGTCTGGGTACTTCTGCATGTATTTATAGTAAAAAGAAAAAAGCAAACAGTTATGAACAAGTTGACCAAGAAAAGTACAAAAACTTGGTCTACTCTGTTACATCTTACAAAACCAGCGCCCAAACACCAGAGACAATATTTGAAGAAGACAATTTGTTATATGGGCCACCGGATAAACACAGACCTCCAGCTAAAGCTGGGACAAAGACTCCCAAGAACTGGGTTCCTTTAATAAACCCCGACAAGAGAATTTCCCCTCTCAACAGTGATTCAAACCTCCCCAGGAAAATCATGTTACAAAAAATGAAAATGCCCAGTGTTACCCATATTCTTCAACAAACTCTCTCTCCACAGCAAGTCTTTTATCTAGAAAGATGGAAGCAGAAAATGATAGTGGAACTTGGAAAAGATGGTTTTGAAAAGTATACCAAAAGTAAGTCTAACCACAGTGCCATTGCAAAGTAGAAGCAGTAGAATTTAACTGGCAGGTATATTCTAACATAGTGGCAGTATCAGGCCCTACAGGTCAAGCATTTTGGAAATCCTATAAGTTGTTTCCGTTTCATGAGAGCATGTTGTGAGTGTACCTGTTATCAATGAGCCTAAGCTCTGGTCTTTGTTCTAGAACCATTAAAATGGATTTAGAAATCTGTGGGAAATGAGTATTAGACTCTTACTTGATCCTGTCTGCCTCTATTTCTCTATTTGCCAATACCTATTTACAAGTAGATATTTTCCAGCTGATGTTACTGAGCCTCTTTGCAGATACAAAGCTACTTTGTAACAAGATGGAAATAGGCATTTTGAAATCATATCTTGAATGTTTAAAAACCAATATGTCCTGCTATTTATGGTGAAGTTTTTCAGTACCTGTTTAGTTTATCCAGTGTGTGCAGCCTCTTCCATGAAATTGCCATGCATTTAGAGGTTTTCATTTCATAAGACATACAAAGGTGATTTCCTCCAAGCTGCAGGACTGAAAGGGATCTGGGAGGACCTAGGGGATAGTAAGTAGCGAGGTTGATAAGTACCCGAGTGCTCCTTACATGAATTATTACGCTTTTTAAAACTAATATCCTGCGATTATGCTTTTTTAATTACTAAGGACGTCAGTGGATAAGGTGGCATAACAAACCTTATATAACAGTTGAAAATTTATCGTTCTTGGAATCATTTCTGAGATAAGCCCTTACTCCTAGAACTGTGCCCACTCATTTCATGAGATCAGTTCCATTCAAATTAACTGATACAGCAGAATAAGCAAGTGCAGCAAAAGCAGCCAAGAATAATGTTTTTAATTCCTAGAAATTCACAAATGCTTTTATATACAATAAATTAAAACTCGTATTTTGTTTCTGAGTAATTAGTGAGACTAAAAAAGTAAAGTAATATTAATATAAGAGATACTAATTTCACTGTTGACAGTTTATTTTCTGTCTCCCTTCTCCCCACATCCTCAAGCTTTCAGTACAAAAACCAGGACTGGTTTAAGAGCTACATTGTATAATATGTAGAATATGAATCTAAAGTAATGTCTAAAATGTGTTTTTTCCTATTTTTCTCAGATCTTTTCCTCCAAGGAGAGCTCTTTCATTCAGCTTTGGAATCTATATTCCTGTCTGAAGAGATGGCAGTTAAGGAGAAGAGCGAAGATGGTGTTATTTCTGGTTACTTATCAAGTGTGGAACATGTCTTAGAAGATATCAGCGAAGTGAAAGCTCTGGAAAGTGGAGTTCATCACGAGACCCTTCAGTATCTGGGCCTGGTAGACTGCGTGGCGAAGTATCGGTGAGGTTCCTCTACCCTAAGGCACCTGTAATGTCTGTGGTGTATGGGAAGCCATGTCCCAGGCTGCAGCTGGTATGTTGTTGAGTGGCTAGGGGGAAGCTGGGCAGATCTTCAGGACCAGCAAAACAGATTAACTCCCCTGGATGAACCTGATGACAGAAGTGCTGTTTTTTTCTTGTGGAGAGTTCCTTACTGGAGCAGGGTTTGAGTGGGACAGGGTTAATTGATTGTCAGCATTTGCCAGGAACTGCAGCAGGTATTAGTAAGTGTTAGTTTTTGAGATCTAAACTGCCAGTGTGAAGAGAAATATTTAGACATAAGAATGAGCAACATGACATCAGGGTGAAACAGGCTGAGTGATAAGTCTTTATGTGCTGTCTCATCCCTTATTTCTTACTTGTGACTACTTAAGTTTAAAACATTGTTCTATCTTGTTCTCCTATGCAGAGGCCAATTGTGTGTGATTGACTGGAAAACTTCAGAGAAACCAAAGCCATTTCTGAAGAATACTTATGACAACCCATTACAGGTTGCAGCATATATTGGAGCCATAAATCATGATGCCAACTATGACTTCCAGGTCAGTAGGCCTGCTACCTGCCAAGACAAGTAGCAGCACCCACGTCATCTTCATTTCTTCCTGCCTACTGCCTTTAGAACCTGCTGTCCATCATGGAATTGTTGGTAGGATTTGTGACAAAGGAGCCCAGTCTTAGATCAGGTTAAGCTGACAGACTGTGAAATAATTCTGCTACTCCTGCTAATCCTGCTGCCTTTGGCTGTTGGCAGTGTATTTTCAGTGATTTTAAGGACCTGCTGAGTGGGACCAAGGGAAGCTCAGAGTCTTAGGAGGTCAGATGAACTCACAGTGACTTGGCATGTGGGCAGTCCCCTGTGCTTTGTTCTGTGTGGTTTTTACTTGTGTCAAGAGTAGGAAGGGACAGGAGAAGTAATAAAGCAAAAGAGCCTGCAAACAGGAAAATGGTGTGGGAGGGTGTGTCATGGTTTGAAAAGGCCCAAAATCCAAAATCCAATTCTGATTCCTAGCCCCCCACCCACATCTCAACCCCATGTGAGATGGGTTTTCCAGACAAAAACACGAGACTCAATATGGGGAAAGGAATATATTACAAAGACTATACACATAAATAAATACTATAATACACTGCATACAATCTTAACTCTATATCTATCTCTACCATGACAATAATATTTACAATGGGCCCAATCTCTTCTCCCTCCAAATAAAAGTCCAGGAGAGAAGAAGAAGAAAAGACCCCTTCCAGTCTGTCAGCAGCAGGCTCTCTCTAGGCAGCAGGCTCTCTGTGTCTTCTCTTCCAGGCAGCAGTAGTAGTTGCTGGCTCTCTGCCAGCACACACGAGGGGGTCTCCAAGCCCCTCGGCCCTCCGTCCTCAAACGGGGGTCTTTCCGTGGACTACGTAACCCCAGACAAGGTCGCATCACCACGGTCATATCACGAAGCACGGGGGTCTTCGTGACAGTCTGGTATCCTCAGGGGAAATCAAGCCCCTGTGCAGAGCTCCCATGCTCTGCCTCAAAGATGGCTGCCAGCTTCTCTGAAGCTGCAGCAAGGAGGGGGGAAGCCCAAGGTCACCCCCTCCACACACATTCCTTCGGCCGTCCTGGCTTATCTCTCAGGAGGCCATGAGCTTCTTCGCTCCTCTCAGCAGTGCATACTGCACTTTAGGACTCCTCTCAGTCCACCACCCCCTCCTCTTTCTCGGAGGGGTCTCTAGCGAGTTTGGGGGTTTTGGTTTATCCAGTTCTTACCCCGCGAAACTCTGTTCCTGCTGCTAGCTTGGTTCTCTTGTCCTGTTGCTGCTTTTCCTTCTCCTCAGACACCTCTGTGTCTGCCTTAGCTGCATACCGGCTTGTGTTGCTCCTTTTGGTCCTTATCAGTTGGCTCTTTGCCACTGCTCTTCGGACGCTGCTGTCTCCGCTGCTGCTCCGTCGCTGCTCCCAGCGTCTCCCACTTCTACTTACAGGGGAGAAACTCCCCCAGTTCCTAGCCACAGGCACTCAGTCCAGTCTGACACTGTTCCGAGTCCCTGCAGCCCCCCAACCGGGGGCTGGGGGGGGCAAAGCCCCCTAAGGGGCCGGAGCCCCGTCTCCTCGTGGCCTCACCACAACATGGCCACCTCTTCTTCTCCAACCAGTACCACTGCTTCTTTTCCGGTCTCCCGAGATATGTTTATATTTTGCAGGAGCACTGATTGGGTCAAGCCCCAAGGGTCACCACCCCCTGGGGGTTACCACTTTCTTAGTTTCAGGGGGAAAACCTGGCTCAAACCACTACAGAGGGCCTTGCTTGCATCGTGTGTTGCTATATCTCACTAACAAATAAGGGACTAAATGATGGACTTGGTGTTTGGAAGCTGTACCATGTTTCATCTGGGGAAAGCAGTGTGTTGTGAATCACTTAATCAGAAGACAGTGGGATAATGTTTTTAAAGACTCCAAATGCAGTTCTAGCCTGCTTGGCCTGTAGGACTTTTAGTTCAATACAAACATTGAAGGGGAAAAATATGAAGCAGAAGAGAGCAGGTTAATTCATAGGTTGTGCAAAGGACTTTCTAGAATAGTGTAGAGGTCAGTAAACACAAGCACTTAACAGATGTCATCCTTACAGAGGGAAATGTGGGCAGTAATTCTGGAATTCTGCTATTAGCCTCCTGCCCCCCACTAGCACTCGTTGTTTGGGATTGATTTGGGATTTTGGATTTGTCAGGTATGAAGAATGTCTGAACATACCTAAGTACCTGTTTCCATTCAGACTGATGCTGGAGAGTGCATCAGTCTGGTTATATAGCCCCAGGCAAAACCTCATCAGTCACTGGGGATTTTACCACCATCTACAAGGTTTAAATATCACTCATACTGAAAGTTCATGTCCTCTGGTCAGAGCTTTGGTCTCTGGGTTTTTGGAGCATTTGAATGTTAGTCTCCAAGTATTTTATGGTGAATTATTGCCCTTTTTTATTCCCCATTTCTTATTTAAGAAACATATGTATGTGTTGTTATGTTTCGTAGTGAGGTTTAGTTCTTAGAATTTTATCTGAATGTGGAATTTCTGACAGCGCTCTGTTTTTGATTGTAGGTTCGCTGTGGACTCATCGTGGTTGCCTATAAGAACGGCTCCCCTGCGCATTCACATTTCATGGATCCTGATCTGTGCTCGCAGTACTGGAATAAGTGGCTTTTGCGCCTTGAAGAGTACATGGACAAAAACTGAGAAGAAAGGAAGAAGCAGCAAGTGGTCTGAGCACAGAGACAAAACAAGACTCTTTTGTTTATGTATACCACTTTTATTCTTTTTTTAATAACTTTGGCTAATTTCTTACCATCAGGGGTATTTTTTCCACCATAAAGAAAACCAAAAACCAAAAAAAATCCACATGTGAATTTCGAATGGAGAATATGTATTTGCTTATGTTGTAGGTGACTTCAATGGTCTGTGCAGGACAAAGTCAACTTATTTAGCCTGTGTTTCCCCCCCACCCCAGTTTATACAACCTAAGGTTTATAGAAAAGTTTTTATTATCAAATAAAACTGTTCAATGAAGTCATCCTTCTTTGGTAATTTTTGAGAAAAAAATTGTTGCAGAACTAAGACTTTGAAAAGTGTTGGTGAACTAAAGCAAAAGAACATCTGCATTGTCTGAGCTGAGGGAAATGCAAATGATAAAGAAATTGATATAGTAGACTGGGTTTCAGTCAGTTTAGTTCTTGCTCATGTGAAAGGTCTCTATTAACAGGCTTGTTACTATTTGTGGATTTTCTTACAACAACAAGTGGAAGACCTGTGCTAAGAATTATAATGAAAGTTCTCATTAAGTCTTGTTTAATATACTACAGCAAAGTGATAATTTAACAGAAGTGGCTCAGTAAGAGAGGAGCAGAATTGTAAACAATACTCTTAGAAATTTCCAGCAAGTTTTCTGAAAGGTGGGAGTTTGGCTACTCGTAGTAGCTCCTCCTGCAGGTTTCTTAACGCACAGCCTGTGCAGCCCACAGAAGAGCACTGGGAAATGGGCTCTGTACTTTGGCTTGCGAGCTCTGTGCAGGCCGAGGCTGCAACTGCCTTGAGCTCTACTGACTTGGTATGGGTCTGAGTCGACAATGAGCCCACCCAGGTGGAAGGATCTCCAGTGTCAAGTGAGAGTGTACATCAGTGCAGGTGAGTTTTTGTATAAAAGCAGGCTTGTAGCTGTGAAGCCAGGCATTCTGAGGGATGAAGAGCTGCTGGTTGGTTTTTGGGGGGTGGGTTTTTTGTGGGTTTGTGTTTGTTGTTTTGGTTTTTTTTTCAGATAAGTTTCTGAATAAATGTTTTGAAACAGAAGTTAATTTTTAAGCTTATAAAATCAAGTCTGTAAGACATAGAATAAGCCTTGATGATGTCGGGCAGTATTGCTTTGTATGTTGCACACTTGGAAAGCTTTTTCCCTCATTCTTATTGTTTTATCCGAATTGTATGTATGAGTTTTCACAATACCACTGCAGATTACAAATAAAAATATGACCAACCCATAAGCTTCAAAAAAATCAGCCAGAATGATACCTAAAATAAAAATGGACAGGCTTGCTGCTGAAGAAACTTAAATAGCTATAGTGTTAAATCTGGTGCTCCTCCATATTACTGATCCAGGGAAACGTGTCAATGAAACTTATAGTGGTACTTACTTATTCAAACCTGGTCTAGTGATGTTATGATTACTCTGTGCTTAATTAGATTTCTATCTAAAAAGTCAAACCATGAGGATGGAAAAACTGGGTTCAGAAATGACTAACCAGGAAGACACAGCACAAGCTCTCAGAAGTTCTACCTGTTTTACAAGTGTCTTCCCACATCACAGAATTTTAGCAAGTGGATGGTTCAGTGTCACTGAACACTGCCAGTTTTCTGTGAAAGATAGCTCCATGGATACAAAGAGGGTGGGTATAAGCAAGAGATAAGATCCCTGGGCAGAAGCAGGAGGTGATAAAATGGGCTGAAATCCCTGTGTTGATTGAGATTTGATAGATCAGGCTAGTGGGGAACAGTTGAGCAATGTTTGGGTGGGATTGCTTTCTCCGTCAGTGCATCATACAGCCATTAGATGTCTCTGAACTATGTAAATGTTCAAACTCATCCTGTAGTGGTGGAAGTCACTCGTGTCAGGCACTTCTGAAAGCGTGGCTGCCTCGGGCATCCCTGGGTGAGCTCTGGAGCATTTCTGTAGTGGCACAGGCTAGCACTGGTTTGTCCTGTAACAGAACTGGCAGGTGGCCATTGCCAGTGTCACGCAAACCCAAACCCACTTTGTGATCAGTTTAAACTGACTTGCCAGACTGTTAAATTGATGTGCACAGGGCATTATCCTCTGCAGAAAAACTTGCCAGGCAATCAGGGCAGTTACTTCAGCTACAACGTGCAGCTTCTCAGAGCTTTGCTCTCCATCCAGAGAGGTTTTTTTTTACTTTTTTAACTTCTCCCTTTCTCTATTACTGTGAGTGCTTTTTGTGGCCACCTCAATGTGCCTGTGGTTCTTTCCACAGGGATTTGCTCTGGCAGTGATACAGGAGGGAGACCAAAACCAGTATGTGCTACAGGAGGGGTTAAAAAACAGCCCATGCACACACGTACACACACAAAATGTGTCTCTAGTTGCAGAGGGAGGGTTTCAGCCCTGGCTCCACTGCACCAGTGTAAGGACTGAGGTTTCAGCAGAGCTGAGCACACAAATCCTGTGCAATTAGGTGAACACTAGTCTCTTTGCTCAGAGGGACTGTCCTAAACAGTCCCGCCCTGGAGCAGAACTCAGCAGTTTCATGACTGAGGCCTCATTGAGCAGGTTATGGAGGAGTCTCACCAGCACAACTGGCTGAACTAGCTGTTAATGCTTTCCTTAGCCCAGCAGTTTTGTGATTATTTGCCAGCAAGCAAGCTTCGTTCAGAGTGAGCAACCTTCTCTTTATACTGTTCAGTTGTAATGGCATGATATCCAAAGAACTGGGGATCAGTGCATAAGCTTTTCGCAAAGTCAGGATCTTCTACTTTACCTCAGATGTTTTTTTCCCAGCAACTTCCCATTTATTATTCTGTGAACTTTCCTGAGAATGACAAGTTTGTTCTTAACACAGTAGCATCACTTTATTATCCTTGCTTTCAAGGTCCCAGGCACCGACAGTTGTGCTGAATAAAGTATTAATATCATTAGGAATGCTTTAAAACCCTTAGAATCTTTTCCCCACAAAAACCCAAGCAGATGCCTCAGAAAACTGAAGCAAATTGAAAAGATTTTTTACAATTCTTGCAAAATTGCTCAGAATCTCTCATTTTAGCAGTAATGACTATGAAAGTCCTGGCTATGCTGCACTCTGTATTTTAGGTGGCTTAATTTCAGCCGTTGTTTCAACATATATAGAATACAGCATATCCTCCCCAAATGTACAGCTTTATTTTTTTTAAATCTCTAAATTCACACTCAGTAGTCCCCACAGGCTACCCTCTTAACTGTCCTGGGTCAATAGGAGCTGGAGTGGGACTACAGAAATCCAAAAGCACAGAGAGGTAGTACCAGTCCCTCATCATCATCATCATATCCTTCCCTGGTAGCATCAGTCTCACTAGGACCCTTCTAAACTGACAGTGGATACAGATGAGCAGCCAGATTCGTGCCTGCAGTTTTGCACTGATCTGGTGAAGCAGAGACAGGCTAAGTCCCCCTTTTCACTGCATTGCACTGCTCTGTTGTATTAGTGACAAAGCATTTGATTATAAAACAAAAAAAAATCCCCAAACATCCCTCCCCCCCTCCATAAAATACAGACAAAACTGCATTTCATCATGACAGAAAATACTTATCTTCAAGTTTTCTTTGGGTTTCTGGGTTGATATTAATGTATGTTAAAAGGATGTGGTAATAATCCTCAAAGCATGACAAGTCCAGGAACATCAGAGTTAAGGTTCCACTTGCATCTAAACATAAGAGTAAGTTCATGGCTTAAAGTACCTAAAGCAAAACCAAAAGTCTGCCCTGGAATAATGTAATTTGCCAGTAGAGAAAGTTTGGGAGGAAAAGTTCTGCATCCTTTCAGAAGAGTTTCAACTCACCTTGGATCACCCTTCCATAAATTGTTAGCTACTGCACGGGGGCAGAGTTAAGGTTATTTGCACATTTTAACTTATTTACCAATACAATGTACTCTTGCTCTTAAGACACTTTAATTAAATTTGCATAGAACAATGTACTAGTAGCTCTTCTTACCTGGCACTTTTTACTCAAACCTCTCAAAAGTAATTGGTACAGGAGGTAACAGAAATTAACTTTACAAAATACACTGGGGAAAGGTGAACTTAGTGGCAGGGGGAAAGGTGAACTTAGTGGCAGCTGATGTGTGGTAGAGCTGAAACGGAAGACAGATTGCCCAAATGTCAGTTCAGTAAATATTCCATCTGAGAGGTGACAGCCTCTTCCAAGCTTTCCATTTTTATTGGCCAGATAAAAAAAGTTTGATGTTTCCATCATAAATGGGAATATTTCTTTCCAGTTGAGGTTCTACTAGCAACAAGAGAGTCCCATCAACTAAAGCATCCCTTTAATTGCAGGTACTTTTTTCAAAATTGTTTAAAAAAAATAATATATATATATATATCTCATCCTACATGTAAACTTCATTCCTGTAGACCACTGTAATCCACTGCATTACTCATCTTTGTCATCATCCTTGGAGTTCCTCTGCAGGACAGGGCTCAGTTTGTTTTGCAAAACTGCTGCAAGTTTTTTTGAGGTTTTTTTCAGGAAAGCACTTCCAGGGTGAACGTTACTAACGTGCAGGTATAGGTCCTCTTGCGTGGGGCCTGTGTAGCCGCAGTCTTCGCACACGTAAAGTTTATCTCGCCTCTGTTTGTAGGCATATTGCTGCTGCACACCGTGAATCTTCTTGAGGTGGGACTCCAGGGAACAGCGCTGGGTGAACGCTTTGTTGCAAACCTCGCATTTGTAAGGACGAATTCCTGCAACAGTAAAAGACTGTTCTGATTTACGTTTCTTAAAGCTGGCTTAGGAGCAAGGCTCTGGCAGCTACTGAGCACATATCTAGCAGCGGGGAGCTACAAGCCCAAGGAACTACCTATCTAAATAAAACATCCTACTTTCAGGCTAAGATTTTCAGGAATGGGTTGACATATTTAGGCATAGAAAACCTAGAAATGTTTTGAAAAGGTGTAGGCAGATGCTGAGGATCACAGGGGCCCAACTGTGCTTTGGTCCTAAGGACGCCATTACAGCTCTTGCAAAACTTACTCTTAGACCTCTTGACTTTTTGAAGTCCTGTGATTAGGTAAAAATTTCAGCTAACCTGTCATTTTGGGTTTTATAATGAATGAAAACTTCTATCTCGGTAAGATTTTGATTTTTCTCTTTTAGTGAGCAAAACTTACTGAAGCTTAAGTAAATGGCAGCCTAGTGTGAATGCCCAGCTATTGCAGTGCTTCAAAGGAGCGAGAGCACTTTTGTACAATATAGAATTAATTACTGAGACTACAAGCTCAAATTCTAGAAGAGAAATTCAGTAAGTTGAAAGAAGGGTTGGACTCAATCATCCTTGTGGGTCCCTTCCAACTCAGCATGTTCTGCGAAATAAATCTGTGAAATAAATTTGTGTGTCTCCAGAGGAGGCAGAAGGAGCTGGCTTGTGATTTGAATGCCTGGGCAATTTCGTTCAGTACAAACAACCAACATTACAGAAATACTGAGCAGTAAAGGACATCCATTTTACCACCAATCAACACTGATTTAACAACAACCCTCCAGTACTTAAATAGCTGAGGATTAAGCAACACTTGAAAGAACCTAAACCAGTTGGAATTTTACTTAGTAGACTAGATCAGTAAGTTTTCAAGCAAAGACCAGCCTTAAAACTGATATAAGGAGTTACCTAACCTTTTTTCCCCATGGAAGGTGATACATGATGATCTGGAAGATCAGACCTATGGTGAGCCAGGCAGAAATGGGCAAAGCACGTGTGTCCATTCAGACAGATGCAACTTTGTGATTGCACTGTGTTACCACTCAGTTGCTGATGCTTCTTCCAAAAATCCAAGCTAAACAGAAGTTCCAATAAGCAGCATCTCAACTGTGTTTTTGCAAGTCTTGTAAAAAGAGGTTATCCCAGTGCACCGGATTTAACTATCAACACTGAAGTTTCCTAATGCCTACTGCTGTGAGACTGCTTCAGTTACATTAATCTGCAATTGGAGAGAAAGCCCAAACCTTCATTAGGATTCACACACAAAAATGTATTTTTTACAAACGGTAGTCTGGGTGCAGTTTTATGCTCCTCTGAAGGCAATTAGGTTTAAATTGCAGGCACCATCCTTGGTGCCTGCTCCAGTGCTCCACAGGCGTGCATACAAGCACAAAAAGGATAGCGCCAGGATGGCACAGCCCATCGGGGCTGTGGGAACCTCTTCATCAATTAGGAATCATTTAAAAATTTTATTTTACCGTGTATCTTAGATGCTTTTTAATGTTTAAGTCTGCTCATACCCTGAAGCTAGACTGGGATGCCTTTACTGTCTCTGACACTACTGTTGCACAGTCTCATTTCAAATGCTGCATGACAGTTTCCACTGAAACACCCACACCCAGTAAAGCACATGTAGATGATCACCTGTAGCTACACAATAAAGCCCACACTACCACTTCCAGCCCATTTGCCTTCTTTTTAATATTCAAATATAGCCCAGCTTTCCTGAACAACAACCAACTTTGATATGAAGAAGGTCACTGCTTTCAGAGATGCCGTATCTCAGCCTGGAAAAGATACACACCAATACAGTATTGGTACCACTGCTGCAGCCAGCCCTCACCCCTGCCATCACCCAAGGCACCAGGCAAATACAGTGTATGTGTGTGTTCATCCTGGTTTTAAGATGGAGAGGAGAAATAGTGACAGCAGATTTCTTCTAGTAAATTTGGGGACAATCTAACTATAAGATTCACATTTCCAGGGTTTTCACTCCTGTCCAGTAAAAGGATCCTTCTCCCCTTCCAGTGTTTCACAAAATTGGTTCCAATTCTGCAAAGAGATTTCAACCCTACCTGCCACAGCTTCTGAACAGAGTGTCTTGGATTAAGTTTCTTAGCCTCAAAGGATGAGGATACAGATTGAAAAATCGCTTCTTTTAGAAGCACTGACTCCCCACTTCAGCCATATCCCAATGGTAGCTCCCTGCTCGCACTCAGCAGCTTTACTTTCCAAATGAAAGCTTTACAAACAAACCAAAACAGCCCAAAACATTGGCTCTAGCCAACGCCTTCCCATTGAAATGGGCATCATTTTTATGAGTTCTACTGCTCTACTGCTAAGAAACAGCTCCTACCTACTAACTATACTTGTGTCGCCTCTAGCAGTTTGCCTGGTTAATGGTGTCTAAGCCAAAGAAAGGGCACTGCAGAGCAAGCCCACATAGTCTCCAGCTCCCATTGGGTAACTACACATCTGAAAAGATGGAATGTGCCTGGGAGATGTGGTGGATGCATCTTCTGGGTCCCCAACAGTGCAAAGTCAAAGCCTGCTGAGCACAGCCAACCTGACCTGCCAGAAAGCATTGCCCTTGGTGAGGATGGGGGTTGACATTTATTTAAGCCATTGCTTCCACCAAGAAAAAGGAGGCAAATCAAAATGGCAGCCTTCTCCCTGCTCCAGGCTGGGATAAGCACTTCTGTAGCAGTGAGCCAGATTTGAGGCAACAGATCTGGTTCAAAGAAACACAACTACCATTATTTCGGATGGACTCGGGAGCTCAATCCACAGCAGAGTGGCCACAGAAAGCATATCCCTCCAGTCTGAGAGAGCAATACAAGAGCAAGAGCAGGAACTGCTGTCAGCTGATTTTCAACCCACTGCTCCTGATTTTTAATGCATGCTGTGACCCCATATGACAAGTGAATAAAAATGGTTTAGGCCAGTGGTCAAAGTGATCTGGACTGCGTGACGTACAGAAGGAAACAGCTCCAAAAGGGAGTTGGAGGAGCTGGTAGCCCAAATCAGGAAGGGATGCAGCATTTAGGGTTAGCAGAAGTCAGGTATGTTGCCTAGTTTCCCTAAAGAAGCTGCAGGCACAGCATGAACAACACTCTGGTTTCTCCAGACAGTGCCAAAAGCAAGCCACAACCCCATCCTGTGGAATAGCCAGCGGGGAAGGTTCTCAACAGCAAAAAGAAAAAAACCAAGAAACTGCTGCTCGCTGCCTCTAGAGGGCAAAGCACTTTCATCCACCTCTTGCCTCTGCTTGTCTTTGTGCACTGGTCTCACAATAATGTGCGGTGATTTGCTATCTCGGGCGGGTTATCCCAGGTAGGTTATTCTCAGTGGGTTATCCCAATCTTGCTGACCCAGGCATTGCAGCATGTGGCTGTGTCTACATTGAATCTGGATGTCAGGCTGTACACCTGCACTACTTCACAGAGATTTCACTAGTTGTTCTCCGATTTCATCATTACCAGGATTTTTCTCTGTCCACACTCATGTCTTCCCCTTTCCTCCACTGCAACCCCACTATTTTTTGCAAACGTTGTTAACCTGGGCTTTGTATTATGGTCTTGATAGATTACCCTCACCCTCTCCTTGTCCTTATTCCACCTCACCCCTCCTCCCACCTCCTACTCCTCAGAGCCTCCCGTGAGTCCCCAGGGAACGCATTCTCACCAGTATGGGTCCGGACATGTCTCTTCAGATCAAAAGTGTCATTGAAGCCTTTTCCACAGAAGGTGCACAAGTGTCTCTTCACTTGGCTGTGGCACTTGATGTGACGGTTGAGCATTCGCTGCAAGCGAAAGCCTTTGCCACACAGCTCGCAGCTATGCAGTGCAGCATCATTACAGGTGCCAGTGGTAAACTGAGGAATGGAAGATGACTGGGTGAGTGGGCATCGAGATGAACAACAGAAAACCAGCAGAAGAAAAAAACCAAAATAAGGAGAGATGGCTGTTGTGGCATTAAAAAAAAATCTTAGATATATTAAAAATGAAAAGTGAAAGCATTCAGGAGATTCCTGCTGGGTGAAACATTCGCATTTTCCTTGCAATCAAGTGGGGTATTTAATGTGCAGGGGGACTGATGCAATGCTCACCAGCTTGGAATCAGTGATTAAAACAAAGCCTGTGTAGTGGATACCTTCCAGAGGCAACAACTTAGGCTTAGGCTACAAGCATCTTTCCGTGGGGCCACCTGTATGTTTGCTCCTGCACTCAGCTAATATCCTGGATGGAGATGGGAAGTCCTCCAAGGTATGAGAAAGTTGTATTATGTGATGCCTTTGCTAATCATGCTTCCAGCTGCTATGGGTCCCAGCAGTGATAAAAAGAGTGGGTTTGGAGAGATAAACCTAAGGCACCTTGTGCTAACGCAACAGAGACTGAAACAATGGCACTAATCTCCTTCTGTTGGTCTCCCTGGCTCGTTAATTAACAGCAGAGTGACATTAAGGGGTAATCTCATTCCCACTCCTAGCACCAAAAGTAATGTGCCAACACCATGACCTAACTTGACGAAGGGAGACATTGATGATTCAGCTCTGGGGAAGATCGTTCCTCAGAGAGAAAGCTCAGTTTCTGGAAGTTGCAAATACTTCACTGCTAGTTTACCCATTCATGGGAGAACATAGAGACATGCTCACTGATAGACACTCGGGATGTGAGAAAGCCAGCAGAGCAGGCAGCACCATGCACACACATCCATCAGCCCTCATGGTGGTTTTGGGGAGTTTCTGTGAAACTCTGAGAAAACCCAACTCTGCTGAAATGAGTTGAATGCTGTGACAGTTGCTAGTAGCCCAGGTTAAATTATACAGAGTAGGTTAAAATCAAACAGCAGCAGGGCAAGCTCTTCACAAAGACAGGAATACGTTTGGGTTTTTTTTTCCTGAAGAGCCAGTTATTTTTCCTAGTCCTCCTCCTTTGCTTACTACTGAAGCAGTGCTACTTGAAATTGTAAAAAACGGCAGCTGTGAAACCACGAGGTGTGAAACTAGAGGAGGAGCCATCTGGGAAGAATCTGTTGGGCAACAGGGGTATAACTCCTCCTCAAGCAGCTGCATATAACCAGGGTGAAAACCTAATGTTAATCATGAGAATGCAATGATTGAAAGTCTGTCATCCCACAGAGACAATGGGAATTTTTACAGCTCTGTCCAGCAAAGCAATAGCCAGGGTTTAAGGAGGTGTTAACTACCAGCGGTGAACACATCTCCTTCCTAGGCTGGGTTGGCCTGTCTCCACTTCTGCTGAGGGGACCCTGGATGTTCAGTGCTGTTTGGGAGGTCAGTGTTAAGTTCTCGGTACCATGGGGACCTGAGGCACCATGAGCAATTTGCCTTCTCAGCCTTGGGAGGGAAATCACGTCTCTGTTCTCCTGGTTCTGTCCAAGGGACACCCAGAGATCCTGCCCTTGCAGCAGAGAGGCTCTTCAACAAAGTCAGTGGACAGATAATTGCTTCATTTCGCCCAAGGCTGCCAGTCGACCTCAAGGTGGAAACGGCCTTTCACAGCTTCAGAGGAGAACCTTTAACTAGCTGCTATCTTGATAAGTTAAGAGGGTAGGGGAGCAGTGTGAAGCTTCACCCCAGCCCCCCTTGGTGAAGGCTTGACTACAACCTAGAAGGCAGTCTTTAAGGAGGCCCCACATTAAGGAATGAGATCCACCCACGCACCATGGGGCATGACTCCTAGCTGCCAGGGCTGGTCCTTCCTGGCTGAGTTCAGAGCTCCTGCGGGATCCGAGCCAAGCAGGTCAGGGGCAGCACGTCCCAGGCAAGGATAAGAGAAGGCAAAGGGCACTGGAAGATTACAGTATATCGCTTACGAAGCTTGCCCTGCAGCTGCCATCCTATGGCCAGCATGTTCACGGGCCTCTTGCTGTCATCTCTTGCAGAGACAGCCCAAGGGACTGCTGGCACCTGGTGCCCCCGATCAGCAGCCAAGCCTTGACCTTGAACTGTGGTCACCCCATCACACGTGGTAAGATGGTTGAGGTGCGGGAGGTTACCTTGATTTTCGACCTGACCACGGGGCGCTTGACGGCCAGGTCTAGCAGCATCCCTCCGGTCATGCCCAGGTCGCCGCAGGCAGGCTGGGGCGTCGGGGGGTCGCTGGGCTCAGCATCCCGGGTCCCGCTGCTCCCGCTGCTCTCCAGGCTGCAGCTGTCCTCATAGCCCAGCAGCACGCAGCCGATCCCCCCTGCAGCGAGGTGGGGACGCGATAAAGAGGGGGGACCACGGAGCCGGGGGCAGGGGAGGGGACGCAGAAGGCGGGAGCCGCCGGGCCCCGGTGTTTAACCTGCGGGCGGGCCCGCAGGCGGCGGGGGAGGATCCCAGGCTCACGCTGCAATCGGAAACTCAAACACGAACGGTCCCAAAGTTCAAACAAGCCAGCTCCGCCGCCTTCCCGTTATACCCCGGACAAGGGCAGGAGGAGGAGGCCTAGAGTACATCACCCCCGCCGCCCCGGGTCCGTCCTTCTCCTCCCCCCGCCACCTTTCTCATGCAAACGAAGTTTCACACCTTCCCGGACACACACACATTCCCCTCGCCCCGCCATCCCCGGGGTTGGTGCCAGTCATAGGGGCGGCATCTCCCGGCGGGGGCAGCACCCCTGCCGCTGGGAGGGGAGTTTTCCCCCAAGCGTTGCCCACGTCCCCCCCTCCCCGCGTTTAGTACAGTTCTCTCCAAGCCACCGCCCGCCCGCACGCCCGCTCCTTCGGGGCTCCCTCGGCCCAGCAAAGCCCTCTCCCCAACTCTCCCCGTCCGCAGCCCGCGGGGGCTGGCGGGGACCCCGCTCCCTCCGTCCCTCCCGGCGGCGACGGGTGCGGGCAGGCAGCCCGCCGGCGCCGTACCTGGGATGTAGGTGTCGGCTCTCTCCTCGTCGGGCAGCCCATCCCAGCTGCGCACTGCCGGCTGCGGGCTCCGGCGCTTCACCAAGAAGGCTCTGGGCATAGTGAGGGCAAGGGGCACGGCTGGGCACGGAGCGAAGCGGCAGCTTCACCTCGCCGCCCGCCCGCAGCCCGGCAGGGCGCGGGCGCTGCGCTGCCGTCCGGGGGAGCGGGACCGCACGCACCGGGCAGAGCCGCCGAGGCACGGGGAGGGGAAGGGGAGGGGAGGAGAGGGGAGAGGTTGGGGGGGGAGGAAAGTTTCATAAGGTGGAATAGAAAAATGCACCAGGAAACTTGGGAAGGAGCATGCGTGCTGCAAACATAACGGTGTCAACAAGTCTGCTTACCTGTCCGACCGGTTGGAGCAGCTGAGCTTTGTTCCAGCCCTTCCTAAGGCATGAATGTTTGCAAAAGAATTTAACGTCTGAAAATTAAAAAAAAAAACACACGAGGAGGGAAGCCCCGCCGCTGCCGCCTGCCCACCGCCTCGCCGGCGGGGACCCCATGGGGCCGGACCCACTGCCCGCCCCCCGCACCGGGATGCCGCAGGCAGCCTAGAGTGCTCACCACTATCGGGTGCGGGTCCCGCCGTCCACGGGGGGCTGCGCTGAGAGCCCCCGGGACAGCCCGTCGAGGGGAAGACTCCCGAGGGCGCCGGGGAAGAGGCCCTCGGGGCAGCAGCCGGAAGAGAAAGTTGTTACTATTTTTCTTAATGACAAGCCCTTCTTCTGTTAAAAAAAAAAAAAGTTTCATTCTTTTTCAGTCATTGATTTAAAATCAAAAATGTCTCAGCCTTTCCTCTCCCCCTACTCCTTGTTTTTTTATTTGCCTCTTGTCCTTTACCCCTCTTCCCGAAGTGGAAATGAAATAAAGACAAGAGGCTGGGGGTTGGGGAAGGAAGCAAAAGAAGCAGAAGAAAACCCACAAAACTGCACTGAAAAGTCTGCAAGCGTAGCAAATACTATGCCTGGCGTGGCCTTGGGTATTTAACAGGAGTACCTTCTCCTGCCTAATATTCAATCTGCTTTTTAATTAAATGCAGTGGAAACACACTTGGTGCCTTCCTCCCCAAGCACATCTTTGCAGTAAAGCCAGCACAGGGATGGAGCAGTTGAGGCTGGTGGGACTTAGCACCCAGAGCTGTTTCCCCACATGAAGGAAGAGGCCTTTCAAACTTGGTCACTCTTCTCTAAGGTTTCGGCTCTCCTCCCTAAGGGCAAAGCACAGGCCAGGGGGAATTGATGGGAGTTTCACCATTTGTTTCGTCGAGACAAAAGTTTAACTTCAGAGGCTGGACCTGGAGCCTCTGGAAAGGACACACCTTCAAATGTCGCAGCCAAGTGAAAGACTTCAGCTTGACTCAGGTCCTCACTACTCTTTTGGGCTCCTGAGGTCTTTATCCAGGGGCAAAGAGGTGTGAGCTCTTGTGTGGGTCTGAGACATGGGGGTGTGGGACTGGCTGGAGCCCCAGAGATGGAGAAGCCCCGGCTCCAGCCCCGAGTGCTGCATCAGCTGACACATTGTCAGAGATCTCCTCCAACAATTGGTATTTTCAGCCAGGAAATCTCAACCATGAGCCACAGCAGCCCTACCCACTGTTTTGATAAGGTCTAATTGAGCAACACACAGGCACAGACATCTTTATCCCAGCAGAGGAGTTACCCCACCGCTCAGCACTTTGTCCTCCAGAAAGGCTTTTAAGCCCTGACCGCTGACCCATGAGATAGGCCCTGGGAGTGACAGCAAGGACTGGGGGCACTTACTTGCTGCCCCTACTCCTGCAGGGAGTCTCTGCAGGTAGCAGTAAGAAGCCACCTCAGCATGCCTTCGGGTAATACCTCAGCAATACCACAAGTAAAACCTTCTCTTTCTTTCTCTTTAAGGCTGTGTAATTTCTCTGTTATGTCTGAGATTTTGCTCCAGGACAAAACGCAGCTATGTGGGGTTTAATTGATTTTTTACAATGCTTTCAACTTGAAATTTCTTTTATTTTAATGATTCCTTGTCTTTTAAGCCAAAAGAGGTAGTAAATGACATTAATCACAATGCTCCCAAACCAAGAGACAACTTCACTGTCATCTGGGCTTTCTTAAATCCTGCTTTGAGGTTCCTATTTAATGAGGTCCTGGAGGACACACTTCACTTACAATTCAGATGTGTGCACACAAGCACAGCTGAATCAGGAACTAAATTATTATTATGAGCTCTGGAGCCTTGACACGAGTGGTCAGTGCTGAGGTGTGCCCACCACCACTGTAGACACAGAGTGGAGAAAATCCTGCAGCCTCTGGCAAGGCAAGAAGAGCTGGATGGAGAGACATCAACTACATGAAGTAGAGCATCTCAGTGGTGGTGGGCTGCCTTCCCCCTGAGCTAGCAGGTAGAAATACAGACTGTTGACCAAGTCTTGTTGTTGCTTTTCCTAAAAGTACCATTCCTTGGTATTTTCTAACCTGGAAGAGCCTGGGGAGCATGCTCACAGCACAAACCCACCAAAACCATTGCAGGGAGCCACATGCAGCAGCATGAAGCGGAATTCTTGGGGCCACACTGTGTTCGGCAAGGCAGCCCACAGACATGTCACTGTCTGTGTCTGTGGGCTGCTGGTGTCCTTCTCCATGCACCCACTGAAGCAATGTTGCACGTAGAGCCCAAGCACTGTAATCACTCAATAAATAATGACACTAATGAGATAAGGGCACACAAACATTTCTATAGGATCTTGTTTAATTTTCAGCATTACTTAGGTGCGGGAGAAAATTCAGTACATTAAATTAACATTTTGGGTGTAAATCAAATTAGGCATACAGAATGCCCTGTAGGGTCAAAGCACAATGGGACCCCCCCTTACAGATTTGACTACTAAAATGTATTTCATTTCACTCAAATCATTTGCGAGTGAGGAGGGAGAGATGGAATCAAACAATGAATCGGCCATGTGTTGCAGTCACAATCAAACCCCGCTCCTTCCCAAGCTAACCCTGTGGGGAGATTAAATTGAAGGCCATGTGTGAGGAGCAGGGGGACTTGTCCCTTCTGGAGGGACAAGACGGAGGACTCCATCTTGCTGCCAGCCTCACCCTGATTGATATGGCACCTAGAAAGAAGTGGGGAAAGCATGCTTGGGGGCAAGGACCTGGGTGCAGGGAGCAAGGGAAGGAGGCTTGAAAAGAGCAGAGGAGAGATGTTCAGTAAAAGAGGTGTAAGGAATATTTTAGCTGTGATCCTGAGGAGCCCTGTCCTTTCTTCTTCTTGCCTGGGCTACTTTTCATCATGATCAGCATGATGCAGCCGCAGAAGGACATGGCCTGGGCAGGGACATAGGTTTGATTGCACAGCCCAGCAGAGATGAATGCTGTTGAAAGGCCCAGTCCCTCAGCAATGCCATGGCAATGTCTTAGAACTGGGCCTTTAGCATGGAATCCAGCAAAGGGACCTTCACGCTCAGCCCCCAGTGGGATCTTGCTCCCAACCATCACTCCTCCTGCGCAGAAGTGGAGGGACTCCAGCAGGTACACCTGCAGAGGCTGGGGATACTCTGCCCACAAGGCTGACAGTAGTCACCCAGGGCCCTATTTCTGTTGATTTCTCATGATTTTGATCCAAAGCAGGCCGGATAGGGATGAGACCCTGGCTGGTACAGGAGCCTGGCAATGCAACAGTGTAACCTTCGGTTTCTGGCTCCCACCAGAACTCAGGTGGTGGGATTTATACAAGTTTACTGACCATGAAAGAAAGGCCACAGCTTCACATCCTTGGGAAGATGAACCTTTATTGTCTATGTTCTGTGATGTTCTTGAAACACCAGGGCTGGGACATCTAGGCTGCTGCAAGTCACTCAAACACCCAGCTGACACCCCCTTGGCTGGTGAACCCTCATGCTACTCTCAAGAGATATTTTGTGAGACATGAAGAGGAGGCTGGGTGTCAAAACTTTGCCCAGTTCTCTGCAGGAAACACCCTGGTGTGACACCCCTTCCTTGAAATGCTCTGCATTTCTCCATCCGAGGTGGGATGCTGAGCATGCAGCTCCTTGCAGCACCCAGGAATGGGCATAAGACCACCAGGAGCCCTGGGTTTGCATCCCAGCCACATTACAGAGAGAGGGTTCAAAGAAGGAAGTATCTCTTTCCCAGCCTTTCCCAACCTGCTGCCTCCCTGGATTATCCAGTGGAGGTCAAGCATGCTATAGGGTCTTTCAAGAAGGATTGTGGGGACCTCTGAGGATCATGTCTTAAAAGCCCACAGAAAAGCACAGAGGAAATGTCCCCCTGCTCTAGAAGAAACCTTCACCTGGGGTACATGCTGTTTCCAGCCCCAGCTTTCCTTCCACCTGCATGGCTGCCCTTGGTGCTGGAGCTCAACATCTGCCTATGAAGAGGCAACACGCTCCTGGAGACGCTCCCGTCCAGCCCGCCCTGCACCCCATCACACGCCTGCAGCACCAGCGTGACTCAGATGGGTTTCAGCAGACGCCTGCAAACACACATCATGCCTTGCTGGAGGGGTTGCCGTTGTCTCTGAGAGCAGGTTCCCACCCAAAGCACGGCATCTCCAGGAGGTCCGGGGGATGTGAGCATTGCTGGGGGTGGCACAGACTGACAGAGCAAAGCTACTGCCCTGGTCATGCCTGCGCAACACCCTCTGTGCTGCCGCCTTGGGGCCAAGCCTGACCACTGGAAAGCTCTGCTTCCAAGCCAGGTTTTGGCAGCTCTCCTGCTTAGATGAGGAACCGCAGCAGATGGAGACAGAGTGGCTGCACACCAGCATTGTCTTGGAAGGAGAGAATAGCGGCTCCACAAGCTGCCCCAGTTTGGAGGGTGATCTGCTTTCCTTGACTGAGCAGGGAGAGATCGAGAAGGTGCCAGCTGGGGGAAGATGGCTCCCCAGGCTGCAGCAGAACCTGCCCTGCCTGTGCTTCCCTGCTGAGTTTCAAAGAACCCCACCAGGCTGAGTCACCAGGCTCCTGTTTCCCTGCCTCCCACGGCCCCTGCCACTCCCGGCGTCTCCCTGTCTTTCTCCACCTATACCTCCACTTCCTTCCCACTCCCCCCGTCAGCTTGGCGCTGTCTCTCTGGCTGCCCACTCACTGTAGTTCTGCTCCCCTGGGGCACCCAGCATCACCCCAGGTTGCCTGGTTGCTCCCCAGTGAGCCTCTGAGTCCCACTCCCTGTGGAAATGGCATCCAGCCACCCTTGTAAAGTCCTTGTGGAGTGTCAGACCCCAGCAACAACCCCTGAGCATCCTCCCCATGGTATCCATAGCCTTGATGAGGCTGCTGGAGAACCCTGTGTGCCCCTTATCCCCTGCACACGGTCCAGCACAACTCTGTGAGGATCATGACCCCTTTGGAGAGATGTCCGCTCTCACAAGGTGGTCAGCAGAGCCCTGAGCTCTCAGACTCTGACATAGAAACTTGACTGAGTAAGCATCTGTCTCTGGAGGTCTCTGAAGTCCCTTACCAGCTTTAACTGCACTGTCTAACTTTTTTTGGTTGCTTGGATCCCTTCAATCTCACTGCCTGGTTTCCTCCCTGAGAACTTCAATGTGTTCCTACCAAGCCTAATAGAGCAGCAAAGGTTGCAAAGGTAGCGAAATTCCAAGAGTTCCCTTCAAATTGGTAGCTAAATAGAGGACAGAAAGCTACTCCCTCTGAATGTTCCTGTTGTACTTAAAAATACACCGCTTTTACTAGACACCAACAAATCCACACGGGCTCTAACTTCCCAAAGCTGCATTCATGTAAGTCAGAGCCCCGCCAGGTCTTCAATTAACCAGTTGCTGCTGCTGGTGGCCCTCAAACCCCAGGGTTTCTCTGATATTTTCACAAAAGACATCTCTCTATGCACCAAACTCAACAGCTCTGTTAACAGCGAAGAAATGGGGCAGCAGCTTCTCGCTCTTTTTGTCCAGTGATTTGGATTTTGGATTCTCTCTGGCAGGTCACAGAAAGATTCAGCCAGGTGGGTTCAACCAGATGAGCAGCTTCCCCATCTGAGCCCAATTCCATCTCCAGAGGGGGCCACAGCTACTGCTCAAATGCAGTGGAAAGGCTACCACAGGTTGTCTGCCGACATCCACTCCCTGGCTTTATCCTTGAGAGAGATGATTTCCCTCCTTATGTTCAACTCATCATCACCATATCTCCATGCTACCATTTTGCTGCCCAGCAGGGTGACCCATGCAGATGGGAGGCATTGCCCCAGAAAAGACATTTTCCCTAATACTGGCATGCACTGCACATCGGGATGTGCTGTTGTCAGGATGCACTGCTGTCAAGATACACTTGACACACGTCAGGATGCGCTGCTGTTGGCACGCACTGCTGTTAGGATGCACTGCACCTTGGGATGTGCTGCTGTTGGGATGTCCTGATGCTGAGATGCACGTCACATCAGGATGCACCGCCATCAGGATGCACTGGTTTTGGGATGCACTGCACACCAGGATGTGCTCTGAGGCTGAGAGTTCAAGCAAGGCATGCAAAGCCTGGCTGCTGGGTCAGCAGCCTGTCTTATTATCTGACTGGGATTTATCAGGGGTTAGGGAGCTGGCAGTCACCTGGTTCACTAGGGAAAGCTCTTCATAGAAAGGTGGGTGTTGGCTGGCGCTAGTGAAAAAAAAGCTGAATGAGCCACAACTGGGGTCTGACCCAGTCAGTCCCTTTCCAGGTTCCTAAAAATAATGAGTGTGCTTTTGAATCACCTTTAAAACCCCAGGTTCCCACAGCTGGCATGGGCTGATAAGATGCCGCAACACCTTGGGGGGCTGCAGGGGGCTGCGCTTCCCCCCTTCCACAAGCCCTGCCAACACTGCCATCCCCCTCCAAGCTCCAGCCTAGGTGGTAGAAAATCCCCTGTCCCCTCCCTAAGGACAAATGGCACCTCTGGGGCCCCCAAGGCTTCCTCATTCCTGCCAGATGATGGCTGCCATAAACCCCATTGTATGCATATGGAGTTGGAGCATTTCTTTACCATTTCAAAAATCTCCAGGAGAGATTTTTGACAGGTGCTTTTGAGGGAGAACAGAAAGATTAACAGAGTGAGGGAGCAGTGACCAGGGCAGAGAGGGTCAGTTATGAGCTGGAGGAAAGAATCTCACCAGTTGGGTGCTCAGGATGGTCCTATCGCTGCCACCCCTGGCCAAGCAGTGCAACTCCCTGGGGGTTATGGCAACAGTAGAGAGAGAAGATGAGGTTCCTCTGGGCTCCCCTCAGCTCCTCTCCATCAAGGAGAATCACCAGGACAGCCTTGGCTACTGGCAGTGCTGATGCCAGCCTGAGCACAAAACTGCTCTAGGCAGGGCCAGGGGACAGGACAGGATGTCCCAACCCCTGTTGGGAGAGTCTTTAATACTGCTGTGTTAGAGATGGACCTTTCCTGCTCCTTGTCTTGGTGCCACGTGTGCATGTGGAGGGCTGGCTCCTTGCAAGGATCCAGTGGTGCTGCTGGAGAGTCCTTGCCTGTCCTGCCTATGCTACAGCAGAGCATCTGCTCCAACAAGCCCAGGATGAGTTAAGCACCAGGATATACACCCACTGCCTATGAAATCGCCCAGGGAGCTCAGTGGTGCTGCTTCCAGCTGGGCTCCTTTCCCTACAGCTGTGGTTTGACAGCTGGAGGGACATAGTGCTGGCTGCAGCACCTATGGATGTCTCTTGCCCCCTCCACGAACACCTAGATGAGGCCAAAGCCTGACTTTAGCCCTCCTCTCCCTGCTCCCTGCACAGGAGCACCACTGCAGCCCAAGAAGCCTTCTTTCTCCTGGGGGAGCCCTGGGAGGGTATGAGCTGGGGGATGCAGCACCCCACAGGGCTCACCTTGCTTTGGGGCCAGAGACTCCCACACCTCCCTGCCTCACAGTGGCCCTAGTGCTGAGGCAGGGTTACCTTTGCCATGCAAGCTGAGGGTGACTGCAGAATTACTCTGCCAATGCTATGGGGTTCTATAAGGGTTTTTATCTCCCAGTGCCTTTTACAATGATTTCCAGGAAAAAAAACCCCAACCCCACGCCTGTAAGCATCTCTGCCCTCAATTCCCAATGGCACTGCTAAAACACCTGCCTCCCGCCATCCACGGGCAAGGGTCTGTGCAATTGCCACCAATATAATTATAAAGTGCTGGGTTTACATCCTCTCTCTGCTGCTGAGCAGATAGACTTTGTCCTCCACCTGCATTTCAACTGCCCCTCCTCTCTCAGGGGAAGCACACGCAGGAGGGAGCCAGGGTGCATTCCCTGAGTTGGGTACCCTCCACAGTGTCCCAAAATGAAGGGCACAGACAAGCCGTGCCATGGGTAAAGCGGGGAGAGATGTGGTAGGGAGGCACCATCCAAACTGCTCTCCCCCTTCCCCCATCCTGGTGGTGCGGGGTGTCTGGGGCCATGGGGGACCCCTTGCCACCCTGCGGCCAGGGCAATATGAGGTGGCAGCAGTGGTGGCCGAGCCCACACCTTAGTTTATTTACCTGGAGGCGACCCACTGGTGTCCCCAGGGCTAGCTGGCTAACATGTAACTAACATGACCGATTATAAAATCAGCAAGACTCCAGGAGTGGCTGCCTCAGGTTTCTGCCCTCACCACTGGTAGGAGGAAGTGCACAGGGAATTTAAAATCAAAAGTAACTGTTTTTCAGACTGCTCTGCAAATGGAAGGAAAGTTTTAATGCTTCCTTCCTCGTAATCTTGCTCGTAATCGTGCAATCCTCCATCATTAAAACCTCAGGACAATCATACTTGCTTCCCTCTAGCTCCCTGGGAAGAACTATCAGAGCCCTGGGGCTTGTCTGCATGGGAGGAGCAACAAAATTCATCCAGATTGCTGGTGAGAGCACATCAGAGGCTGGTGGAGCTTCCATATAAGCGCTGAGGGGATGAGTTTGGATGGCTTTCACTTCATTCATGCCCAACAGAAAATAAAACTTGCCCAAGCCAGCCATACCTCCACTTGCCTGGAGAGGAGGCTAACCTGGTCACAATAAGGCATTTTTAATACATACATTTCATTAATTTAAACTATTTTTTTAGTTTCTGTGCACAGAGAAGTCCCCAGTGACCATGCCTCCGAATTACAGAGGAGGGACACAAAAATTACCACGTTACAGTTTTTCCTCTGCATAATGCACTTTTCAATACCAATAACACAACCCTCCCAGCAAATCCAATAGAAACATTTACTGCAGGGCCAGAGCAGCTGCACCTGGACGACAGATGCCTACACTGTCATAACCAGATCTGTCACTGTTGTGGGGGGACAGGAATAATTCTTTTTCTCAAAGTGAAAAAGGCATCACAGTGAGATAAAAGTGTCTCTACATCATAGCAATTCTATATTTTTGCTGCTATTATTAGCGCTGCCATAGGGAGAAAATCAATGCTAATAAGAGCAGGCACAGTGTGCTCCTCTCTTTGGTAGACTGTCCTGAGTGCTGAGCTTTGTATCTATCTGGAGACCTTGCAGACTGTTGTGCAGGCACCTGCATGCATACCTGCACTCGTCCGCCACATGTGGCTTCACAGAGAAAATGGAAACTTGGTTTAGGTTGAATTTGGGTTTAGTTTTTTTTGTCTTCTTTGCCACTAGGGTAGCTGAACCACTGTGTCCTGGTGGAGTGCTCCAGGTGAGTGCAAAGTCTCCTGTGTGAGCACACATGCCTTCCTGTACATGCCCACGCAGGAGGGAGGGAGAGCTGCCTCTGCAAAGAGGGAAGGATAGCTAGCTCGCCAGAACCCTGGGGGAAAACCCTAAAAGCTTTGAGAAAACATATCTTTAAGATTATTTTTGTTTGCAGTTTGATGAGTGAGAGTGGTTCCTCATATTCCATGGGAGAAATGGAGCAGGAGGGGGCTGTGGTTCAGGACATGAACCTGGAAATAGGCTCTGTTCAAACATTGTCCTCCTCCTCTGCAATATCTTGCGGGCTTTTCCTTAGGCTTTTTCCTTTTTTTTTGTCGCTAAGGCAAGCCACAACTGAGCAAACTGTTTTCTGGATTCTCTGGTGGCTAATAGGGTTGAGCTGACACTGCCACCCCTTCCCTTCAAGGGATATTACACTGCTCAGCATAACCACCCATTACACAAAGCTCAGCCTGAACTCCTCCACATCATCAAAATGGTTGGAATGGAGAAATAAACAAGGAAGTCTTAATGAGATGGGGCCTGCAATGCAGCCTTATCAAGGAGGGTGCCAAATGCCTGTGTAAGAGCACAGAGGCAAGGGAGGGGGTGGATGAGGCACAAAGGCTGCACAAGCTTAATTTTCTTTGAAATTCAGGAAAAAATACCCCCTAAGGATGGACTGAAGATATGTTATCCAAGACCACTATATAGATCTGAGCTCTTTGCCCAGGGGAAAAATGGCCTTCAGCTTTTCAGAGTCTCCCTTTAGGCTTTGCCAGTCACACATGCCCCGTCAGCCCTACGAGATATCTCTGCAACAGGCTGAGGGTCACCAAGCTTGTGTTCATTGGGGTAACTCTGATATCTTCTCTCTTGTACTCCTCCCAACCACCACCTAAAACAGTTGGTGTCACCACTGGGCACTCCTGCCCTCTCTCCTCCACCACCCCCACTTCCGTGCCTCTGCAGTGTGCCTCTGGTGGGCTTACCCAACCCAGCTGGAAAAGTGTCTCAGAAAAAGGAAAATGGGCTTTTCCATACTGTTGCTACTGCAGGGTTTTAAACCAGACCATCTGGTCCGTGGCTGGGTTTGGAAAAGGTTCCCTCCCTGAACGAGCTCACCCTAAGCATGGAAAGGGAGTAACCCCCCAAAACAGAAGAGCAGGGCCATGGCAGGGAAGGCGAGCCCTTCAGCAAGGCCCAGCCATTGGGAGGAAGGGAGAAGAGCAGGAACACCTGACCTACCATGGAAAAAACTCAGGCACCTGCTGAGGTTGAGATTCCTTGTGCCCCACCATACTGCCTGGCAGTGAGCTGTGGCAGATGCTTGGAGAAAAAAAGCACAGGAAGGAGTCAGGAATAAGCCTACACCTACAAAAACAGCATCCAGACATCAAGGGCACTCCAGGAATCTGTACAGTTCCTTTCTGAATTCATCGATAGGTTAAATTTCTGGAGTACGAGGGCAATGACTTCCACAACTTAGTCCCACATGGTCCAACCTTCTTCTACTTGGTTTAAGCTTGTTATCCACTGGCTGTGGGAAACAGTTCCCTGACTTCTATCAGGGTTTTAGAGACCTCGTGGTATATCCCCCCTCCCCACCAGACATCCTTTTGTTTGATACATTCCTAAGAGTCACTCTTGTGCACCTCTGCTATGCTCATTTGAGTGGCAAGGCAGCAGATAGTGAGTGCTGACAGGTTCTCTGATGCATGGCTGAGCATCTGTCTGCTCCACAGAAGCCAGGGAGAAGTTTGCTTTTAAGTGTTATGGGGTGAAAGTGCCCTGAAAGGCTGAAGTCTTCTAGTTGAGGCCTGGATCACCTCTGAACATGGTGGATCAGTATCATTCATGACAGCCATCTGTTGTTCTCACACTGGAAATATAACTTTGTCTATGAAGCACTCATACACTCCAGTGAGGAGGTGCCAGGGAAAAGCCCCCAGGGAGAGGAATAATTCTGTCTTCGGAGCATGAAAAAGTGCCAAACACGGGGCTTTAGAGCCACACACTGAACAATGAGAAGAAACCAAACAACTGAAGAGCGTCTTTCTCCAGATGCTTGTCTTATGCAATTCGGGTTTTCTGGGCGAAGAAAGTGCAGAAGTGTTTTACTTCACACAGTAAAACCAAAAATCTTTCTTGCACTCAGAAGAAACCTCCTTTCTTTCGTTTTAGAGCTGCGACCGCACTGGAAATGCAAGCGAACGCCGGCAGGAAGCTCCAGCCAACAGCCCCTCCCGAAAGGCATCGGGAGCCACGGGCACAGCCGGGCACGGCCGAGCACACTCAGGCACCGTCTCCCCAGTAGGGGCGTTGATGAAACAAAGGCCCGTCTTTAGCACCCCAGGTCAGAGTGTTTAACCAGAAGGGTGCAAGTGCCCAGCCTCGGCAGGGCGACAAGCCTCCCGCGGCCCCGAGGAGCCCCGGGCCCCGCTCCCCGTGCCGTGCCGACAGCCTCTAGCGGCCGCTCCGGAATCCCACCTCCTTGCGCTCAGCCCCGCCCCGCATCGGCGCTCGGTTGCTCGGGCCTGGCTCGAGGCGCTCGGCGCTCGGCCGGGGGCGGGGCGCGCCTCCTCGCCCTATCCCGCACCCCCGCCCGCCCGGCGGTGCCCTCGCGCCGCCCGCCCCGCGGGGATGTCGCGGAGCTCCCGGCTGGCGCTGGCCACCTCCGCGCTGCTCTCCGCCGCCATCGTGGTGGCCGTGCACGTCCAGCAGCGCCGGGAGCTGGAGGTGAGTGCGCGTCGCAGGGCGCGGGGGGGAGGGGGCGAGCGGGGCCCTGCCCCGCCCCCACGGCGGCCCCGCCCCCTCGCCCCGCCCCCTCGCCCGAGCCTGACCTGCCCCCGGACGGCCAAGCCCCGCCCCCGCCCCCGCCCCGCCCCACCCTACCCTGCCCGGTGCCCGCCGTGGGCCCGCAGCCTCAGCTCCGCGTGTCCCTGCTGCAGCCCGCCTTCATCCCTCCATCCCTCCATCCATCCGTCCCTCCCTCCCTCCCTCCCTCCCTTCATCCATCCATTCATCCCTCCATCTATCTATCTGTCTCTTCATCTGTCCATCCATCCATCTATGCATCCATCCATCCCTGTAGTGCCCTGCTGCACTCGAGGGCAGCCCAGGCCTCTTGTGCCCGGTGGAGAGCCAATGCCCCAGCGTCGTGCCACCCTCAGTGCCCCACACGGGGCTGCAGGCACTCGGTGTGCCCAGCCTGGCGCCCAGGGGCCAGAGCTGCACCTGCACTGCAGTGCCCCACCAGTGCTGCCTCCCCTGTGCTGCCCCCTATGTTTCTCTTTCCATGAACTACCTCTTCTCCATGTTTTCCTGCCTTGGTATCTGCCCTTTCCATGCTCTTTTAGCTGCACCAGCTCCCTAATCTCATCCTGTGCATTTCCCTTCAGGGGCTAATAGCAAGGAGCCCCGGTGTGAGGCATGACAGGCACGGTGGAGGCACTTCCCTCCCTCTCCAGCAGCCAGCATGCAGGAAGGATGTAATCCTGCACCCTCTAGGCCCAAGGCCACCACCCTGGCAGTGTTTCCAGGACGCTTCCCTGTCTGGCTGTGCTGTCCCTCTGGTGCTTGTTCCTCTGGCAGTGTGTGTGCTCTGCTTTTCTTCAGCTCCTCAAATGCATCCTGATAAAGGGCTGTTCTGTGCCATGCAGCCTGGCCTGGCTCCCTTCTTGTTCTGACAGGACAGGCAGAGTGCAAGCTATCAGAAACACCATGTGGTAATTAAACAGGGAAGTTTTTGGTGCTACATTTACAAAGATCAGGTAATTCCTGACAGGCACCCTGTGTGTGAGAGCCCACAGCCAGAAGTGTCAGGTCCGATGATGGTGAGTCCCAGTACAGAGAAATCCTGCCCAGGACTAAAAGTTGTACAATTGTGTAATGAACGTATTGCATGTGACAGATGTTTGGGCAGTGAGTGTGCTGGTTTGGACCCTGCTGATGAGCCAGGGAGGTACTGGAATGAGGGCATCCATCTGATTTCTCCCCCCTTAATTACCAAAAAATCTAGAAAATGCACACAAAATGTTAAATGATGCTGAAACAGAAGTTACAAAACACCAGAGTTGAAGTTCCTAGTCCATAGCCAAGCTCAGTTGGCTGTCGTGTGGGCTTTAAATGCAGTCTGTAATTACAGGATTATATTTTTTCCCCTCAAGGGGTTGTCTCTGTCAGCTTGAGAACGGTGGATCTTGGAGGATGAGACTGGTCTGGGTAAGGAAAGAGGCAATTTTATTTGTGCAGGAGTTGGAAAACACACTGAATGACACAGGAGAGGAAGGCTGGTCTCTTGGAGTGGCAACCAGTAACGGCTTTACATTTGCCAGAGCTGACATATATGTTGGGTGGATCACTAAAGATCCCATTTTTGTAGGTCGTTGCTCTCTAATTCAGTGTGCCTGCCTTGAGCCACTGAGGATCTGACAGGAATATGTGCTAAATACTCATAAACTAAACTACAGCTGAAATTAATCAGAGCTGTACTTCGAGCAGTGCTGCAGAACAACACATGCTCTGATGAACATAACCTTTGCGTATTTCAGTGAGACACCCAAACTTAATGGATGTTTTGACCTTAATCCTTGGCTAATATCTCTCCTTCATCTCATTGAGAGACTGTGAAAATAAATGAAGGTTTACAAAATGTTCCTATTCTGTAGAGATAACATAAAAGAATCTACAGGTAAATAAGTGATACCACCGTCAGGCCAGGATCTATGTATCATGCAGTCAGTAACACCTCGGGCAACAGACTGAATTGCTGTGGTCATTACAATTGTGGTGGCTGCTGCAAGCTTCTACCTGGAGAGATCCTCTGCTTCCCAGACAGGTGGGCAGCTTTCTCCCCATAGGTCTGGTTTAACTTATTTTTCCAGATCTGGAAGCAGCCATTGCTGTGCAGGGTATCAGTGTCACTGCTTCCAGGCTGCTGGCAGATAGGCAGGTTTGCTGAGTGTCCTAGAGATGGAGGGGCCAAAAGATCGAGTTGGTTTTGGACGACAGATCCAGTGTCTATTCTTTGCCAGGCATGGGCAAGCCCATAGACTCCACAACCCTGAACTCTATGTAGAGAACTCATGACTTCAGAAGTGCCTGGCCTGTACATATGGGGATGGGTTCACAAACCATTTCTCTAAAATTCAAAGTGATGTCTCAAAAAACTGAATATGGTGCTAAACTGTATATGTTTGCAGGATATTAACATCCCTTATTATGCTGCTGCTGCAGAAGTGAATCCAAAATACTCAATTCTTTTTTTTTCCACAGCCATCAGTTTAACTTAATTTTAAATTGCTATTCAGAAGCGCCAAGACTCAAAGCTTATCTTTTATAAATGAAATCTCAGATTTTCTTTTTATAATTCTTTGTGGAAGTCAGACAATAAGAACTTAATGTTTTAGAGATCCAGTTATTTAGATAATATAAAGCAAATAAATAATGAGGATATTTTACAGTCCTCGTGTGGGGATTATTTCAGATTTATCTTTATGCAGATTAATAAACTTTTCACTTTTATAAATTGATGTGCCAGGCCCAAAGTGATTTGAGCTTGCGTGTGCAAGCTGACGCAGAAGACAAGCAGTGCTAACTTCCAAAAATAGAGGAAGGTGAGAAGATTAACTTTTTCACAGCTCTTTGTCACTTGTGATACTCAAATTATAAAGATGTCTTTTGCAAACTGTGCATTTTCAAAGTAAATGCATTCACCATCTCAAAGATTGCAGAATAGCTGTGTTTTGTGAAGGCAAAAAGATTACATTCTTGGTGTAATTGTTCAATTACATTGTATCTCCCCACTTCTTTATTGTTATTAACTAATAGTAATGTGATAATAAGTTGATGAACTTTGTCTTCAGCAATTACTATTTTATAACCTGAGTGTAGCTGATAGAAGCTGATGGGAAGGAACTGGTTTTATTAGATTAATTTCTGGAGAGAGTTTTGGTTATTGGCTGACGTATGCATCTGTGCATTTTCTTAACAAGGTAAAATTACTTCTTAAACAAAGCCTTCCTATTTTGATCTTAACAGGAGAAATAATTGCCTTTGAAATGTGCAGTTATTGGCATGCTAGATGAGGAATAAAACTCTGTGAGAACATGTCAGATAATAATCACAGACATCTAAAGTAACTTCAGGGTCAGCTTTCAAATAAATTATTTGCAGGTGCATTTTGGCATCATTCAAATGGGTTGAATAAATTAATAATCTTTTTTTGCCATTAGGCTAAATAATTTATTCATATCTCCAGTGTCCAGTGGCTAACCTTGATACCTGTGGAAACTTTCTCATTCCTGAGTCCAAGCTGCACATGAATTGGTAAATTAGGCAGGTAGATAATGCTTTAAGCTTCAGCTAAAGATTGAATCTTTAATTGTGCTAAGCATGACTGTGATCACACAGCATGATTTAGATGTGAGCCAGGGCTCTCAACAACCATTTCATGTTTTTACTGATTTATAATATTTCTATCCTTGTGTATCTTATTTTCTGACAAGTTTATAGCTATTGCTTTGAAATCTATTAAGTGTCTGAATATGTGAAAGCACGTTGCCTGCCCAAGGAGTTTAAGCCAAACCACCAAAGTAGACTGGGCAGAGCATTATTTTCTGCTGTCTGGCCCTGGGGTGGGACAGCAGTGTTGGGAGCATGGGGCTGGAAGGATGGCAGCAGCAGTACCTGTGCTCAGCTGAAGTTGCTGAGGAACTGTATCTCAGCTCCATGTCTTGTGCACAACCGATTAAACACTTCATGGGCTCCTTGTTTCCTTTCAGAGTTAGTGTCACCTATCCCATGTCTGATCTCATCAACCCTCCACTCACATTGCTCTGCTGCCTCACCTGTCCTCAGAGGTGCATATCTGGAGTAGTGCAGCCAGTTCCCAGCTAGTCCCTCCTGTCCTTTACCACACTCCAATCCATCTCATCAGTTTTGGTTTCACTTATTTAACATTCCCCTGGTGAGATACAAAGGTCAAACATTTCACCTAATTATCAAAGTATCGATGGGAATAAAAATGTCCAGGTAGCAGAGAGAAGCATATGCAGGAAACAAAGAGCACCTGGGATTTTCTTAGGGCTTTTTACACCCTTTGGGGGGCTTACATACCAGTTTGAAAGCTGCTGGTGTGTGTTGCACATGTTATGTATTTATATGATTTATAATGAAAATTTTAGGTAAAGGGGATATTTTTTGATGAAGTGTCTTGCTTTTTCAAGAACTTGGCATAAGGAGGCTGTGGGTATTTTTTAAGATTAACACATGAGCAGAATGAGGCAGGTGAAGACACATGGCAGTTTTTCTCAAAATAATTTCCAATTTGTCACAAAATTCTCTCCAAGAAGAGAAGTTTTGAGGATATTATTCCAATTTGGTAAAGATTTAGGGCAGAGATAATAGGGTGTTATAGATGACGTCCATCCTGCATGGCATGGGAATTAAAGGTGCATAGCATTTACTTGCTCAATAACTTTACCATTTAGTAAAACCACCCATCTGAACCAAGTGCAAATAAAGCATTTTTTGGTGTAGTGCTGTTGGCTTATTGATATTGATATCAGCTCCTGAAGATTCAAACCACATTAAGTGGCTGTGGCAAAGGCAGCGTGGTGAACAGCCCTGCAGGAGGGATTGGAGCCTGGGTGGGGGTTAATCACATTCAGCATCACAGAGCTGTGATAAATCCTGAATCTTGTGTTTTCAGAGGCTGCGAAGAGGAGTTCTCAGAGATCTTGAGCGTCAAAATCAGAAAAAGGAGAATATTCGTCTGTTAGAAGAGCAGATTGCTTTGACAAAGCAGCTTATGGAAGAAAGAGACAAGGCGCTAATGCAAAAAGATTCCCAGAAGTCCTAGGCACAGGCCTGGGTCCTTAGAGGCTTGACTGAAAACGTTTGGAGATCATTCATATCTAACTACTTGCAAGTTTTTTAGCAAACAGAGATAATCTGTGAAAGACTGTTTATTTTGTACAGGTTATAATCCACTCCCTAAAGCTATAGGGTGGACAACAAACATTTCCTCTGTCATACTCTGGAAACTTGGTTGGCACATCCAGTGTGACTGGTCAATGTGGGGAGGAATAGCTCATTATTGCAAACACGATCTAGGATGGCTAATAACGTTCACATGAGTGGGCTGCTCAGTCGCCATGATGATGAAGCCACCAGGACCTCCACCTCAGAGGGCCTGGAGGAGGGTGAGGTAGAAGGGGAGACTCTCCTGATTGTTGAGTCTGAGGACCAGGCTTCGGTGGATTTATCACATGACCAGAGTGGGGACTCTCTAAACAGCGATGAAGGTGAAGCATCCTGGATGGAGGAGATGTCCTATTACTGCGAGAAATGCCAGAAGTGGATCCCAGCAAGTATGCCTGCCCGTTGTGTTGTGTCTGCCAGTTGTGTTGTGCCTCACTTGCATTCCTGTGGTGGTTGTTTGCAAGCTGTTTGTGCTGTCCTGCATACCTGTTTTACGGGGCAGCCCTTGTTTAGCTGTATCCTATCATATGTTGGAGAAAGGCTTGGCATTGCATGGAGCCCTGCAGCCCAATGGCAGTGGTGTGTGTTAGATACTTTGATCCATGAGCTCTATGTATGTCCAAAGGTGGCATTCTCTGTAAGGAAGTCGGACTGTCTTCTTTAATTAGCAGAGAACAAGGGTGTGACTTCAAAACCACACACATCCTCCCAAGTCTTGCAGCTGTTCAGGGAACCTTAGCCAAGCAAATTGGCCTCTCGGCTCTATCAGATAAGAATAATGACCCTTGCTGTAAAGCTCTGTGGAAGAAAAAAACTTTGTGATGGTGTTGCTTTTTTATTTTTTCCTATTGATTTGTCACATCTGTGGAGTAAATGCCTAAATCTCAACCTTAATGGTTTTCTCATTAATGTGAATTTGAGTTGGCTTTCACAGAAACATGTCCAGCCTGCAGCAGCCAGCTCTGGAAGGTGTTAGGAGCAAGCTGCAGAACTCGATCCCTCTGCTCTGGCGCTTGACTTAAGATATATGCTGTTAGCAGCGTAACAGATGACTTTACTTATTAAATTCTGGGTTATCTGATCTATTATTAGATCCAAAAGCCAGATATTGCTAAGCACTGATTGTTTTTGGTTTTGGTGTGAGGTTTTTTGTTTGGTTTGATTTGGGGTTTTTGTGGGGTTTTTGTCTGTTTGTGGATAGAAATAGTGAACTCTTCAGGTGGCAACTGCCTTCCAGATATGTCAGAGCTGCCCTTTTTGCCTTCTTAGAATTTGCCAAAAGTTAGAGGTTAGAAATCTCTCAAGGCATGTTAGTATTTAGATGTTAACGCAATGGAACCAGCACTGTACTATTAAGTTACTGTGCAGTAAAGGGAAATATTAACTTTAAATGTAATAATAAAAGGAGCAGAGTTAAAGGTAGCACGAGTTACACCGGTGCGCTTGATTTAACACTGTTTGTTTTATTTTACAAAGATGTTCCTCTCTCCAGTTGCTGTGGAACAAATCCAAAGAACAAAAAAAGCCAATTGCAAAGCAACAGTAACTAGATACAAATGTGCAACATAAATGTAAAAGGGAATTACTGTACTCTCCCTAATCACTCAGTTATATGGAGTTCACTTGTCACTTCTGAAAATTGCCAACATGCTCACACAAATAATCACTTCTTTACATTAAATTGCCATTTAGAAATTCTGTTAATCTACGAAGTGTGGGTAGTTAAATTCTGCAATTCACTATGGAAGTAGAGCATCCGTACATTAAAAATGCTTGATCTGGTGTTGTTATACAGTAAAAGAGATTACATACTTGCAGTGAAATACCTTTTGTGTGCAAGTTTCCAGAAACACTGTAGTCTTGAACTGTTTCCCTGTCCTGTGATGTCATTTTTCAATTTTTCATACTTTTGTAAATTAACTCTGGGTGAGTTTGGAAACCTTGATTCATGTGTTAAATCTATTCTTTTTTCTCTTCTGAAGAAACATAGAGTTAGAGCCTGTCACTTTGAATGTGTATGGTTTTACAGGTGGCTCTATTGCTTTTGTTCAGACAAACTTTTATGCAGGGCTAGCTTTAAGGAGCAAAGTGTATGCTGACGTACTTTGCTCATTTGGGATCTGATACATCAACTGCACAAAGAAAAAGTGTTTCTTGATAGTGCTGGGCTGTTCTTTTGGCTCTCAGTCTCAATAAAAGAAGATGTTCTCCTGATAGGAGAAATAAACACGTTAAAGGTTCACTCCATGTTCACTGCAGTGTATCCTGGAGGCTGCTGGAAACAGGGACTGGCAATCTGACTTATATATCAGGGAACAGAGAACTGTAAAAGAACATAGCAGTGAGTGGAAAGATGACGTGGAAGAGAACAAATATATATACTGATAGCCTTTGCAGTGGCATACCTTTTTTAACAGGTCAGTTTGGGTTTTTTCTCTGAGTAGGGTGGGAAAACAGTTATGTATTGAAGTCTATAGGTTATCTAGGGGAAGCAAGGAGGAATGAGAAATGCTGCAGAATCAAAGAAATCCTTGGCTTTGTACCTACATTCAGATGTTATGTAGAATACCGTTTTTGATGCCTGTGCTTTTCAGTTGGTCACTACTGGCTGCTGCAACAGTGAAATGAATCTATGCCTTCCATGACAGCAAGGTCCATTGCTTCTTGGGAACTGCCTGGGTCTTTGAACTCTGGGGAGAAGGGAAAAAAAGTACTTTTCTGCCTGATGTTGGAGGAAATCCAAATTTCCCTTGCAGCACTTTTTCTTATAAAAGGACAAAGAAATTGATTTTTGCTTTTTCATTTTAGGTCAACTGAGAGAACAGCTCAGCTACCTGAAGGGAGATAACTTTTTCAGATTTACTTGCTCTGATTGCTCAGAAGATGGGAAGGAGCAATTTGAACGTCTGAGATTAACGTGGCAACAGGTAAGTAAAATGTTGGTGCCAGCAGAACAACTTTAGGACCTCTAAAATTGTTTGTTGTGTATGTACTACACAGAAAAGGAGGATCAGTATCGGTAAGAAAGAAGCATATGCATGAACTTCAGAAATTAATTAGCTAAGGATTGCCTGCATATGTGAACTTGAGCATTTGGAAGGTAAATTGAAAGATAATAATACAAACAGCTCTCCTTACTGTTTCTTTTTTTTTTTCTCTTTATGTTGCTCATGAATTCATGGCTTCAGGCAGATTTTAGCTGCCAGGCATGAGCAGGTTTTTTGTATATAAGAAAATGTAAAATGACTGAGGTGGCAACATAGAAACAAAAAGCTTGCCAGCTCCCTGAATACAAAGCTCCAGCCTGGCTGCTTATGCACTAACAAGAGTCCTTGGTGTAATTCACTATTACAGTGACTTGCATACCTGAGCAATCAAAATAATCTGCATTATACAGCAATGACCAGGTACTAGACTGAGGCACATCATGTGCGGGGCGCTCCAGGGACAGGCAGGCAGTGCTGGCTGCCTCTGCTGAAAATGCATTTGATCAGGCAGTAGCTGTTGCTCAGCAGTGAGTGTTTCCACATCGGGCAGTATGTGCAAGACATCTGTTTGCATCCTTTAGGACAGTAGTGGTGTGTTGTCCCATAAAAGATAATTTAAAACATCAGTTATAACTCCTACAGTGCTTTCTCGTGGTGGCCAGTGCAGGGGAAAAGATTGATGTAGCAGTCTGTGGCTGGCAGACCAGCAGAATTTCAGCAAGCTTCTAATTTGGACAGGAAAGGCTTCTAGCATTATGCTCAGGTCTCTTCAGAGTGGCATGGGGAAGGGGCTGACAAAATCAAAATGGGTGAGGAAGAAAGCTGACTAATGACTACCCCCCTAAGCTTCCAGCAGCCAGACCTGCTGCTTCTTCTTGATAAGCTGAATTGAGGGAAGGGGTCAAATTAACTCATCTGAACAGGAAAAAATGGGGACAGTGATTTCTGTATTTTTTTTCAGAGTATGTGTACTCAACAAATCCTTATCTTTAGCCAGTTGAAAAGAGAATTGTTTTTGAAGTCCTGAGACTGTCTCACATGATTTAAAGAACCACAAAATCCTAAATAGTTACCAAACTAAGAGGGATTGTGAGACAGGGGACATGAAAGCTGTCCATGTTTCCTTATTTTGACATGTTCAGCAGTGCATCCCAGAAAGCTATGGTCCACTGTGAAGAGACCAATCTGCCTAAGAAAAACACATTTCAGACTCCTCTGAGGGTAAAGTATAAGTCCTTGTTGGAAGTAGTACCAAACTTTGTGGTTGTTGAAAGATGATCCCAGCCCAGCTGATTTTAGTTGTATTCAAATGAATTAAGTAAATGAAATTAACAGTTGGTCACCTGGGATTTACTTAAAAGAGGTGCAATAGTTTTCACACCTGCCCTTTAGTTTAAGTATGTAAAAGGTCAGAATGAATTTGGTTGTGAAGTGTGTGTAAACAGTTTCTATTTAATGAAGATCACCTGTAGACAAACCTGATTCTTGCATACCTGGAACAATTAGGAGATCTTTAATTTTACAGAGCATTTACAGTCTGTTCAGTTTGGAAAATAAGTGTCTAGAAAGACCATTGTCTGATGGATTAGATCATTATATCTCTGATTGATTAGATAGTAGGATTACTTGTGACCATTTTATTTTGAAAGACTGTTTCCCTACTCTACTTTCAGACCACAGTTGTACTGTAATTCATTTATACAACAGCTGCAAAATTTTTGTGTCTCAGCATAAACCTGCATAACGAGGCAGCTTGTTATTCCTCTGGGATGGAGAAATCTAGGCAAATGTGCATCTAACAAGAGAAAGACAAGAACGGGCAGCATGAGACCAAGAGGAAGATGGATTGCAGAAGTTGCCTATGAGATGTTGCAAAAATAAGATATTTATGAGGGAGCATAGATCTGTGTGTGTGTGGCAGCTGTGGGGGATAGTTCAGCAGAGAAAGCTGGAAAAATTCACTTGTATCCAACACCTTCTGTTCCAGGTTGTCATGTTGGCAATGTACAATTTGTCTCTGGAAGGAACGGGCCGTCAGGGGTACTTCAGATGGAAAGAAGATATTTGTGCTTTTATTGAGAAACACTGGACTTTTCTATTAGGGAACAGGTAAAGACATGATGTTTTGCCTGAAGGTCTGGTTGGTGAGCCAAAGGAATTTGTTATATAGATGGACAAGAACCTGGTTAATTTGGCAACATCTCTGTTAAGCTTCACTAGTGAGAAAGTTGGAGCATTTAATATTGAGAATCTCAATATAGGCATGAGGGGTACTCTTGAGAAAAGATAAGCATTTCTTACTGGGGAAAAACAGCCCCAAGAATGTCACACAAAAGCAATACAAATGCATGTATTTTGGATAATTTCTTATTTTCCTTTAGGTAGCATGTGAACCTGCAAAGCCTTTGAGTTTTTCTAAATAGTCACAATGGATGGGCTAGTCCTGGTATCACGAGGCTTCAAGGACAAAACTGTGGTCCAGCAAAGTACCACATTACTTGGCTACAAGGCTTGCAAGGACCAAATTCTTCAAGAAGAACTGAGCTTCACCTTTTAGATTGTTTTGGATCTTAATACTTTTGGATCTTGGCTTTTACATAGAAGGTGTTACAAACCAACAAAACGTTTTTGATTGTGTGTAAAGAAGCTGTCAGAGTAGGAACCTCTCTTGTAAAGGACAGCCTTGGCTGTATGGGTGAATGGCACATTCTTTCTGAGCATGCTGAAGCTGTCAAACCTACGTGTCACTGTTAATGCATGTGCTATGAAGCCAGGAAAGGAACTGAGCAAGCCTTCCAAGTTGTAGATTTGATTGACTTGACAGCTTCTTTTCTTAAGCAGCTCCCTGCCTCCAAGTGGCCAAAAATGTGCTTCAGAGTAGTTCAGTGTGTGTGCATCAGTGCCAGTGGCAGAAGCGCTCTGCCCTTTCTGTCTTGGAGGAGGCTCCAGGATGAAAGCACAGCTGGCGAGTGAGGGCTTAACACTTGTTTTCCTCTCTCCCACCATAGGAAAAAGACCTCAACATGGTGGAGCACAGTTGCTGGCTGTCTCTCTGTGGGGAGCCCCTTGTTTTTCCGCTCAGGGGCACAGGAATTTGGAGAACCGGGATGGTGGAAACTGGTTCATAACAAACCCCCAACAATGAAACCTGAAGGAGAGAAGCTGTCTGCATCTGCCCTAAAGGCAAAAGGTAACTCTGTCCCTGATGGTGTGTAGGTTCCTAGCTGGTCTAGAGCTGGAAGCCATGAGAAAAGTCCAGTTAAAATCATGTGTTTGTGTGCAGGGACAGATTCTTAGTTTTGTTCTGATGTGAGGGTTGACTCAAGAGAACTATAGTGTATATACTGTAGTGTGAGAAGCCTGTTATATTTATTACCTTTTTGCATTGTGCTAACTGATTTAAAGGATTTTGAAGTTTGTGCAGAGTGTTTTGTGTTGTTCTCTTTTAGCTGAAATCCCCAATTTCTCTACTTCTCTTTACCGTGGGGAATGTCTTTTGACTTTTGTCACTAGATGCAAGTTCTCCTCTGTGTAGAGGAACAAGATTGGGGCTTTAATGAGGATTTAGTTGTGTGTTGGCTTAATGCTACGTGTCCCAGAGCGAATTTCTTGTACATACTGAAAATACATCTTTTAAGGTTTGTAGTCAGTGTGTTCTTCTGGACATGTAGTATGTATCCAGTGACTGCAGGAGCTCGGTGTCTGTTAGAATAAGCGAACTACTTTTTTAGCAGCTTCAAAGCCACCCCTGGATCCCATCATTACTGTGGAAGGACTCCGAAAGCGGGTAAGCCGCAATCCAGTTGAATCAGCCATGGAGCTGAAGGAGAAGAGATCTCGGACTCAGGAAGCTAAGGATATTCGGAGAGCCCAGAAGGAGGCAGCCGGCTTCTTGGACAGGAGTACTTCCTCCACTCCTGTTAAATTCACCAGTCGCTGCCGCCGTCCCGATATCGTCCTTGAGAAAGGAGAGGTGATTGACTTCTCCTCCTTGAGCTCATCAGATCGCACACCTCTGACAAGCCCTTCTCCTTCCCCATCACTGGACTTCTCTGCTCCTGGCACTCCAGCCTCACATTCAGCTACTCCCAGCCTTCTCTCGGAAGCAGATCTCATCCCAGATGTCATGCCACCACAGGCTCTGTTTCATGGTAAGAGGCACCATGTTTTTTGTTTAGTAATGAACCACGTGTAGTTTTCTAGGAAGATACTCCCAATGAACTGCAGGATCTTTTCAAGATAAGACAGAAAGTAACTGGTAATATTGTTTGTCTTAATTGATTGTGAGAATTGACTAGTTTTCCATCATTGTATTACCAGCTTCTAAGGCCAGAAGAAACCCCCATTATTGTTTTCTGAGGGATCCTGAATAAATAGTGGGTAGATTTCACATGGCAACTGCTGCACCACTCAGGATTAGCATTTCACTGCAACACAGATTACACTGTTAGATAGCAACTCTCGTTTTCTCTCAAATGTTTTTAATGGGAGAAATTTTATTCTCGTGCCAATGTCCCAGTAGATTTATAAGTTTGAGCATCTTGATTAAAAGATGCTGAATTTGGGTCAGATTGCAAAGCAGTGATGCAGGCTGAATGCTGTTAGTTCCTTAAGGAGCCAGACCAAAGCACTTCTGGATGGCAGGAAAAATAGTGAGGTTCTGTAGAGGAACAGAACTTCTCCAGGATATGCTAGCTGAAGATGCAGCTCTCCAGCTTGACCATTTGATCCCCAGTCTTCAGGAATTTTCAGCAACTTAACGTTTGTCAAAGAGCATGAGCTTGCAGCTCAGGAAGGGGCTCTGTTTTCAGATGCTGAACTACAAGACACTTTAGGAACAGGAATGATTCTGTGGCCTGAAATTGGACTCTTTACAGTATCTCCTGTCCAAAATCAGGAGACCCAGAAGTATATAGAAAACAAAGTGTGTTGGCTAAAACCACATTGTTTTTCCTTAGCAGAAGAGTCCTGTGACAACCGTTTTTGAAATGGAGCTTTGATGTTTAAATTTTTTTTTCTCCCTGGATTATTTTGATCTGCCCAACAGATGATGAGGAAATGGAAGGAGATGGAGTCATAGATCCAGGAATAGAGTATGTGCCCCCTCCCAGTGGGACAGCCAGTGCTGGCACTCTGATAGCAAGCAGAAAAAAAGTGAAGACAGCTGTGCAGATCAAGCAAGAGGTGGAGAGTGAAGAAGAAAAAACAGAACGGATGGAAGGTGACAGTGAAGATCCTGAAGAGTCAAACACATTGTTGAAGGTGAGGGGACGAGACAAAAGAAAGCCACAGCTGGAGAAGGATGCTAAACCCAGAGCTCCCAAGCATACCTCTGTTAGTATCTATGAGGAAAAGCTGCTGCTGAAGAGACTGGAAGCCTGTCCCAATGCTGTGAGCATGACCCCAGAGGCCCGGAGGCTGAGGCGCAAGCTGTTAGTCAGGCAGGCCAAGAGGGAAAGAGGACTGCCAGTCTTTGACTTGGACCAAGTTGTGAACGCTGCACTGCTCTTGGTTGATGGGATTTATGGAGCCAAAGAAGGAGGTGTTTCCAGGTCCCTAGCAGGGCAAGCAACATACAGAACTACTAGCCAGGACTTCAGGATCTTGGATAGATACCAGGTGGGTGTTTCCAAATCTAAGTGAGCTTTTGGCATTGGTTATTCTAAAGCTTTTGCTACAGACAGCAGTGTCACATTGAGGTTATCTGATTCCCAAAATAAAAAGGATTATATGAACAAGACTCATTTTGACTTGGGGCTGTGTCCTCACCAATGCTATCTTAAGCCCCTTTCTTCTTGAGACATGCTTGTACAGCACAACAGTCTATCAGTGTCAGCACCACAAATGTTGATGTATTTGTACTTCAGCCCTGCTCAAGTGCTGATGATGGAGGTCTGAAGTACCCAAACAGGTGAATGCTCTACAAAGTATGTAGGAGGGAGATAACTTGCAGCACTTTTTTGAGTGATGAGGGCAGCTCATAGGCTTGGGCACTAAATCTAAGAGTGCACAGCAGAGTCCACAGAGTTGGGACCATCATGGTCCAGTCCATCCTGTCACATTGAAAGGCCCTTATTCTGCATCCATTGATATAATTCCCCTGTGTTAAATCATTGACTAATCTTCCTGAAATGTTCTGCATTTTTCTGTACGTATAGACTATGCTGCCCGCCATGAAGGGATATCGACAGCAGACAACAAAGTTTCTGTATCGACTGGTAGGCTCAGAAGACCTGCTGACAGACCACAGTGTTGTTAGCCCCTACACATCCCGTGTCCTGAAACCTTACATCAGGTACAGATGATCAGAGGTTGAGTTTGCTCTTGGCTTGTGTACCGACAGCCCACCGAGAGGACACCTTTCCTGGGCAGTGCTCCTTGCCCCTCCTCAAAGAGCAACCCAGTAACCCTATGGTAACTATGGTAACCCCAAAAGGATAGTTTTACTTAGCTGAGTAGTTAAACTGATTGCACTGGGAAGGGTAATCTACAAGAGAGAGCAGGGCAGAGAGAGAATTGCTGTAGTCATTCAATCCAAGTTGCACGTGCTCTTGGGTCGGAACCATGATTTCCTTGCTCCTGCTGTAAGGAGAGGCTGGCTGGGCATGCTGTGGATCTGGGAAATGTCCTGGCCTCTGACACAAGGGTGGGTGTTTTTCCTGAGCTGGGTGTTGTTTTCCCACATGAGTGGAAGACTGCTCTTTTTTTTGAAATTGAGCATGTCAGAAAATATTTCATGGTCAGTACCTATTCAGCTGCAGTGGCAGTTACTGTTGCTCACTCGCTTTTTGTGTTTGCTTTTCATGTTTCTGACAGGCGTGATTATGAGACAAAGCCCCCAAAACTCAGGCTGCTGGCAGAAATCCAGGCATATCCACACAGGAATGATCTCAACTGGAAGGCTGAGCCAGAAGCACCCATTGATTACTGCTATGTTCGCCCTAATCACATCCCCACTATAAACTCCATGTGCCATGAATTCTTCTGGCCTGGTAAGATTCCTTCAGTACTCAGTTTTCTAAGAAGGAAGTGGTTTTGTTCAGAAAAAAAACATTCTTGGGCCAAATTTTTCTTCTGTTGGTGTCTGGCTCGGTTCTTAGAAAACCATTATCTGATGTCACAGGAATGCATTTGAGATGGATACATGGGTTTGGTGTCTTTGTGTCTTGAAATCTGGGAAATTAGGCCCCTATTAGCACAACACTTACAGAAATAGGTGCCAATAGAAGTAGTCTAATAGTTTAGAAGTTAACTAAATTTAAGCATCCAGTGAAACATTTTTCAGAATCAGGGGCTGAAGTAAACAGTTCTACTGTTCATTGGCTTTGTGAGAAAGTTTCTTCCTAGCAGCCATTAGCTGGATATGTTGGAGTGAAATTTGGGAAGTCATATGAGGAGCGGCTGAGGTCACTTGGTTTGTTCAGCCTGGAGGAGACTGAGGAGAGACCTCATCATGGTCTACAGCTTTCTCACAAGGGGAAGCCGGAGGGGCAAGCACTAATCTCTTCTCTCTGGTGACCAGTGACAGGACCCAAGGGAATGGCACAAAGCTGAGTCAGAGGAGGTTTATGTTGGATATTAGGAAAAGGTTCTTCACCCAGAGGGTGGTTGGGTGCTGAGCAAGCTCCCCAGGGAAGTGGTCACAGCACCAAGCCTGACAGAGTTCAAGAAGCATTTGGACAATACTCTCAGGCACATGGTGTGACTCTTGGGGTTGTCCTGAGCAGGGACAGGAGGTGGACTCGATGATCCTTGTGGGTCCCTTCCAACTCAGGGTATTCTGTGCTTCTGTGAATTGCATTTACAACTGCAGGCTCTGCTGTGATGTCCTTTATTTCTTCAAGCCTCAGTATGTACTGGGTTTGAATTTTTATGTGTCATTTCTTGAACTGTAGGCTCTCTGGGGACAGTGGCTGCCCTTTATGGGGGCTGTCATGAGGCTGCAGTCTTTAGTTCTTCTGAAATAATAATAGGGATGTTCATCTACTGCATGGATCAGCTTTTGATCAGCAAACAGTGCAGCAGACTAATTTGGAAAGGCCCAGTACAAACAGTACACACCTTTATTTCAAGTAACTGTTCGCTTTATGTTTTGATTTGCAGACAGTGATTCAGCAGGGTTTGTAGTTCAGCAGTGCTCATATACTGCAGTCAGGATCAGAGCTTTCTGTGCTACTCATTGTCCAAATTGTACAATTCAGGGCCTTGCACACCTTTCTTTTCACAAGCTCTTTCAGAGCTCATGAGAAACACTTGCAATCTCAACAGAGGCTGAACCTCTTTGTCATAGTCTCTCCTCTCCTGATAATGCATTTGAAGTTCTGGCCAAGTTGCATTGCACCTTCATTAAGTTCTTCAGAACTCACCCTGTTTTATTTAACATAAGGAGCGTGGGTGACTGTGAACTGTTCATCATTAGATCAGAGAGCTGACACTCCCATCAGTCTCCAAACAGGAATCAAAATCTCTTCCATGGTGAAAAAGTTCTGAGGCTGGGGTATGATCATTGCACCCTGGTTCTGTTTTAGCAGGAGAGGTAAGTGAGGAGTCGATGCTTCAGGAGGTAAAGCCCAGTGTCTTTGTGGTTGCAAAGGATTTAACTTTCCAGTGGGCTGGTACAACCTGGGGGGCAGGTGGGGATATGCAGCTGGGTGAACCTCATTAAACTAGCACTGTTGTTTAGAGAAACACCTATAATTCTGCTTAAGTTTAGGCCTCTGGAGCATGTGGGCTCTGGGGATCATCAGTGAATGACATCCTAGGTGTGCTAAGTTGCCTAGTAGTGATGCTCTCATTGACCGAATTCATAAAATCTAGGCACTTCACCATGTGGGGTGAGCCCAGACCTTAGTTCTACACCTCCAAATCATTCAAGTCAGAGCTCTTTTTGCTTCTTACAAGGCAGAAACAAGTATGCAGGAGGTAACCGCAAATGAGCTGTTGCGAAGCAAGATTCCCCCATGTTGTCTCTCCCAGTATCTTGTGCCTTCATGCCCTAATGGTAAACATTTCCCGAGCAGACAAGTGGTAAACCATCGTGAGCTAAGCATCTTCCTACAGGAATAACTGTGTGCTGAGGGGATGGCACCATTTCATAGACACCAGTGCTCAAGGCAAGAAAGCGTTCCTGTACGGACACGCTGTAAGGCACTCCACAGGCAATTGCAGCCTTGAGATAATTAACACAGCTCCCTATTGCCAATCAATTCCTCCCACGTCTTGCTCCACCCAGCTTACTATCAAGCAAGACAATAATTCACCCACTTATTTGTGCCTGATACCTTATGAAGCCTTGCATCTCATCAAAAGTGATTACTGGAAAACATACTCTGCTATTTTGTTACCCCACATTCCAAGTATATTTGCAATTGCCAACCTGGGGCTGAAACAATTTTTTACATCTCCACTATGTCTTGCATCTTGTTTAGGGTCTGTCCACTCAAATTACCAAGCAGTCAGTCTTCAGTGTCTTGAACTGCAGTGCTTGACACTAACATGCTATGTAGATGCTCTAGGACTGCAGCAGCAGTGTGATTAGGCAAGGTGACAAACTCCACTCAGAAGTCACCAGCCTCGGGTGTTTGTGTCCAGGCTCTGAGTCACAGAAGCACCACTGCCTGAGAGGCTGCTTCGTGCCCCAGCTTAGAGAATTTGCATGCTAAAAGCAGATGTCTTGATAACCTTGAAAGCTGTGGTCGAGTATCACAGTGCAGCTCCACAAGCAGCTGAGTATGTACAAGAGGAAGCAGTAGGAGCTCAAGGCAAGGTGGAGAAAAGAGATAGGAACCATAGTCAGGTAATGCTACCAGAGTTGAAGCACAGTTTCATGTGTGCTGCCTCCAAAGAGAGCGAATTTTAAGTTTTAGTTTCATCCTTAAGTCATTTGAAAGGAAATTAGCTATGTTACTTTCTCCATGCAAGATTCACTGCTAGTAATCAGGTCTTATTTTGTCTCTGTTTTGTTGAATCATCTCCTTTTACCTTACATACCTAGCAGGGGAGATGCCAGGCAGCTGGTTTTCCCAAGGCAAGGTTCATCCCCTGCACTCTAGGTGTCCCAACCCCTGTGATTTTCCAAAATGCAGGAAATTTGACTGCATAATTTTTAGTAGTGGAGGACTGTTCTAGCAGGAGCTTTGGACCAGATGATCTCCAGAGGTCCCTGCCAATGCCAACTATTCTGTGATCTCTTTATATCAGAGCTTTGAAATAAAGGTAAAAAAGGAAGGGATCAAGTGAGTGTTTCTGAGAATCCTTAAACCCTGGAATTTCCATGCAAGTGGCTTGCAATGTTTTCAGCTGCTGTTTCTCCCTTTCTCCATAGGAATAGATTTGTCAGAATGCCTGCAGTATCCAGACTTCAGTGTTGTTGTCCTTTACAAGAAAGTTATCATTGCCTTCGGCTTTATGGTGCCAGATGTGAAGTACAATGAAGCTTACATCTCTTTTCTGTTAGTTCACCCTGAGTGGAGAAGAGCTGGGATTGCAACCTTCATGATTTACCATCTTATTCAGGTAATCAAACGGTCCCATGACTCTGCCAAAGAACTCTCTCTCCCTTCTTCCTTGTGTACACACATGCCAATATTAGAGAGTAAGTAGTGTAGTGTTCTTCCCTTCTGGCTCTTTCACCTTTCCCTTTCTCTGCTTACACTCCCACACAGATTGTCAGCAGCCAGTGTAAATATTTATGGGGGGAAATAACTTCCAAAGCAGAAGCTAAAATGTATTTAGAAGAACAACCATACTGGTCAGATCCTCAGAATCAGCAAGATGCTGTACACTTTGACTGGCTTGGGATTAACTTTGTGTTCTTCACTGGTCAATAGTTCATGTAAAAGTAATACTGTAAATGTGGAGTTTAAAGGAGAAAATGAGATAATAGTGGGCAGGTTCAATTAGAATCTATTGCAGCTTTCTTGGCTACACTTGGAGGTTTATTCCACGACCAGGGCTGTTGCATTAAATCAATTACTGATCTTAATAATTCACTTTGACTTTTAATACTCTGGTTCCAATACAGCTGAGTTGAAAATAAAGAGTGTGTGCAACCTCATTCACTTTGTTCAAACTAGCTTGTACTGGGCCTTCTTCCACAGGAACACTTGGGATAATTAATCTGAGCTAACTAAATGGGCGGTATTAACGTAGTTAAACTTCATTAAATATCTGAATCAGTACTGTTATTCAAGTGGCCTTAATTCCATTTACTTTCTTGAATTAAACTGTAGGAAAGCCAGCTTAATTTTGAGTAAGGATGCAGATATATATCTCCTTTTCGTAGCCTAACTGTGCCTCTTCAGGACCCACAGTTTTACCACTCCCTGAACTCTCATGGCAGAGCTGCTGATGGGAAACACTTCTTGTTTTAGTCAAGATGAGCTGCACTAACAAAACTCATGATTGAAAATGTTTTTTCTCTTATTTATTTGGCTGAAGAAAGGTAGGGAGTGCTGGCAGAGCCTTAAGAACAGTGATCTGTGCTTTGGAAAAGCAGTTTTCACTGAGAGTAGCTTCTCTGGACCATCCAAGGGTAACTCTTCTACCTGCACAGCTCTCTGCAGTGTCCACCTCTTTTCTCGATGTGTTGACACAGGCCACTAACCAATATACTTTAAATTCACTCCTTGCATTTCCCAAGCATCTCTGTGTGTTGAAGTAAATTGCCCTCAGCTGTAGTCTGTTGATGTGAGATGTCAACACCCAGTGAGAACACGTGCAAGCGATGCGCCGAGGTTTGCAGGGATCCAGCAGGTGGACTCTGGAAGACTGTCTCTCCAGCAGAGTTGGGATGCATTGGCAAGTCAGCTGTAGAAAATCCTTACACCTTTTTTGTAGGATGTATCACATCAAATTAACCTAATCCTGCTTGCAGGTAGACTAGCATAAAATTACCAAGTTCAGGAAAGCCAAGCAGATTTGAGGCTGATTAGGCTCACTAGCAATGAGATCAGCACTGTATGTTTGGCTCACATTAGATTTATTTTTCCATTGCTGACTTTTTGTCAGTGGTAGAAGGCATTTAGCCATGTAGGAGATTAAATGGTGGTTGTGACCTTCTGTTCCTCAAACACTAAGATTGTAGGTGCTGCTTCGCAGCCTGCTTGGGCTTGGGGTTTACTCTCTATAGCTAGAGACACTTTCATATGCTGTTCAGATTAAGAGTAATTCCCTTACTTTTGGATCAATGGGCTGAGGCTGGGGGTGAATTCTTGAGAAAAGCATAACTTAACAGGAAGTGTTTTGATGCAAATAGTAGTGACTGGTTTGCTCTCAGAAGTTACCCTCTAATGCATCTGCCCCAGAGGAGCAAACTGCATTTTCTTAATGATCTCATTCAAACTTCCTTTTCCCCAAAAACCTGCTCTGAATTATTTCTTCTTTTCCTTCCCTCCTTAAATCCCCTGTGAGAGCTTTACCTTTGAATGTTCTGCCTTGGAAATTTTCTAAAGGATTTTACTGTTCCCACTTACAGTTACAATACATTCCATATACATAGAATGCTATTAAAACACTTGATGAAAGCAGAAAAAAATTACTTCAGCGTCTTTATCAGTGTTGCTAGTTAAAATAATTTGGTATCTTCAAGGTAACTTCAGCCATGCTGTTTGCTGTCTGAACTGGATTCCTGCCTTCCCAGTAGGTGGAGTGCTGTGCCCTGAAGGATGGGTGAGGAGCTGGGTGGAATAGTTAGGAATTCTAGTGTGACAGCCCAGAGATGCCCTGGGGCTGCTCCAGTGGTCACAGAGAGCTCAGCTTTGTTTGCTGATGGGGAGGAGCACAGTAAGGTGCCTGATCCTCTGGCATGTTTTGTCTTTTCTTCAGGCAGTTGTTAAGTATCTGAAATCGGTGCTGTACACTGAGATTATTTTTAATTAACAATTACTTTAGTAATTGACAATGGAAAGATGACAAATTATAATCCCAAACCTGCTTTCATTGTCAGAGAGTCCATGTTTCCCAGAAACAAAGGCTTGAAGGAACAGCAGCGTTCCCTTTGCCTTTGCTCTTGCTATGTGTGGTAATTTCTGTGTCGGGGCCTCCAGTTTTTCTCACATTTCCTCAGTAACTTGAATACCTGAACTGATGAATCTCCTCACCTCTGCATTCCCTCAGAGGCTGTCTCATTCTTTCACTGTGGTATCTTCTTTTTTCATTTCCCCCTTCCCTTGGCAGACCTGCATGGGCAAAGATGTAACTCTTCACGTCTCTGCAAGCAACCCTGCTATGCTGCTCTACCAGAAGTTTGGATTTAAGACTGAGGAATACATTTTGGATTTTTATGATAAATATTATCCCTTGGACAGCAAGGAGTGTAAGCATGCATTCTTTCTCAGGCTGCGGCGCTAATCTGTCAGAGCTGTCTGGGGATCTCTGAAAAGCCTAATCTGTCAAAAAAACTACCGCAGCTTTCAGTGGAGGATGTTGGCTGTCACATGAGAGCTGGAACACACCAGTGGATTTCAACAGTGCTATGTTGTGTGCTGAAACTGCAATCCAAGAGGATTGATTCCTGTGCTCCAAGGGCAGAGGCCTGAAAATGCCAGCTGAAACCACTGGAAGACCGAAATTGTTTATGGGGAATTTTCCTGGCACTGTTACTTTGAATAGCCTCATTGACAAACAAGCAAAAAAATATTTTTCAGAGGAGCCCCATGGATTTCAAATCTTGAAACCTGTCAAAAAAATGCTGCAGGTTTTTAATTTCTTTTTTTGTTTATGAATGAAAATGAACCTCTAAACTTAAATCATTCAATGTTTCTGTAATTTGATTGCTTTGCTAGGAACCATGTCTTGAATCTGTGAAGAGAAATGAGATATTGGTGCATGTAGCTGGACAGTAACTTCAGGAAAGCTCTACATGTGCCAGAACAGTTGTACTGGAACCATGTTTTAGGAATAGTAAAGAGTGTGTGAATTCATGTGATTTCAAATACAAGGCTCAGAGAAGACACCTTTCTTCTGCTCCTTCCCTGCTGCCTTCCTTTCGCCTTGTTGACCCTGTGCTCAAGTGTGAAGTTCTTGCAGTGCACAGTATTTTGTGTTCAGGAACAAGGTGTCATGTGGGTTTGTATCTAGGCAAGATAGGATACCATACCTGCCAAATCAGCCCTTTGAAATCTTACAACCTCTCTGCCATTGTTGGTGCTGGCACAGTTGTTGGCACACCTCTAACCATAGAGCCAGCCTTGCAGGCTCCAGCATCCACCTCCTCCTGCTACAGGCACTCTGGATAGAAGAAACTCAGAAAAGTGCGTGGTGATGTTTGAAATGCAGGCTGATTTGTAGAAGCAATCTGCTTGCAGCTTGGAGGGAGGAGAAGGTTAGAGGTAGGCCGGATCCAGTTCTTGGAAGCACCAAGGCTGTCATTTCATGGTTCTAAGTATAAGTAAAAAGGAGAGCAAAGAATAAATAGAAATAACCAAGAACGAAAGAAAATACAAACCCCAAATGGTTTCTCTGGTAGTGGGCTCTTCTCCTTTTATGCAGTTTAGTGGCTTTTCTCTCCCTGACTTTCACTGCAGATGAACAGAAAGCAGTACTGACCAAAGGTCAGTCTGTGCATTTTCACTACGGATCACATCCACTGTGATGTTCCTTTCACATCAAGCCTACAAAGAACTACACACCAAATGTGACTTCTTTGTTCTTAATCCACTGTGTGCCTGTTGGCTACCTGGCCACAGTAGAAGTTGCCTTAACAGTCTTCATTTTGGTAACAGAAGAGAAAGGGACACAAAGTATGTTTTTGTGTAGTCAACATACATCATCACCAACACAAAAACAGTGGGAGTGGGAGGGAAAAACGGGCCATCCAAGGGTTGTGTACCCTAACATTCATGCACATTTCTGCCTGCTTTATGACTGTGTGAAAATTTTTGATGTTACTTATGTTACAAGTTAGCTGTACTTGGAAAGAAAAAAAATACCTGTCTTTATGGATGAATTAAAGCCCTTCCCTTGGAAAAGCCTACCTGTAGTTGTACTGTTTGTTAAGCTGTCTCTCCATCATATTTCATTGAAATCTAGCAAACTCAAAAATGGCTGACAGAGGATGTGTGTGGGCAGCTGACCCAGGCAAGAAACTCCTTATTTCCCCACTGGACACCTGCACAGAAGCCACAGCCATGCAGGCCTTAGCAGGCTGTCCCTTTCCAGCCAGAATTGGGAGATACAGGATAGTCTGAAGAAGATGACCAGTTCTGCATTGCGTTCTCAAAGGTGACCATGAAGATTTTGAGCACCTGCTTGCTCTGTGCCTATATCTCCCAGGCCTTGTCCCTCAAAAGGAAAATGCCAAGTGAAGAGGGTGTTATAACAGACCTGGGATACCTGCTGTGCTGCAGACAACTTGTCTTATCCAGGTGCTTCATTTACTCCCAGATCCTCAAAGGCAATGAAGTGATTAAATGCCTTTGAGCCTTTGCACCTCAGCTGTTTTCCTTTTTCAGGAAGACTGGTAAGAATAAGCTCAGTAAAGTTTACAGGGAATGGAGATCAGTATCACTATTTTGCTTGTTTCTTGCTAATTTGCCCACATTTCTGGGAAAATGAGTTAGTTAACAGCTATACTTATTATATCCCACACTCTCAGGACTGGGAGATCAAGTGCTACCTTTTGTGCTTTTGTAAACTGCACACCCTGTTCATTCATGCTGCCTGTGAAAATGTGGTGTGCCTTTGAATTGCTTACTATGAGATCCTTCCCTGATGATACTAATGGCTTTGGTGGTACAAGTGTGGCTGACTCAAGCATCACTTCACTGATAGTCAGGGTAAAGGTGAACAGCCATGACCCAAGAACTTTCTGACTTGCAAAGAGATCCCAGCAAATCAGATCTGAAAAACAGTGGTGAAAACTGCAGTATTCGTGTGTTATTTTCTCTTGGCAACTCAAGCTGTAGGAAACATTTGCTTTTATTCTACTGGCTGTAGGGGTGAGCACGGAGGCACTGTTGGGTGAGCAGGAATTCACCCCCGCTTTCAGCAAGAGTCCCAAGGACAGGAGGCTGAGGCCAGCATCCTGACAGGCACCGTGTGAAGTTAGGTGTGCAATCTGATAACCTGGGGAAATGCACCGGGGCTGCCAGGGAGCTCTACTTGTCTTCACTAGGTCAGCACCAGAACTTGGCAGCCTTTGAAGTAGCTATAAAATAGCTGTTGCAGCTCAATCTCTCTTTTGTGGCTGCACAGGGATCACTTCAAGCATCCTCTCAAGATAATGTTTCCTCCCCATAATGTTGAATAATGAGAAGTTTAAAGGCCAGTGCTTGAATGGCCATGGATTTCTCTGCAAGGGATGAGGCTCCTAGCCCTCCGATTCCCTCTTTGTGCCCTGGAAACCAGGGTGATTTGTTACCTTAGCTGTGATTAAAGAGCCAGCATCCACCCTGCTTTATGACACGACTACTCCGTGCTTCCCTGACCTGTGCAGTGACTGTAGCAGAGATTAGAGTTGCCAAACACAGCTCAGTTTAACAGAACAAAATTTTCCTGGAGGATGAAGGTGGAACCTCACCTGTTCCAAAAAGGGCAGAAAAGCCCATGCACTTCCATGGCCTTGTCTGAGCTTTGATACTTCACAACCAGGAAGCAGCCTGCTGTAGTCACCTTATTGTGCCCATTCATCTGCTATAGCTGAGCTGGGTAAATAGATCATTCTGCATAGTAGTCATTAATTTTGTAGAAGTAATACTTTGCACTTTACTTTGAAAGAGAAGTCCTGAGTGTCCTGATGTTGCACACGTGTCAGATGCTTCTTTTCAGATTTCAGATCCGGACTGGGGGCTGAAACAAAAGTCTGCTTGGTCCATTCATTGCCACCTATAGTGTGAGGATGTGCTGCTTTGCAGACCCACCTGCTTGTGATGATAAGCTCTTAGTGAGTGGTTGAGCTAAGCCGTCTTTATCACTTGTCTCTGCCAACCTGGTCCGCAGAGTTGCTTCCCTCTAGCCCTTGCGTTCTTTCTGGAGGAGACACTCTGAACAAACACTGCCTGCTGCATCACACAGCTCAGGAATCTGAGCTCCCGCTGCTGTGACGGATGAGTAGCCAGGTCGTCCCTGCAAAACCAGCGAGACAAGAGTGCTCCGTCCTGCTTTCTTCTCCAGACAGGCAGCGTTAGCCAGGCAGGGACAGTGAGCTCAGCCGCTCCCGCTGCCCGCGGGAGTGGAAAGGCGGCTACCTGGGGCAGGAACAAGTAGCCACTGTCGCGGAGGAGCGGGAGCATCCCTGAGCGGGCTTTGCCTCAATAGGAGGCAAGAGCAATCCCGTTGTGCTTCTCTACCAGCTCTGTCAGCACAAAAACCCATGGCACCTTCCTAGGAGTGTAATTAAAAAAAAAAAAAAAGGTCGATCTGGCAAACTTATCCTTCTTCCCCTTGGATTTGTGCTGGGGCTTTAAAAACCCCACAGAACAACAAAACATTCCTCCTGGCTCATGCTCTCGGACTCCTCGGGATTTCCAAGGCTGCCGCTGGCGCTGGAGGGCGGTAGAACCGCCCCGCTCCCGCCCTGCCCCGCGCCCGCCGCCGTTTGAACAGGGACATGGCGGCCGGTGCAGGGCCGGTGGTGCTGCCCGAGGAATGGCGGCTGTACCTCGTCTCCTCCCGAGTCGCCACCTTCCGCAACTGGCCCTTCACCGAGGGCTGCGCCTGCACGCCCGAGCGGGTGAGCCGGGAGCGGGAGCGCGGGGCCGAGGGAGCGGGAGCGCGGGGCCGCGGGAGCGCGGGGCCGAGGGACCGGGGCGGGCAGGCGCTGACGGGACCTTCCCGCCTTCCTTGTGCCCGCAGATGGCGGCGGCGGGTTTCGTGCACTGCCCCAGCGAGAACAGCCCCGACGTGGCGCAGTGCTTCTTCTGCCTCAAGGAGCTGGAGGGGTGGGAGCCCGACGACGACCCCCTGTGAGTACGGGGTGGTTTCCCTGGCCCCCTCCCCGATCGGCGCCGCTCCCGATGGCGGCGCCGCTCCGGCAGCGGGAAGCGCTGCTGACAACCGAGGTGCTCGGCACGGGAGAACAGCTGCGTGTGGCTTGTTGGGAGCTACTGTCTTCTATTTTCTCTTTTTCCCCCCCCCTCTTTTCAGGGAGGAACACAAAAAGCACTCTGCGGGCTGTGGTTTTCTTTCCCTTCAGAAAGAGCCTGCTAACCTGACACTACAGGAGTTCCTGAAGCTGGACAAAATGCGAATAATAAAGGCAATTGTACGTACACAGCGTACACAGAGACCGTAATGTGTCTCTAACCCCCCGTGATGTTGGAAGAGTTACTTAGTTCCTAGTCTTGGGATTGTTTAGCTGGACTCCTTGTTCCTTATCACTGCGCTGCCAAAGTGTTTTGTTGCTTCCAGACTGGGGCTGGATGAGGTGGTGTGCCCATTCCTGGTTCTCAGTCTCTGCTCTGTGCGAGATGTAGCCTGATTTCCCCTTGAAGCTCGACGATACTAAGTCTTCTACTTGGTAGTAGGCAGTAATGTACTATTTTCACTTTCTGCAGAAAAAAGAGATTTCTCAGAAGATGACCGAGGTTGAAGATGCAGCCAAGAGCACGCGTTCTAAAATAAAGAATCTGGCCTAGACTGCTGCAGCTTCACACTTGCTAGTGACATCTTTCTTGTAAATGTACTGTGGCACTGCCACTGTGACTGAACGGCCGTGTTTCCCAAGGCTGCTTCCAGATTGGCTGTCTTGAGAAGCAGGCTGAATTCTGCTTCACTCACCTGAGTCTGTCTAGGAAGTACCTGCGGTTTGATATATTGGATACGTAATCTTTCTCTGCATGGATTCTCCTAATCTTCCTGTTGGTTTTATTAAGGATTACTACTTGTAGGTTTACTTGTTCTCTTTATTCTTTTTTTTTTTTTGAAACCCAGCTGTTTAGAGATATTGCTGTATTGTAGAAATCCTGGTAGCTCTAGTGTTAAAACATATTTCTGGCAAGAATTGACAGGCATTTCCATTTTTGTACTGAATATACCAATGCTTTAGGATATTTTGGGACATGAAAAGGGGAAGGATTTTTAAAAATCCTTCAGGGATTTAGGATTGTGGCTAATAACATTGAGTTATACCAAAGCTTAGTGTGCCTGGTATCCCTGCAAACTTCTACTTGTAGTTGGCTGCTGCCTCGTGTTGATCTATGTATAGATAAAAGTTTAAGGCAGAACAGCAAAGTAGTTTTACTCGATTTTCTGGAGGAAAGGAATCTGACCTTCAATGCAATGGGCTGCACTGAATGCAGTTTAGCATTAAAAGGGAAAATAAGATCATCAGCCTCAGTGCTGTTACCCAAGTGTCAAACTTTTTTAAGCAGCATTCATCAGGCATTAAAGACATTTCAAAGACATTCAAATTTATTTGTGCCTGGGGAAGGTTTGGTTTGTCCCTTTCCTTGCACAAGTTTGGAAAGGAAAAGAAATTTGCAAAACAGAGTGCAGTCAGTGAGAAACTGTGCTCTAAACTGCTGGAAAGGAATGGGAGGAATCTTGGAGAAAATATTTGACTGTTACAGGGCCCAGTCTGATCATACAAGGGGCATGAATTTTGCAACAGAACTGAACACACTTGATTACATGCTCCCAAATTCAAGGAACCTCCAGCTCTATTTTCAGAAAAAGGTTGTTGTAGTAACACGTTGACGACACCAATGTTCCTGAGTTTCATAAATTTGTCCAACGTTCTCTGTCCAACCTTACTTGGAACAATGAAATAACCTCATTATTTCCAGTTGTAACAGCCAAATCATATGCTGATTGCCCTTCTGCGTTCTTCTTTTGTGTGTTTGCATTGCAGCTGTAAATAAAGAACAAATTGGTTTCAAATACTTAAATTCATTTCAAGTTACTGGACTTTGTGAAATGGCTTGTAGATAAATGTTGATGTGGAGTAACTTCAGAATTTCTGTGTGCCTCTTCCTGCAGGGACAGTGATAAGACCACTGAGCCTTGGACAGGCTCTGGCCCTTCAGTAGTCCCAATTAGGTCTGTGCAGGCAGGCTGTGGGTAGCCTGCAGCTGAGCTAGAAGCCCAGCTTACAGTACATACCGTAACAGGACTCGGATGCTCTCCTGTCCCTCCAATCCAAGCAGAACTGCCTCATGGAGAGCTGTGTTGTTGTGCCTGGATAGGAGGAAAGAACAATGTACTTATTACCAAAGGAAACTGTCCCAGTACATGTCTTAGCATATAAAACTAAGGAAAATGAATAGGATACAGAATATGCTAGAAGTGTGGTAGGCTTTAGTGAGGTTTATCATATTAAATGGATGGGGGAAGGAACTGAATAGAACAGCAGCTTTTGTAACAGCAGTTACGAGAAGTCTTCAAAACTGCCAACTGAAAGAAGGACTGTGGATACTGTCCTTGAAAGGAGCTCCTCAACTACAGATTTGTGTCAAAGGAGGGGTGGGAGGTTAGTTCTAAAACTGGAGCATGTGTGCTTTTTTTTGGTAAAACTTCAAAATACCCAAGGCAGAGAATCAGTGCTCACTCACAGTCCTGACTGCTGGTCTATGTTGGCACCTTTCTGCACAAGGAGGGAGATTGCTTCTGTGTGCTTGTTAAGGACAGCAACTGTGAGAGCAGGTTGATCCTCGTCGCTGATGCAGTTTGGGTCAGCTCCCTAGAATGCACAGCAGAGGGAAGGTGAGCTGTTAAAAACCATACAGATTCTTCAACTTCCACGTTGCTTTAATATTATGCCAATTCAAGTTGGCAAGTGGGCTTTATGCTCAAGAGAGAGAAATGTTAAAATTGTGTTGTTTTGTTTCTTCATGTTTCTTCTGAAAAGGTTTGTCATCTCCTAGCTCAAGGCCAGAGTAATGTATATAATAGCAGTCAAATTAGATTCCACAGTCAGGGTGCACCTTGCCCTACCACACAGCAAAAACTTAGAGGTTATGCTTGCTTTTTCTATAGAGAGGACTTGACCCTAAACTACAAAACTTTCTGTTTGGCCTTGACAAACAGAGAAGAATGCCTTATGCACCCTAGAAATTTGGGGAGAACATATATAAATGTAAAATAGGTCGCATCTTCTCAAAAATGCTCTTTTAATCTGAAGACTATTATGAGACTGTTGCCTCCTAGGCATAAAGCTAAAGTTGTACACCAGGCTAATATTTATTCAGTAAATGGTCAAAGAATTGAAAAGGGAAACTTCAGCAAGCAATAACTTACTTCACTGAGCAATTGTTCTATAAAAGTGATTCTTCCTTTTCCATTTGGACCCAGTTCATCCAGTAGTTGTCTGGATTCTGGCTGTGGAGACACAGACAGTAACATTTCACATAGTGAAAACTGGGCCATATCCTGCCTTTGAGTAAAGGTGAAAAATGCACACAGTGGCTCGAATGCAATGTATCTGAGCCTCATTATTGCTAATCCATGACTCTTCTTTGGGAATGTCTTTTTCAATATGAGCAAGTGTTTGGTAACCCAGGCTAATACCTCACTATTGAGGTCTTGACTCAGCAAATGTGTCTGAAAAATATTAGGTTTACATCAGTGCAGCTCTCCAGGGCTGTATAAAGATCTGCTCAGCCCAGTAAAAGTGCTATATTTAGGATTAAAATTTGAAGCTTCCAGAATTTGTGAAAGTATTTTATTTAAAAAGTGCATATGTTTTTTCTCACAGAAGTTAGTTTACTAAATCTTAAAACAACAAACAATAAAATGTAAAACCTTTTCCTTTAATTTCTTCCCAGGCTTCCACCTCCTTCTTCTCCAAGCATTTTCATCTCTGGACTCATATCACAGAGCTACGTATCTTCTCCCACCTGTTGGGATGGCTAACTGTTCCAAGCTTAGATTAATGTATATTTCCCTTTTGAAACTTTCCATGTCATTACTGACAATCGGTTTAGTAGGCTGTTCTTTTAGGAAGTTTGGTCTCTAGTGGAAGTGAAGCCTTGCTTCTGGAATTAAACTAGGCCTCAATTATGCTGACATCTCAGCTTAATGGGAAAATGGAGTTGACTTAAAAGCTTGTTAGGTAGATCATCTTCTCCCGCCTAGTTCATAGACATAGTGTGCCAACAGTAGTTCCAGCACAGTACATCCTCAGTGGAGTCAAACATAGTAAAGTCAAGGGAAGATGACAGTGCCTTCATCTGATACTGCTTCTGAAGAAAACCTACAACAGAATCAGTCTCCAACAGTGTTTAGGCCTAAAGTACAACGGGTATTGGTAAAATACAATGGATTCAATAATGAGAGAAAAAATCTAATTAAGCTCTTAGTAGGAAAAAAACATAGTTATTTTCAGTTCTGTAATAAATGTCAGTTACCAATGTTCAGGTTTTATATTAAGCTGGACTTTTACGCCCCGCCCCAGTCAAGGTTAAAACCTTTCTATTTTAACCCTTGAATGCCCTCCTTCATGTTAGTGCTGCTTTATAAATACTTTTTCTTGTATTTGCAGAAGATACTTACAGAGAGCTTATCTTCTTGTCCTGTAAGTGTTCTTGACTTTGTTCTCTTTATTTTGCCTCTTGAATGGAAAAGATTACAATCATCTTTGCCTACCAGAAAGGAAAACAAGTGTTAATTCAAAGCAAAGTCAGTATCCTAACTAGAACTTGTGGGAGAGGTCTGGAAATAATTTATCCACAAATAAAGCAATATTTATCAGTTTTCCACATGAGAAAGTGATGAAATATTTGTTGCAGATCATAGTGGTTTTAACAAAAGTTTTATACTCAGGCAGTCTGAAAAAATTGCTATTTTGAAATGAAGATTCAATGAAATGTGGAGTTTGGGGTGGTGGTTTCTTTTCTAACTAGCTGCAGCTATTCAACAGTTTTGACTCAGATTCATGAATTGTTTTGTCCAAAAACCTTATAATTTTTCAAAGCAGTCTGATTTCCAAATACTTAAGAACAAGACTAGAGGATCATGAGTAGATATGTATGGCCATTATTTTCAAGAGACATAATCTATCCAGTGTGCAGGAGGGTTGAGAAGGAAATTACGCAGCATGTGAGGATCATTTGTGAGGATCCAAGTGCCTGGAATCACAGTCACATTATTAACACTCCAAAAAACCAGCTCCCAGTGCCATGGCTGCCTCTTGCCAAGTCTCAAATTGGAAGCACAAAGTGGATGAAACCTATATGGGAATTGAAGCATGTGAAATGATTCTATAGCAATTTCTGAATTCTAATGCTGACTTAACAACCAGTTGATTTAAAGAAAATCTAAATCCAATATGAGATGCCTAAAATGCTGAGCTCTTACTGACACCAATGGGAGATGCAAGTTAACATCATCTGTGAAAACTAGGTCTAGAATTAATGTATTTCATAATTTCTTATCTTTGCCAAATATGCCCCAGCTGAAGTCTGTGGCACAGCTCAGAAGCAGAGATCATATTGATATTTATGGCTCCTATTGTAAAAGAATATGGGAAACATCTAAAGTTTTATCGCTATAATAAAAAAACTGCTATGAGCTATGGCTGCAGTTAACTGGTCTAAGCTGCTCTCTAGGGATGAAGGATTCCTAAGAATTTTTGAGAGAGTCTGTATGTTACTTAAATCTCAACTTGGACACATTTTGAAACTTCAAGATCAAGTTAAGCAGGCACAGAATATCCCAATATAGTAGCTTACCCACCTCAGTGTCTAAGCTTCCAAGCATTACTTCTTTATTCCTGACTGCTATATTTATGGTCTATTGTAAAGACAGGGGAAAAAAAATCTCACCAAAACTGGTCTGATTCCTATCCTGTCCATCTCTGACTTCTGTTACAGTATTCAGGTAATGACTGCTGAACTTCACTGGTTTATTAGTATGAATATCCTGTAGAATCATCAAATGCAGGCAGTTAATAAGATTATCATGTGATGTTATAATCTTGCTGTGGCACAAAACAGTGCTGTTTGCATATAGGAAAATACATAGGCTTTTAATATCAGTGTCAAATTACCACAAGACATTATAATATGTAATTGAACTCTGTTTTGAGGCAATATAATGTAGCAATTTTTACTAAACCTTGTGAAAGGTATTTGTTTTGATTTAGGAAAAAACAAGGTGATACAACCTGACTTAAAGAAATGAAGATTCTCATCCAAATGAAAGTGTTTCTACCACTTGAGAGATCTGATTAACTCCTCACTTCTGAAATGATGTGATATACCTTTTCAGGCCCCACATCACAAAGTAAGCTTGCTAAATTTCTACAAAAGAGATATAATCTGAATTTTGGATTTTTGAAACAGTAGATTTTCATCTTTGAAACGCTGGAAATGAGGGTGGATTTTGGAACATGGCAATTCTGGAGATAGGGATTCCAGATTCTGAATACAGTTAACAGGAGCTCCAACAAACATTATCTCCAAACTAATTGAAAAGTACTAAGCTTGTTTCTTAAGAGCACAATTTGCAGGCTGAAGAGAAGCAGGATCTAAGATCAAAAGCTCACCATCAAAAGCTAGAATCATCAAACAACATCAGCTGAAAGAATAATGTTAATAGCAACTAACGAAATAGCAACATAACCATGAAGTCTGGCTTAATCAGATAAAGATACCTGTTCATCCAGCTCCAACAGAGAAAGAAAAAGATTTTTTTCTCTAAAGTGATAAGTTATCACCCTCTGAATAAAAGAATTTCTTGTTTAGACCCAAATTTAAAATGTTACACTTACTGGTCTAGTGACAGCTTAATGCCAGCTGCCTATCAAAAGGCCCCATCCCCTGAACTGACCTTGTTAATAGCAAGAACATAATTCAGTGTAATAGTGACTTCATAGTCATCCTCACAGATGGTAGCAGAATTAATCTAGAAGGAAAGAGCAGCCATTAGTACCTCTTACAAAAAAAATACACAGAAAGAGTTTTAGGAATAAGTTTTGATGCTGATGTTTCTTATCAAGCCAATGCACAAAATCACATGTGGCCTTTGCCTGCTTGTGATACTGTAACCAACACTTCCCATGTAACTGAGAAAGGGGCAGGTGTCTTTTGAGCAATTCAGAGTAACTGAAATGCCAAGTGAATCCAAAAGGTGTAATGAGGCTAAATTTCATGATACTTCAGTCATTCTCCACCAAGATTTTGCAGTTGCATGGAAGGCTGTGTCATTTTTGGGACTCCCAACTCCAGGAGAATTGGTTACTGATCTAGAAACGCCAGTTTGTGGAAGCACAGTGTGTATTAAAATCTGAGCAGCTTTGTATATCAATTCATTCAGACAGTACTGCTGGCAACAAGTCTATCGAAGTCATACAAAAATGAGTGTAAGGAGGATTATAAAGAAGTGGAATGAAGCTCAAAATTTATATTGCAGCTGGTTGAAAATTTTGAGATAAGGTTATTTATTATATTTCTAATCCAAATGAAAAACTGAAAAAGTGGCATTAAATCCAGATAGTTAACATCTGCTTTGAACCACTTCTGTTACTTTTGGGGGCAGTGGTTTCAAGACAATAGAATGACAACAGACCAAGAAGCAGCAGGAGTAGCCTTCTCTAGGCAATTTTATATTTTTCAGGCCTATCCTTTTGAATCCTCTAGCAAAGGAAACAAGTTGCAGTGGACCTATACCCCAATTCTATTAAGCAGATATTCTAGTTATAGTTGTACTACAGCTTCTGAACATACTGGTGGACAGTAGGTCTCAGTGGATATAGATTCAGGTGCAGAGTATCTACTGGAGTCTAATCCCTCCCCAAAGTGTAACTTGACAAATGACAATTACCTTTCTGACCCCCAGTACTCATGAGCCTTTCTGTAGTTGCTTCTATGTGCTAAAATTGGGGGAGAGGGGATGTACTGGTGTGTCACTTCAGTTAGGACAGGCTAAGAAATACTGAGCTTAAATTGTAACAGGGGAGATTGAGATCAGACACTTCCCAGTAACTATGCCAGTTCAAGGAGTTCCCAAACCCACTTCTGCCTGCATCCCACCTCCAGCTGCTCACTGCCAGCTTACTTTGTACTAACACTGGTGCCCCTTTTTACCTCCAGAGCTGTTTTTAGCCTAGGGCAGTCACTGATCCTGTTCACAGGACTTTGCCACAAGTGGCTGTGCTGGCAGCACATTGCTGGAAGCAATGTGAGAGGATGCAGCTACCAAAGAAAGCAATACAGTACTGCAGCTGAATAGCAACAATAGCTGAGTGCAGAAAAGGACTGTGTGGGCCAACTGCAAAACCTCCATTGTTGGTAAGTTTGAAAAGCCTCAAGAGAAATATCAGTCAGGAACAGTTTAGACAGTTGATCCTCCCTCAAGTCAGAGACCAAATGTTCTCTGACTCATACCAGCCCTATCTTCTAGGACTCTTTGGGAAGAAATTCCAGTTTGCACCTTCTTGCTGTCACCCCTTTAATCATTTTAATGCAGTTTGGTGACATCCTGAAGACTACATCTCCAGTAAGAAAAGCACTATTCTGTTCCTGTAAAACTGGTATAGTTCACACTAAAAGTAGACTGTATAGCCAAAGAGAATAGCTGCTGTCTGCTGCTATCAGCCTGGAGCAGAGGCAAGCACATCATTGAAATCCCATTTCTAGCAGGGCTTATTTAACTGAGCAACTACACAGATGCCATTGATCTCTTCTTTTTCTTGATTGCCTTCTGGGGGGTACTATAAAACAGCTGAGCAAGGGCTTTCTCACTTTCCTTACAGCTGTTAGGTAAAAGAAGAATAGAATTAACAATAGGAAAGAGAGCAGAAAAAAATCTTCAGTAGAAGACTGAGCAAAAAATAGAACAACAAAACAATACAAATTACACACACAAACAGGTCAACATCTAAAGAAAAGGGAGACATTTATTTTTCCAGAGTTTATCTAGCAGCTACAATAATCTTTTCATGACCCTTCATAGGAAGATATTACTCACAACCTCCTTCCTACCTTTCCCATTCGAGGTTCTCCAATCAGTGCTCTGAATTCAAGGTTGTTCTGAGCATAGCTTCTAAGGTGAGCACAGACATGATCCAGCTGTTTTCTCCAGTAACCTGATCAGAGAAAGTTAAGCAGGAGAAAAATCCTTAAAATGTGATTAACATCTGTTCTAGTTAAGTGATGGAAGATTTAAAAGATAGCATAGTTTCACCGAGATACAAAAAATATTTGAATTTTTTTTGGTAGAAAGTTCATCTAATCAAGAAAATGAGAAGGAAGTTACACCCTAAAAAAACCCAGGTGAAACATTATCTTATTCATAGGTTATAATTCATCCTTTGGGCACCTTTATTCACAACAAAATTATATCTTGGATGTTCCTTGGGAGTCAAAACTAGTCCAATGTGAAGGTAGAATCTCACACTAACCCAGATCATAAGAAAAGGAAAAAGTAAAATATTACAATTAAGCAATTATGTATTATTGAACCGGTTTTTAGTTGATTTGGAATAACTGACAGGTAACAATAAGCCAAATCTGAAAACTGCAGATACAGAAACTCAGCATATACAGCATTCTGGTCTGTGTAAGTTATTTTCCAAATAAATTCCTTTCAATTATATATGTGAGAGCTTATTAAAAGCTTAAGCATTCCTGCTCTTTTGCCTGTCAGAATCTCTGGGAGAGAGTCAGCATTCCTTTATGTGGATAGAAGGCATGAAACTTGAGAGGCTGAATGCGCCTGGATTAGAAACTCACCTTAAGCCATTTAGAGTTTTTTGCACCTCCTGTCCAAGCATTTTGGGAGCTACATTCTCTTTTCATCAGGGAAAGAAACAAAAGGACTTGTTCTTATTCTTAACTGATTGTTACCAGGATCTGGCTTATTTTCGTTTTTTAGCATACTTATGGAAAGTACAGAGCATGATTAATTTCATTGTAAATAAATTGTGTAGGCTTGGTAACCTCATTTAACTTATACAATGAAGGTGTTCTGACCTTCTCCTTTCCTTCAAGTTAAGTGAAGCCCCAAACAGTGTAAAGAAACCAAGCCAGAAGGAAAGTGCTGCTCTGACTTTTACAAGAGAAGGCAAGTGCACACAGACTTTTGTGCTTGGAAGACTCTTTCAAGATCGAACTGGTGTGTCAAACTAAAACAGCAGGTCTTATTTGTTAAGCAGCTTTAAAGGAATATAAAAAGAACGATCCACAGAACAACATAAATTTTTCCCTGCCATGGTCTCACAAACAAAAACTAATAGGAAGTATTAATTAAAAAATCTAAACTAGACTACTACTTGATGAGCAATCTATCCAGAGAAGTCAGTAATATTTGCAATAAATTGGTTCATAACTAGATCCCCAGATATTATTTCAAAAAATCCAGATGATTAGAAACATATTCTTGCATGGTTGATGTTTTATTATAAGTCAAAGGAGTTTTTGGCAGCACTGATGGAATACTTGAATCCATGCTGCCAATAGTTGATTACACCTACATCACACTGATTTAATGTTGTAAACTTTACTTCTTTGTACAGTTCACCTGGTAAATTTCTTGACTCCTGATCATAACAGACTGAAAATACAGCAAAAAAAAAATAGAGTACACACCAGAGGATTAGTGATTTGATACTGCTGTCGTTTCCCCCTCTCTTAACTGCTCTGTAATTTTTTTAGTCTTCACAAAAGGAAAGAAGGTTAGTTAATGGCTGTTATGGTCAAGAAATAATAACCCCCCCACATCTTATTTAATCACTTGTATTTAAAAACTTTAATATCAAGTGTCTGATACTATTTTATTTGAAGAAATAATGGTCATATTTGGCATATATAAACAAGATTTTCCTGGGTGATAGTGTACAGTCTTGTTGATACAAATAGTTTCAAGCCATGTACACAGCTCAGCATCAAGGAAAGGAATAGCATGAACTGACTGTAAGAGACGTTTATTGATTTATGGAATGAAATGTGTTCCTCAGTCCTTGGCCGGGTCTAATGGAGAATACATGACACAGTGCAACTTCAACAAAGTTACCTCTGCTAAATGGATTAACAGAACTCAAAAAGCAGTGCAGAATTTCTTCCCAACCTCTCCCAGTGACAGCAGTTCTCACTCACAAGTCAAGAGCTGTACTTCTGATAGAGTTATACAAACGTTAGTGTTAGTCTTCTCTTGGCACTATTATGGGCCAATCCTTTATTATCTCTGACAAAATTATGCTTCCTGACATGCTGAGTTAAGTGTTGTATTTCCTACAGTGATGTCTAAGAGAACATGCCACATTTCAGAACAAGGGAGTAGGAACATAGATTTTCTTAGTGATTATTTTAAAAGTAAGAGTGCATCTGGATACAGATACACAGACTTAAAAGAGGAATTTCTAACATTAATTAGCAACCTTTTCTACCCATTCCAATTAATTAATTAATTCTGAGAGCAGCTTGAGAGGTTAAACATCTAATTGTAGAAGAGCTAGAGATGAGAAAGAGGATCTGAAAAAGTAACTGCTCCTCCAAACAATGCTTGATGCTGTAATGATTTTAAATTAACTTGTCCTATGGATCGCACAGCTGGACTGCCCTGTGAAATTAAAGACAACTTTGCAACTGGGCCATTTGTTAGTTGCCTAGACCATCTATAACGCTGCTGATGCTTTTGAGAAAGCACGCAGGATCACCCTTGAGGAGAAAAGACAACGCAGAAAGAATCGAGCCTTGCAGAATATACCATCTATAGCATCTAAGGAATCTTTCTGCTGTGCCTTTTGCAACCAGACATGCCTCTCTCGTATTGGCCTTTTTAGCCACCAACGCGCTTGCAAGAAACATAGGTAGAGCCCTTTCCAAATCTTCGTTCGCGAAGCCTAGCCATGATGATGATGAATTAATACTGATGGACTGTCCTCAAGGGTTTGTGATCAAGAAAGCTGAAGTTGAAGATTTCCCAGCATAGTAAAACTAAAACCTCTAAAAATTATGAGCATTTAATGACAGCAAACAGTCAAGTCATTCCACAAACAATAAACTGACCACAAAACTCACTGTGAAACAAAGTTGTCTGCAGTACTGATACAGAAGTCTGTGAGTGGACAGACTCTTCAATGAGTGATGTAGATGTACTGATACCCTTGAGGGGCTGGAAGAAGGGTTCTAGAAGAGCTCTCAAGGTTTCTACCAACCCTATTTTTTGTAATCCTGTTAAAAATCCCTTCAACTAGTTAGGTTTTCTTTGCTTCCAAAACTTCTATAATTTCCTCCACAACGTCACCCCAAACAAGTTCTTCATGTAGACAAGCTTCATCATATTTTCAAGAGCTATGATCCCCTGAGTTTTGTTAATTGATACTCCCTGCAGGTGCCATTACAGGTCTAACTGAAATTCACATTGTAGGGGCTAGGGAGGGTGCTGGGAGATGGGGTGGCTGTTCAGTGGTTTCCAATTCAAATGCAGGTTATCTGCCCCTGTGTGGGATCTGAGGAAATCAAACTACTACCAAATTAGTAAGGCTGCACAGGGGTCAGTAGCCACAATTTTGATATAGCTGATAGCTCTCTTTTAGCTATTGATGGAGATCAGTGATTGAATTGTAAGGCACTGCATTTACAAGTGACTGTAAATGGTGGGAAGAAAGACTTGTAAAGATCTAAATCAGTGTCATACTGAAGTCACATTCCATAGACTATAATATTTTCAAGAAAGAACAAGGTCATACATTGCTTAGAAAACATAAAATCAGAACTTCTAACCTTTTCCAGGACTAATGGCTGTCAGGAGAGGCTTATGATCACTCATCTTTTCCAGCTTTTCTTTTTGTGAAATCAGCTCAAGCTCCTTCTTTTCCAACTGTTTGCTAGATGGGTAAAAAAGTCCTATGGTTTGGGTTCCTTTATCTTCTCTTTCTGTTAGTTCTGGCCTTGATTTGGTCATGGAAACAGGATGAGGTTGCCAGGCAAATTGAGCTTGTAATTGTTTAGCCTGGGGGGGTTGAAGGGAAAGTCTAAGTAATATAATTAGATATAATTAAATGGCTTACAAGCATAACTTAACTAGAACAGTACACAAAATTGTAAAGGAATGAAAAAGCTAGCAGGAAGAATCACTAACAATTCTTGATTTTAATTACCAGTCTGTAAGAACAATGCAACTTATCACAAATATTCAAGCAAAGTCAAAATTCTTCACAATTGCCAGAAGACTTGTATGCTTTTGTAGGGCAAAAGCTGGTCTTGCTAAATATTGCGGTCTTTCTTAAAACAGAGTTTTAAAAACACCATTACATTTGTATGAAGGAATATCTTGTATCAGCACGCCTCAAAATAATTCAAAACTAATAGAATAAGCTTAAAGAGCTAAATGTTTTGAAAAGCTCGTTTCTCACTTGCTATTTAGGATGAGGCTGGATTAAGGCCTTGGGCTAATGCTGCTCTTCAGCAGAAAGCAGAACAAACGTATCCTCGGTTTTGCCCTCGTACTCAAAGACCACAACATTGTCTTAAGGAAATGAATGGAGCTGTGCCAATCTATTCCCGCAATGGACCAGCCTTTCAGTTGTCTTGAAACCTGGCTTTGTAATACTGTGTGTCTTACTTCAGAAGATCCCAGTGAGTCCCCAGGATCCACAAGACTGCCGTTCGGAGAGCCCCACCTTGATGGGGGCTCTACGTAAACACCACAGGACACGCAAAAGTGAGTATATGGCTGGTTGCTTGTACCACACTTGAAACAAGCAAAGTAGGATGGAGGAGGTCCAGGCTGGAAAGTTCAATGCAACACTTGTCACTAGAGAAGCATATGATGCATGGTTCAGGAATGATAAGAGCAGAGGAATGAATTAAAAGGAAGTAAAGTACCACTCCCTAAAACTGTTAGATTAGGAATATTAATCAGGATACCAGATTGCTACTACACAGGCAGTTGCAACACAGTAAATCTTCAGATATTTCAGCACTATACTATGAAGGCAAACATTTTTTCAGACAGATCTAGCATTATGGTACGTTCAGTTTTAACATATACTTTCAAAATTACTTATTTTATTTGACAAAGCCCTGTAATTACTAGTCTGGTGCTCTGACACTGAATACTGACTGCAATTCTTTCCAGTTCAATTCTATCACCACTCCCACCCCCCGAGTTCCCTGGCACAGTACAGGACCAATGGTTATTGGATATAGGATAGTGTTTCAAATTTTATGTGCACTCATCTAACAGAAAATAAATTCTCCTTGAGTGTGTTCTTAGATTGAAACACTATAGAAGTGTTTGCACAAGCTCTATTGAGCAGTTAAGTACTTGTCTTTACCCAAGTTAATGAGGTCTTCAGCCAAAATGATTGCATGCATCATCTCATGTCTGTAAGTGCCTGTATAGGTGATTATAGCATAGTGTAGTTATGGGAAAACTTGCATTAGGTTAGCCTATACTTTAACCTTTGATGGATAAGTTACTTTGTCTGAGTACAGGGCTATTGCATCTCAGCTGATGTAATGAGCGATGCTCTTGACCCATGGTAATTAGTTAAGTTCTAAAACCTTAAGTCACTGACTGATGTGGGGTCAGGATGTCACCTAAGACTTTCGTTTTTCCATACATAATCCTATGTGCTCTAAGCAAGTATCTTGATAATAATAATCTGTCTACTAGCTGACAAGAATTTTGCAAAGAAAGCTTGAAATTGCTGCAGGTCACAGATAAGTGAAATCAGATTTGTACACACAAACACCAAGTGCACATGCCTTGGCTCCACACCAGTCACAGAAACGGGCATCACACTGGTTAACACGATGGCATTTTGAGCACGAAACTGTCTTCCTTTGCTGGCTGTGGTAAGGTGGGGGGGTGTCTCCTCCAAACATGGGCTAATAAAACAAAACAAGCATTAGGGAGAAAATGCTGCTTATGAAGAAAAGCTCACAAGCCTAATAAGGGGAAAGATGAAAGCAAGCTACTCTGATAACATAAAGTAATATGCAGCCTAAAAGAATTATTGCAACTAAGAATTACTGCAACTTAAAATGAGCAACAGAGTGGCTTGGATCTAACCTGTAATTTTTTTCATTACAAAACCATGGTAAAATGTGGCAATAATTAATTTAAAAATATTTTTAGCAGAACTAGTACCAAAAAATAAAAACCTTATCAATGGCATCCTTTTACACTATGTATTTATTACTGATCAGCCCCATGTGTAAGTACAGTTGAAATTAAGAGTGAGGGTTCTCTACTGATAATCTTATATTTTCAAATCCAACACAAAACAGCTATTTTTCTTCGTACCTTCCTTTTTAGTAGTATGGCAGAAAGAATGTGTTAAGGGAGGGAGTTTTCTCACAGTTTGGAATTTCATGTATAAATATTCTTTTTGCACTCTTTTACCTTATATGCAAGTTATATATTACTTTGTTTTTCTACTACAATTAACTTATAAGGGTAAGCAAATAAAACAAGTTTTTCATCTGAAACTGCTAGAGGTTTAGTATAGATCCCAGTTAGGACAAATAGGACTTAAAACTGCTTTGTAAGGTTTGGCTTCAAGGCTTATGCAGTTTATTTTCTCTACAAGTCAGGAATATGGATAAGGAACACAACCCGAGGAAAAAAAAAATTATTTGTATTACACCACAACAGCAAGTAAGCAAACATGAAATAGCCCTATTTTCATCTGTGGCCTGCATTTCAACTGAAACTAAGTAATTTGAGGGTTTGATTGGAAGATAAAATTTACGAAGGCACAAATCTAAATGTCTTCTAAATCTATATTATTTAATAACCATTAATAATAACATCAGAATTACTATTATTAACTATTTAGAAATTACTAATGGTTATCACTAATTAATCTATATTATTAGTAAAATTTCTGATTACTATTAATAATTCTTAGTAAGCAATTAACTCTCTCTCTTAGCTATTACAAGACGAATGCTCCATATGCCTAACTACATATGCAGCTACATATTACATGTCTACATTCAGTGAAGCAGCTAAACATATATTTGTCTTAGGTAAGTACAGAATCCTACTGAAATTCACTTTGTAATGACACTTCAGTGGCTACACAAGAGACTTTTGCCTCTAGCAACAGGCAGTTTTAGAACTCAGGATGTTAGCCATTATAATCAGAAGATTTTAACTTGCGAATCATTATTTTTCTCTCATTTCTGTATTTATCACAACCTGCAGAAGTGAAATGTACCATAAGTTTTTCATACAAGACTTCTCAGAACTGAAATTAAAACTTTCCTAAGGAACCAAATGAGCAAGTTAAATGGGGAGTTGAAACAGACATCAATTTTAGGGGTAACATTTACTACCGCTTTTCTCACCTCTGTGTAGAGTCACAGCCAAATACAAGCATACTAGCTGTATGCACATAGAAGAGGCAGCAAATGGAGATAAGAAAAATAATGTAAAAGCATATTTTGTTTTCAGAAAATAATTGAAATCAGTGTGAATGATCTTCCTCATGTATATACTCAACTTTTCTATTGCAATTGAAAATAATCTGAACAAAAACAAGACTTCCTTGGAGTCAAGACTACCCATTTTCTAAGAGCCTTTTGAGCTTTCTCAATGGCATTCATAATCCTGACTTCCATGGGAGAAACTTGAAGGTACGTGATACACTTATGTTTAGCTGGACGTTTGCGATGGAGCATCTGTGGCAGTACTGGGCTTGAATATGACATGGGGGAGGAAATCTCTGTCTTTGTAACATAGGGACACAGGGATATACCTTCAGTTTTCCAAAGATAAAGAATGTTATGCTTTCATTTCATTGATGCAAGAAGCCTTACCGTCTGTATTTCAGGCAGTTTGCTTTCACAAGTTGCACAGTGTTTATGGTGAAGAGGATTTCTTGTGCCACACACCTGACAAATTACTTTACCCTTTTAAACAGAGAAAGAATACATTTCACATAGTATTTGAAAACTGTGAACAACGAAAAGAACAAGAGGACTTGATCTTACAAAGTGCTGTGGTTATTCAGCCCTGCAGATAGAAGAGATACTTAAACTCTGTGCTGTAGGTTTCACACTTTAGTTAGGCCATATTGCCTGGTCATCACAAATCTGTGTATCTTGGTGACTAATTTTTTAAAACTATGGCATAGTTTCCTCAGGAGATCCAGTATCAATACTTCCAGATATTTGTATATACTAGTGTCAGTTTGCTTAGTCACTACACTCACACAAAACAGACAGTCCAGTACCTGCAAGGAAAATTATTAATAATATAATAACTGTTAATAATACAATACCATCATATCATTAGGTGCCTTAAAATATCCTTAAAAGGTCTTAGCACAGTCACTATTAACAACTGAGTTTCTACCAGGGCTAAGAATAATGAGACTGCTATTTTGATTGTTGCCACCAAATAGTTTAGGTCTGCCTTTGCACCTACATCAAGGCTACCATAAAACATTCCATTTGGGCCAACGGCTATAAACTACTTTTGGTGGGTTGACCCTGGCTGGAGGCCAGGTGCCCACCAAAGCCGCTCTACCACTTCCCTCCTCAGATGGACAGGGAAGAGAAAATATAATGAAAAGCTCATGAATTGAGATAAGGGCACTGATAACTGATTACTGTCATGGGAAAAATCTCAGCTTGGGGAAATTAACTGAATTTATTACCAATCAAATCACAGTAGGATAATGAGAAATAAAATCAAATCTTAAAAAACACTTTCTCCTCACCGCCCACTCCTTCTAAGGCTTAACTTTACTCCTGATTCTCTACCTCCTGCCCTCCTCAAGAGCACAGGGAAATGGGGAATGGGGGTTACAGTCAGTAACCTTCCTTCCTTCCTTCCTTCTCAGGGGGAAGACTCCTCACAGTCTTCCCCTGCTTCAGTATTGGGTCCTTCCCAGGGAAGAGAGTTCTCCATGAACGTCTTCAACATGAGTCCTTCCACAGACTACAGTTCTTCATTAACTGCTCCAGTATGTGTCCCTTTCCACAGGGTGCAGTCCTTCAGAAACAGGCTACTCCAGCATGGGTCCCCCGTGGAGTCACAAGTCCTGCCAGCAAACCTGCTCCAGCTCTCTTCATGGGGCCACAGGTCCTGCCAGGAGCCTGCTCCAACGTGGGCTTCCCATGGGGGCACATCTGCCTTTAGGCATCCACCTGGTCCAGTGTGGGGTCCTCCATGAAGTGCTTCCCCATGGACCTCCCTGGGCTGCAGGGGGACTGCCTGCCTCACCATGGTCTTCATCAAGGGCTGCAGGGTAGTCTCAGCTCCTGTGCCTGGAGCACCTTGCCACTGACCTCGATGTCTGCATAGTTGTTTCTCTCACGCATTCTCACTTCTCTCATCTCTGGCTGCAATTTGCTTCTGTGCAATAACTTTTTCCCCCCTCTTTAAATATGTTATCCCAGAGGCCCTCCCTCTGTTGCTTATTGATTCAGCCTTGGCCAGCAGTGGATCCCTCTTGGAACCAGCTGACATTGGCTTCATTGGACAAAGGGAAAGCTTCCAGCAGCTTCCCAGAGAAGCCCCACCTATAGCCCCCCACCTCGCTACCAAAACCTTGCCATGCAAACACAATATCTCTGTCAATCACATATTTAAGAATTATCATTAAAATCCACATTAAAATCAAAATAACATCATCACAACACTGAATGAAAGTGGAAGATTTACACACAATCCACCCCTCTTCCTTTCACCACAATTACAACACAAGAAATTCCCCATGATCACTCCACTCTCTAACACTGTGCAGTTCATGTTTTGTCTGTTACCTCTTCCAATTACTATCCTTATCTCAAATTCCTCATGCCCCACATAGGGCACCAAAAAGGACTGTGATGGATTGACCTTGGTTGGATGCCAGGTGCCCACCAGGCCACTCTATCACTCCCCTCAGCAGGACAGGGGAAGAAAATAAGATGGAAAAAACCTCATCAGTCAAGATAAAGGCAGTTTACTAAAGCAAAAGTGAAGGTCATGAGTGCACAAGCCAAGTTAAAAACTCAGAGGTTTTCTGTTTTCCATCAGCAAGTGATGCCTAGCCACTTCCTGGGAAGCAGGGCTTCAGCACGCATAGAGGTTGATCTGCAAGGCAAATATTGTAAAAAATGAATGCCCACCCTACCCTTCCATCTCCTTTTTCTTAGCTTTTATATCTGAGCTGATGCCATATGGCATGGAATTTCCCTTTGGTCAGTTTGAGTCAGCTGTCCTGACTACGTTGGCTCCCAAGATTTTGCCCACCCCCAGCCTACTGGAGACGTTGGAGAGATAGTGCTGGTGCTTGCCAGCACTGCTCAGCAGTAGCCAAAACATCAGTGTGTTATGGACACCTTTCTAGTTGCCTGTGCAAAGCACAGCACTGTGAGGGCTGCTGTGCGAAAAATGAACTCCATTTCAGCCAGGCCCAACACAGACATCAAGCTGGTAACTGCCTCAGATTATGAATCTCCTTTGTTATCTGATTAGTCTTCAGATAGTAATTTCCTTTCATCATCCTTTTCCTTCCAAAAATGTTCGCTTGCTATTATCACAGAATACCACTGAATGGCTGAGGTTGGAAGGGACCTCTGGAGGTCACCTGGTCCAATCCCTCTGCTCTGCCCTCTAGAAGGGCCACCCAGAGCTGCTTGCCCAGGGCCATGTTCAGATGGCTTTCAAATATCTCCAAGGATGGAGAATCTACAACCTCTCTGGGCAACCTGTTCAGTCACCATCACAGTAAAAAAGCGTTTCCTGATGTTCAGATGGAACCTTCTGTGTTTCAGTTTGTGCCCATTACCTCTGGTCCTCTTACTGGGCACTACTGAAAAGAGCCTGGGTTTATCTTCCTCCACTTCGGCCACAACAATCTTATGCAGCACTAGAGGCTGGGCACAGAGTGGCTGGAGAGCAGCCAGGCAGAAAGGGACCTGGGAATTTGGATTGACAGGAAGCTGAACATGAGCCAGCAGTGTGCCCAGGTGGCCATGGCATCCTGGCCTGTATCAGGAACAGTGTGGCCAACAGGTCCAGGGAAGTGATTCTTCCCCTGTACTCAGCGCTGGTGAGGCCACAGCTCAAATACTGTGTCCAGTTCTGGGTCCCTCAGTTCAGGAAGGATATTGAGGTGCTGGAGCAAGTCCAGAGAAGAGCAACAAGGCTGGTGAAGGGACTGGAGCACAAGTCCTATGAGGAGAGGCTGAGGAAGCTGGGGTTATTCAGCCTGGAGAAGAGGAGGCTCAGAGGAGACCTCATCATTCTCTACAACTACCTAAAAGGAGGTTGCAGCCAGGTGGGGGTTGGTCTCTTCTCCCAGGCAACGATCAGTAAGACAAGAGGGCATGGTCTTAAGCTCTGCCATGGGAGGTTTAGGTTAGATATTAGGAAGAAATTCTTTACAGAGAGGGTAATCAGGCATTGGAATGGGCTGCCCAGGGAAGTGGTGGATTCTCTGTCCCTGGAGGTTTTTAAGATGAGACTGGATGTGGCACTTAGTGCCATGGTCTAGTAACCATGGTGGTAGTGGACCAAGGAGTGGACTTAATGATCTCAGAGGTCACTTCCAACCCAGTTGATTCTATGAGCTTCTTGCACCCTACCTTCAGGTATTTATATACATTGATGAGATTGCCTCTGAGCCTTCTTTTCTCTAAGCTAAGCAGTCTCTCCTCTCACAATCTTTCCTTTAGATGCTCCAGTCCCTTAATCATCTCTGTGGATCTTCACTAGACTCTCTCCATTATGTCCATGTCTCTCTTGTACTGGGGAGCCCAGAACTGGACACAGTACTACAGATATAGGCTCACCACAGCTGAGTAGTGGGGAAGGATCACCTCCCTTGACCTGTTGGCAACACAGTTCCTAGGGGCTTTGGCTTTCCTAACAATGCCTCTGCATATTCCTCCCAGGTTACCTGTCCCTGCTTCCACCTTCTGTATATTTCCTTCTTATATATCTGAGTTTTGACAGGAACTCCTTGTTTATCCATGCAAGGCTGCTGGCACTTCTGCCTATCTTCCAGCTCATAAGGACAGACTCCTCTTGATCTTGGAGGAGGTGATCCTTGAATCACCTTAAATCATCACTACCTTTCTTGGACTTCTCTTTCTGCAGGGCCTTATCCCATGGGACTTTCTCAAGCAGATTCCTGAAGAGGCCAAAGTCCGTTCTCCTAAATTCCAGGGCTGTGATCTTGCTTTTGTCCTGCTCTTTACTCTCAGGGTCCTGAACTCCTGTTTTGTGGTCACTACAGCCAAGGCTGTCTTCGACTTTCACATCTCCAAGAAGGCCTTCTTTCCTTCTAACATCCAGCAGAGCACCCTTCTTCTCTGGCTTCTCAACCACTTGTGCCAGGGAGTTATCTTTGATATTTTCCAGGAAGTGTCGGATTGCTTATGCTCTGCTTTGTTGTTTGTCCAGTAGATATCAGGTGCCTAAAATCTCCCATGAGGACCAGGGCTTGTAAATGTGAACCTACTTCTACCTGTCTCCAGAAGGCCTCATCCACTGTTTTTTCCTGGTGAGGGGGCCTACAGCAGACACCACTACGATGCCACCCATAGAGGCACAGAATCATAGAATCATTTAGGTGGGAGAAGACCTTTAAGATCATTGAGTCCAACTGCTAACCTAACATGAGAGCCATCGCTCCACACTCCACTGCTACATCATGCGCTCTTCAGCATGCATTCCTGAGCTTATGTTGTTCACCTTTAATCCTTAATTCCATTCTAGGTGTTTTAATCCTACTAACTCTTAAAGCTCTCATAATATAATTATACAAAGTCAAGTTGGATCAAAATATTTGTAATGAAGTAATTTGTTAGAAAAATGCATGCCAGGAGTTAAATCACTTTTATGTTACATTTGTTCTCAATTACCTTTATGCAGGTGTTGTTTTGAGGCTGCAGCTGTGGAGCCTCACATACAATGCAAGTGGGTGTATTCATTGGCACAGGATGTCTGCATTCAAGACATGGTGCCATCTGAAGAAAAAGCCACAACACAGCATGTTAAGGACCACAATGAAATCATTAAAGTTATAATGAGATTTCAATATTTTCCTATCTGGAGTCTACATAAGAAGCAAAGTCACTTGAAACAAAGAAACTGACAGCAACTGATGCTGATATTGATCCCTAAAGATCAAAGGCTATTGAGAAAATATGAACACATCTGGAAAGACAATGCCGAAAAGGTACTAAGTTAATTTTCAGTAAAATTAAAATGCTACTATAAAATATGTACAGGTAATTGAAATCCTCCTAATTATGAATCTAATCTAAACAGGCAGTGAATCTTCTCAGCCATTACTTAAAACTACAGCATCGCCCCAGACAAGATATCTTTCTGATGATATAGGAAAGGAGACACACCATTGGCTTGTTAGATCAGGTTATTATCTTCTGGGAGGGGCTTAGGGAAGACAGTTACAGGCAGCACTGCAAAAACTTGGTGCTCTTACATATGCCCACACATGCCACTGTTTAAGGTTTCAGGAATATTAGATGGATCTTCTAAAGCTATGACATAAGCACTAGTTATTAGCTAACTAACTGCACTAGTTAGCATTGGAATAAGACACATAGTCAGGTCCTGAAGATGCAGTGGTTGTTGTTGCAGGATGAGGAAGAATTTGAATCTGTCCTGACACAGGCAAATAAAACACAATTTACTTTTTTATTGTTTTCCCTATTAAAAAACATGGCACTTGAAGAAATCTATGGGTAATTTTGCCCATTATTTGAGAGTTTCATCAGCTCTACTGCTAAAGGTATTGAGCAGAACAAAACAATTAGAACAGAACTTCCAAATGAAAGTGCAACTAAGTAACAGGTTTGCCAGCACTGAGTGTGTAACTTGCAGAGGATGTTGTTTACTCCAAAGATGACGTGTTGATTGTTATGACATTTTGCTGACCTGCCTTCCTTCAGGGAGTGGGAAGCGATGTACTGGCACAGGTGGGATAGGAGATCCACATTTCTGGCAGAAGTGAGCCAACAGATTAGACAGGTGAGGTGCAGAACAGTGTGCACATCTGAAAATAAGACCAAACTGGCTGAGCTTGTTTTAGTATTGCACTGCTGCATAATAATTAATAATCTGGAACTTGTTGTGACAGGACTTAGGCCACTGATTTCTCGGTTGTGGTTTCCAAGCTGTGGTGGTCTACTAGACCATGCCCCAGCATTCATGATATGAAGTTCTGAATTCTAAACAGCTTTGCAGAGTAGAAAGCTCTCTGGCTGCTATGGAATTTCATACTTTCTTCCTCATCATGAGGAGGTAAACATGTGAGGTAAACAGGTCTCCTGACATGCAGTCTGTATCAGGCCTCACTGCTGCAGCATGGGGAACCACTGATGTAGATCACAGAACCCTTCCAATATTGATAAGCATTACTATTCTGTGAGACTACTCCAGTGAGCAGTTTTCACCTACAGCAGTAAGGCTGTAGTATAATTTGAAAAGACAGTTTATCCTCTGACTCTACAGGTCCTAGAAATTTTTTTTTAAGAGATGATAAGACAGTTGATAACTGTGTATGGTAAAATGTAAATAAAACGACATTTAAGAGAAGGCCTTACCTTGATTATATTATTCAGTTATGAGCCAGTGTCTGTCTTTGCTTTCCTAATGTTTATAGAGGCCCACAGTATTACCAACTTGCTTGCAAAAGGTTCAGACACTTTCCGAAGGACAAATATGTTAAAAGGAGAAGTCACTTACTTAAGGAAATCTGTTTCCCTCTGGATCCTTGACACTTGTGTGCTTGCTAAGCTTTTCTGGCTTGTCACTGCAGAAGAACTTGCAAACTGAAATAAAGTTACTTCTTTAGCCCTTAGTAAGCAAATATTTGCAAAATGGATATAAAAGTAGCAAAGTCAGCTAAAGATGCTATTTGAAACAACAGGAAACAGTGCACTGAAATGCACTGCTTTAAGGAGCATCAACTATACTTGATTCCCCATTAGCTGCCTTAAGGACCCAGAGCTTCTTCCAATAAAAATAAATCAATCTCTTGCTATTTACTTTCATGACAGAACTACTGAATATTGAGTTTCAAATATTAACTTGACAACATACAGCAGTAGGTATTTGCTAATTGCACATTCAGTAACATATCAGAAAAGAATTAGTAAGAATGTTAATTTTCTGTGCCTGGTTTTGTCCATACTGATAACTGTAAACTGCTTTGGACATTCCTATTCTAGTATGTCATTACCATTAAATTTAAATCAGGACTGTAAATAATAATGGCCCATCTTCGCGAACGAAGATTTTGGGGAAAGGTCTTTTTACCTTTCCAGCCTGCGCAATGGATTTTTTAGGTGAGACACAGCATGCGCTGAACTGAGCCCACCCTTTAATCCTAAGGTTCATCTGCCGGGGCCAAGCAAGCTTGGACAATGGCAGTGAGGTCCTCAGGACGTAGGTTTGTTTAGAGTGTCCTTCTCATAGATGGATGGCCACACAGGGCTAACAACCTCCATCAGGCCAGGAGACCGGGGAATCGAACCCGTGGTCGCAGCAGTGAAAGTCCTGCACACTAACCACTAGGCCACCAAGGGTCTCAAATCAGGACTGTAAAATACAGACAAAGGCTGAGAGATCTGAGAAATCACAAATCTTCATATCTGCATTTTTTTTAGACCTCTGTCCTAATGACATTCTTACACAGTTTTCTTCAGCACCCCTTTGCTTACCTGCAATGACTCTGTTGGTGGTGCTGAGACAGATTCTTCTCTGTACTCTGTTGTTCCCAAATGACTGGCAAGGAGCTGTGGTCCTTGCAGGGATCTATGAGAAGTCTTTCTTTCTGTTTCCAAGATTAAAATTACAATTCTGTTATTCCACTGTCATTCACTTCATGCAGCTAATATATATCTTAACATGAATATTACATACTCTCGCTAAGCATATTAAAAAATGTATTTGACGTCCAGATTTTGGGTTCAAATAAGCTGCACGGAATTACAGGAAACTGAACTAGAAGAAACATCATGTCTCTCTGAAAGAGCCTACTTTTGTATTTTTCTTTATTTACAGTTTTATTCCTTCCTTCATGTTCAAAAAAATCCCAGCTCCTAAAAGTAAATTAATGAGTAAACAGTAGTACAATTCCCTGCTCTTAAACAGTCCCATTGCCATTGCCATGGAATAACAGACTTTATCTACTGCAAAAATTTGGGTTAAACTCTAATTTGTGCTTTGTGTATTTATTTTGGAATCTTACTGCAAGCAAACATAGTAAAGAACTCTGTAAAGGATTTGTAATCCCATCAATTTAACAGCATTTTCTGGTACAAAGAAAAATACAGACTGGGCCTTGTTATGTTGCCGAGAAATTAATGACATTTTAATAATTTTTTAAGAAGTAATGTGAAATGTATGGAAGGTAAGTTTTGTTCTCTATTTGCAGTGTTGAGCAGAGGATGTTTTGTCCTCTGAGATGGTTTTAAAACTACCTATATGATACAAGAGGAAAAGGTTACGCTATTTTCTGCTAAAACAGAAGATTATCTCAGTTTTATGAAGTAATACTATACCTTGAAAGTCTTGGGGTGCTTCACCCCAGGCAGGCTTGATTTCCATATTCAGTCCGTTCTTCCTTGATTTTGTAGTAAACATTCCACCTTCCTTATTCTAAAAGGTAATTCCATTTGAATTCCAGACGAAATTTTTGCTTTTGCTCAAATCCTCTCTTGCTACATATTTAAGCTATTTATTTTCAATGCAAGCATTTGAAAAACTTCTATTATAAATGTATTTTTAAAATATTTTATGTGAATTGTTCATAAAATACCACTCTGGGGAAAAAAAGTGTCTCTTTGAAATTTTAATATTACAAAAAGGACCAAAGCAGCAAAGATGGGCAGACAGAGAAAATAAATATATTAATAGTATAGACAGTTTAATCTCTAACTAACACATATATAATATATATGTTATATTATATATAAAATATATATAATATTTTATATTATATATAAGGGGTTACAATTGCTAAAACTTACCTGTGTGGCTATATCTTTTAGAAAATTCTTGTCATCATCTTCAACAGAAAAAAGGATGTTTGCTTGCTTGTACTCTACCAGAAACACCTTTGTTACAACTGTACTCTTCCTGCAGTCCCTGAAAATCAATGTTCACAAAGCTATATACCCGCCACAAACCCGTGTGCAGCAACGAGCCACTGATGAACATGGCTCATCTGGTTGAACATCTTTTCCAAGGTTGCCAGTTACTACTGCAGTTGATAAGTATAATCCTGGGCAATATTTAGGTAATAAAAATCTTCAATTCGCTAATACATGTTAAATTACAACAGTAACATTGAAATTGCTGTAAATGTGCAAACCACTCACTTAGGATAAAAACATACTGGAAACAAGTGTTAATCTAGATAAAAAGAAAATACACATAGGCCTAGGTTTTGCATGTCCCTGCACAGGGAATATAATGTTGTTATATTCCAGCGCAGACACAAATGAAGGCTACCTGCAGGTGCTAACAACAGGGAACAGCAAGCACAAATCTCCAAGTGGAGTGGGAGTTTCTGCTCTGTTGGAAATAAAAGATAATGCAACACAGTCCAGACAGAGAATTTATGTGTCCTCTCTCTGTCTCTAAGTATGAAGTTAGTTTGGACAAAGTCAGTGGCTGTGCAGCAAAATCCAGTTTTCTTTCTATGTATTGTATTTTCACCTTACCCAACACTGTACTTAAACTGTGACGTTTGGCATTCTGTGCTCCTTTGGGAGAAACTAAGCAAGTTCCTGGAAAGACCAGCTTCTATAAATCTGTTGAACCACTGGATGACCCCAGAAAACACCATACTGGTTCCTCTGGTGTTTCTGATGACCACACTCAAAAGGATGAGCTCTAAGTACAGTATATTAGCTTCTCGCCCACAGCCTCTATGGATCATTGGTCTATACCCACAGCCCAGGAGATAAACATCGGAGAGATAATTCAACCGCACAAACACTTGGTGGATAAATAGTATTATGAGAATGCAATGTCAATGCAATTCATAAAGATCATTTCAATTGCAAACTGGCTGTGGAAAGGGGCATTTCTCATTTGCAAGGTATGGAGTGCCTTAAACAACATGGCTACAAGCTGTGACTGAGATATCTGTCCCTTGCCAAAACAGGACTAAAATAAATAAGTTACTTACTTTGTAACTGCTAGTGCCTTGAGCACTATTTTCCCAACTGGTAATATGATAGGACCCTTATACTTAAAAGTGTTACACTCTCCATAGCCAGGTTTCCTAATGAGTTCTGGTTTACTTCCATCTAAAGTGTAATAAATAGAGACCTCAGGTGTATCTGAAACAGAGAAAGTAATTATTCAAACTGTATTCAACCTTGGAAAAACAAGCTCTGCACTCCAGAGTACTCACTACTGTGCTTGATTTTTGTCACATAAACAAAATAGAGCAGTTCCATAAATGACTGAATGTTTGGGACCAAAACTCTTTCTGCCATGAAATATCAGTTACTCAATAGACACAATTTCATTATGAGCAACATTTCTTATATCAAAGTAGCTGGGCAATGGTTTTGTACGAAAACATTACAGCAGCTTATCCATTCCACTGACAGAAAAGATATTTTCTGCCATGGTGAAAGGTGACATTTTAAAACATGTAAGGAAAACATTGGGGGTGAGCCTGGCACATGATATTTTCAAGCACTGTTTTTGCAGTCAAAGCAAAATGTAACAGCTTAAAACTTTGACCTTGGAAGCAATTAAGACTGCTAACACATATAACTTGTATGTTGGTAATATTACTTGAATGCATAAAATTACACGCAAGTATATTTGGCACATCAAAAGCTGTTGGTTAATTTTGTAAGTTCCTTAATGAAATGCACACTAATAAAAATCGTAATCAAATGTGAAGAAAAGTATAGAGGCTAAACAATTCAAATGACCACAGAAATAAAGGTTTGACATGGACTCAATTCATACCTGATTTTATTTCTATGAGAGTATTTGTGTCTATTTCATGTTTAGCCTTCCCTGGAAGAGGGATTCGAAGTGGTATGACCTGAGGAACTGAGACAGAGCCAGCTGTCATTTTTCTCAACAGCAATCTTTAAAATAGAAAAATAAAAAGGCAGACAATAATTTTCCTAAACAGAAGAATGCACTGAGAAATACGGTCTTTTAACATGATCTCTTGTCCTCATTTTTTTCTCTTAAGAGAGAACATTGGATTCTTTAAACTGTTATTTGTCATTAATATTTGCATGATTTTCACACTGAAAAGCGGCAACATCCTACTTCCAACTCATTCTCCTGTTGCAGAACTGTGAACAAAACTTGAGATGAGTACTGTGAGGGAGACTCCACAGCCTCTCAGGGCAATCTGTTCCAGTGCTCGATCACCCGCACGGGCAAAGTTGTTCTTCCTCATATTCAGGTGGTACACCACCGAGAAGAGCCTGGCTCCATCCTCTTGACATCCACCCACCAACTACGGGCGGATCAGATCTTTACCTGACCTGAGGGGGCTGATAGCTTTTCCCTCAAGGCCCCGCCTGCTCTTGGCACACCTGGACCAAGGCACGCTGCGCTCTGTTTCAGCCTCCTGGGACCGCATCCCTGGCGGGAGACGCACGGTCCCAGCGGCATCCCCAGCGCGCCCGGCTCCCGCCACAGGGCGGCCAGCCCCCGCTTTCCGTCCCCTCCCGGTCCAGCCTGGTCCCCCGCCCTGCTCCATCCCTGTTGTGCCAGCCCCGCTGCCTCCCCGCCGTGCCGGCCCCGCTCACCCGCCTGGCTCCGCTCACCCGCCTGGCCCCGCCGCCGTCCCGTTTCCACGGACGCTGCGCGCCGGGCGCTCCCGGCTCCCATTGGTCGTTGCGTCCCCCTCCGTTGCCCGTCTCAAGCGTCATCTCGCCGCGCCAGGCCGGCCGCGCCATGGCGGAGGTGAAGGTAAAGCCGGAGGTGCCCGACCCCATGGATATCGAGAGCAGGTGCGGGGCGGGCGGCCCTGGGGGGCTCTCTCGTGGGAGGTGGAGAGGCTGCTGGGCGAGAGGAGAGGCAGGACGCAGTAGGGGTGTGTGAAGGCCCGCAAGGGACGTGGGGGAGACAGGCGTGGGGCGTGCCGGTGCCTTGAGAGGTGTTGTTCAAGGCCTGAGGGCTGTAGTTCGAGGCCTGAGTGTGGTCAGGAAATAGGTGCTGAAGGAGAGGGTTGCAGTTGTTTGAGGTACTGAGAGTTTCGTGCTGAGAGGTGCTTAGGTGGCAGTGGGGGACGGGGTCAGGTCACCTTTGGCTGCCCTGGTGTTTTTTCTGGTCTTGGAAAAAGGAATTGTGGTTTTTTTACATGAAGTATTTTATTTTTTTTTCTTAAAGGTATTTCATCACTATTTGCCTTCTCTGACTAGTCACCAGTTCCTTTCCATTGGAAGCTTTTGTATAATAAAACATACAGGGAGCTTTAAATCCATGTTGTTAATAATGAAAACAACACAAAAGTAAAATAGAACACCACGCTCAGTGTTGTCAGCAAGAGCAGAGGTAGTTGGTCCAGCAGCTGGGGCTTGTATTTGTCAGCACAAGGGAGTAGATGCTGGGTTCCCTCAAGAGACATGACCAAGAAACAGTCGCTGGATACTTTTGCCCTGAGTTTTTCTTGTCACTCTCTTCCATCCTGACTCTAATACTTGAATTTGGATTCAGGTGCAACAGAACATGACTTTAAACTCGCTTTTCTCCTCCCGCAGGATTATTGAGCTGTGCCACCAATTCCCTCATGGTATCACAGACCAGGTGATCCAGAATGACATGCCTCACATGGAAGCCCAGCAGCGAGCTGTGGCCATCAACAGGCTGCTCTCCATGGTAGGGGGATCTCACCTTCCTCATTCTATCTCAGCCAACCCAGAGCATGTACATACATACTCTGTACGTACAGTCTGCATGTTGGGCAGGGCTAGCAGATTGATCCCATTGGATTTAGCAGCATTTGCCATGATATACAGTTACCATAGTTTACGTTTGGTAGCCATAAGCACTAATGATTGCTAAAGTTAATTAAGGCGTGCCTCAACTGACTCTTTCTAGTCTGCAATACAAAGTTAACATGAAGGTGTATATCGATGTGGATCACTGGGTGAGGAAGCTACCACTGAGAAGTACGACTTCTCAGTTTTTTGGGTGTGGGTTTCTGGGTTTTTTGATGTGTTTAGAGTTTTTTGGTCTTTTCCATATGTGTTACTTTGTAAAGCAGAATATGTTACAATGGTCTAGAGTAACAGTTGGGTACAAGTATAGTTGCAGGGGTTCATCAGGTGGAAAGATGGCCACGGGTGATAACCACAAGGCCCATTAATGATCGAGAATGAATTAGCTGGAGAGAAAAGGATGGATGTTAGCCCATGCTCTTATATGTCTTCTCTGAACCCCTCACAAAATCCCAAAGTTGTGGATTACTCTGATAACATGCAGGTGAAACATGTCAAGGAATATTTTGTATTTTCTGTAAATTTCCCATGCCTCACTGGGCATTTCTCTTTACTGTATCAGGAGTCAGCCTAAGATAAGAGCAAGGATCACACTCAGCTACTCCGGCCAAGTGTTCAAGAATAGAGTAGCTGTTCAGTCTTGTTGGGTCAGTGTGGTGTAAACTTGAGTAGCAGCTAAATGTTCAGGCTCTTTAAAAGATCAAGGTTCCTTTTGGTTCCATACCTAGCTGCTTCCTGAGCATGTGGAGTCAGGAAATAAAACAGTCTGAGTGGTGCAGTCCAGAGAGCACTTTGAAAAAGAGGACAACTTGCTTCTTAGAAAGAAGGATAGTGGAAAGTATCCAAACTGAGCAAGGTGTGGTGGTTGGCTTTTGTTGTTTTGTTTGGGTTTGGTTTTTTTTTACTAGCTGAAGAAACTTCTTAACTTTGATCCTATGATCCATACTAGGTATCACTGGAAGTAATCTTTCTCTTTTTCATCTTTCTGTTATAAATGAGTTCTGTTATAGACTAAGTGTGTTCAATAACTTTGAAAGGGCCATCCAGATTTCATAATGAGGCTTCAAAGATAGTTAAGTCTTTGGAATTTGTTTAAAATTGATGCTTAGAAGTGGGGAGTATGTGGGAAGATCTAAAAAGTACTTCAGACATGGGGGTAAATGGCAGTGAGAGCTCAGCCTTAATATGCATCAAGTACTTTGTTTGATTTAATCTTCAAGTACCTCATCTGTAGAAGAGCATTGAAGTGTGAGCTTCAATCAGCCAGGTGATGTAAATCTCTAAGAAACAAGACTGTAACTGTAGGAAAGGATCAGCTGGCAATTAAAATGTTAATTAATGCTGTTATACAGGGTTACACTCTTAGGCTTGTCTAATTGCTTGCCTCTTCAGGATAGGAAATAAGGATTTTCCTGGCCTAGGCACAAGTGTCCAGAGCAGAAGAATTTTTCTGTGTGTGAGAGATGCCCTTAACTTGCTTCTGAGAGTCACTGCCCATCCTAGTTGGCAGCTTTCCAGTGATGTCCACTTAGTAAAAAGTAGAACTTCAAACAATTCGAAGTTCCAGTAGCAAAGCTTATGCAGTAGAACTCCACTGTGATTTTTGAATTGCCATGCAAATGAGTGTTTTGTTGGAAAGTGAGAGTAAAGTACACAAGAACTTGATGTCCCTCCTACCATATGAAAGTTAGGAGAAGTAATAGGAAGTGCATAGATGTTGTGGGAAGGGTCAGGAACTATTTTTTATTTCTGATAGCTGATGGTAAGTGGATACATGTCAAGGAAAAAAAAGATCCTCAAGACTATTATTGTACTTGTAGGGAGAAAATATCCTCAAGGCTATTATTGTTTCCAGTGGTTAGAAATGTTAGTTTTCTTTCTTTATTATTTAGTTGACATTAAATAAGTTTTTTATTTTAGAATTTAAAAATATCCTTTGCCACCTTCTGAAACAAGCTCTTTGAAGAAAAGTAAATGCGTTGTGCCCATCTCTCCTAGGGGCAACTGGACCTTCTCAGGAGCAATGCAGGTCTCTTGTATAGAATCAAAGATTCTCAAAATGCGAGGTAAGCCTGTGTTTGCTGGATAAATATATTTGGAACACAATTCTGCAACTCATGCAGCATAGCTGAGAAGTCAGTCAGCAGTGTAATGTGGATTCTGTCACATGGATGTCACAGAACATAACTGCTTGTTTCAGGAGGGTACACTTAACTCCCCTGAGCTCACCCTGAAATCTGTTTTAGGTGTAGTGTTCTCTACTGAGCAGAAGGTGCCATGGGACTATAGCCCTAACTTCCTAGCAGAGTTCCTGGTCCAAATGACACCAAAGTGATCTCTGCAGACATATGTATATGCTCAGGTGAAAGCCAGCTGAAGCCTGACCAAACCTTCTGCTAACTGGGGTTCTGTGAACTTCCTCACTGCTCGTGTTACAGGATCAGCACTGATATTTACAGCTGTCCCAGGAGGCCACTTGAACTCATGCTCTTTGATTTATTCAAATGTACCTCTAAACCATGTCTTGCGATGCCTATGTAAACCTGAATAAAAGATGCCTAGACATACTTCTGGAAAGAAATATTCTTCAAAATTATCCTTAGTGCAGGTGTATTATCCTTTCTTTCAAATGCTTTAGAAAAGGATTGCTGAGTTCATGCTTTCTTGGACCAGTGAAAAGGCATGTTCTAGAGTTAGAAGCATTCTACTATCCTTTTGAAGATGTTCTGTCTAGAGACAGATTATCTTAAATTCTGTTTCGTGCTGTGTTTGACTTTCTGAAGTTGTGTTAGTATGTGACCCCAAATTCCCCATTGTTATGACAAGTTGAGTGATTCCTGCTTAGTCACTTTTTTTTCTTTCATATTGTGCTCTTTTCTCTTTTCTGTGGCTTCTCACTGGCAAACTTGGCTGGATCCAGAGAGGTTTACTGTCATGTATTATATTTGCCAATGGCTGGCTTACTGCATAGAGGGTTTTTTGTGCATTGTTTTTTGGTTTTTATAGTACTTGTTTGTAGTTTTAAAAAAAATCTCCATCTTCTTTCAAATTTTGGACCTTTCAAAAATCTTGATATCTGTCTTATTTTACAGTAAAATGAAAGGCTCTGACAATCAAGAGAAGCTGGTTTACCAAATTATAGAAGATGCAGGCAACAAAGGTAGTTTAAATTATGATTGTGCATGGTACTAACTCTGTTTGCTTATGGAACCATTCCTATCCAAATTTGTAAATGCTTCCCGGACAATACAAATATAAAACTTTGAGTCCTCATACCAGGTCTGTAGCTAATGTTCCATATATCTGCTTTTTTAAAAACAAAAGAGAAGGTGACATGTTTCTCTGTTAAAATAACCTGTCCTGGTTGACTTTTGGGAGGGGCTCTTTTAGAAGACTTGGAATAAGAATTGCAAGTTATCTGTGGGACTGTCAAGCCAAAGTATCTGCAGAACACTCCCTACTTAAAAGAAAATGCAGAACCAGGATTTAACAGGTGTCCTGCTGCCAGAAACCACTGCTAATGACAGGGCTTTCTCAGCGTTCATTGCACACTGTGGTTGAGAGTCAGAAGATAGAACTAGTTGTCGTATTTTTGTTGAAGCAAACACTAGTTAGTTACAAAGAAGTACTAGTCAGTAAGAATATTTCTGTGGTGCATTCCTGTTGGCAGTGAATGGAGTCCGCTTGTAAGAGCTCTGGGAGGAGAGGTAAATGGCAAGAGGACAGTATAGTGGTTGTGATATGTATGTCTTGCTTTTTTCACTTGTTTGTTTTGTCCAAATCCCCTCTGTCAGTTCCCTCCCTTCTGCTGGGAGTGGTAGGGATCAAGGATACATCCTGTGGTAGGCAAGTGAATTAAGCAGTGTTGTGGCTTTTGGTTTGTGAGTATGTACAGAAACAAATGGTTCTGTCTATTTATTTTCTGTTCATTTCTCTCTTTTTAAACAGGTATTTGGAGCAGGGACATTAGATACAAAAGTAATTTGCCTTTAACAGAGATCAACAAGATACTGAAAAATTTGGAAAGCAAGAAACTAATTAAAGCAGTTAAATCTGTGGCAGTGAGTATTTTGTGACTTTTTAAAAACAATTTCAAACACTTGCTGCATTCTTTTGTATGCTTCTAAGAGAGGACTGGGAGCAGAGAAACCTCATCCTACCTCCAGCTCTTTCACTGTGCACCAGTGTTTGACTCTGCCTTTGGTGTGCAGGTTTGAGGTGCAACAGATATGAGAGGCTATAGTGTTTATTAAATAACCAATATACTATTAATAAACATCACTATTAATATACAATTCTGTCACTCTTCCCCCACTATTAATTATATGCCATTACAATCAAATTGGAGTTTTAGTTCTCTCAGTTCTTTATTGCACACAACTGTTGTTACAGTTCTGCTACCCTTCACAAACCTCCTTGCACTGCTTGTTGCTAATCTGCAGTTCTGTCACTGTTTTCCCCTGCACTCCCATACCTGGTCTTTAGGACATAAACCTAGGGCAGAGCCTGCTGGGTTTCCCCCACCATCCCAGTGGGCTTGGGTCCACAGGTCAGCTTCCCTGCTGTCTGTATGCATCCACAGTCCTGCTGTCTGCTTATCCTGCCCTCTCTTGTTCTGACTTTTACACCTTATTCTCTTCTTGTGTTTGTTAACTTTCTTTTCTACCACTCTTTCCTCCTTTCTCCACTCAGTCTCCACCCAAATAAGCAACCTGTCCATAATTACTCTTTCTCAGTTGGTCCCAATGTTGCTGTAGCACAATCAGGTATTTCTGATATTGAAGCAAACTCAGCCACACTAGTGATATGGTTACCTAGCTGCAAGTGGCTTTGCAAGGTTCCTCTGGATCTCCTGAAACTTCCTTCAGTTATCTGGTTCATACTGGATTTGTATTGTTTACTTCAAACAATTTCCAAGGCATTTGATTCTGTTTCAGTCTTGGTTCCTCTACTTTGTTGCAGTTACTCAAGTTCCAGCTAGTTTCCTATGTGCAAATGGTCCAGGTACCAGAGTAGGGCTTATCCTTTTCTGTGTTTATCACACTGTTACAATACTTATGCAGTATCCTGTTCTCCCTTACCTGCCTATTTACAAATCATTTGTGTTAGCATGTTCTTTGGACATTCTTCTAGTTTCCAGCAAAGATTCTGTTTTGTTGTGGGGTCTGGTAAACCAGATGGAAATAGAGAAGTTGGACATAGAAAAGCAGTAGCTTTTTCATGTTCTTTTGAGGGATGCTGGTTTTATCTAATCATGCAGGGGATGTAACACTGCTGAAACTGCTTCAGTTGTTGAGTAATTCTTTGGACAACTTTTGGATAACCATTGTCCTTTAACTGACTGCTGCTCTCAGGACTGAAGCAGCATTCATTCCCATTCCCCTCGTCTAGGTGTGGCAGGAAAGAGTGGGCTCGCAATGGCTGACATTAGCTGCAGGGTTTAATCACATAAATCCTTGTCATCCATGCATGGGTTCAATCCTGCAGAAACAGTCGAAAGCTTCTCCATTACATTTGTCTTTGCTGTCTTTTAAGGACACTTTCCTGCTGTCCTTTGACTGCGGAGAGGGATTAGAGTCAATACAGTAAAATTAAACTCAGATCTTCTGTGAGGTTTGTATTGTGTCCATATTGTTAGCAGGGTTCTCTCCTCTTAACACTATGTTATAAAATGATTAGGAATCAAAATGTGGTGATTGTCTCTTTATCTCTCTTTTACCAGAGGGTCAAACATGTTAAGGATAGCTTGAGTTAGCTGAATTGCTGTACCCGAGGTATAGGAGTAATGAACTATCTCTTGAGATTATCTGCTTAGATTTTCCTTTCTCGAGGAATACTTTCACCTGTTGAGAGCTGTACACTTTTCTCTAACAGGCATCCAAGAAGAAGGTCTATATGCTGTATAACCTGCAGCCTGACCGGTCAGTGACTGGTGGCGCTTGGTACAGCGACCAAGACTTTGAGTCTGAATTTGTGGAGGTGTTAAATCAGCAGTGTTTTAAATTTCTGCAAAGTAAGGTGAGTGTCAATATTCAAGCCACCTTCCATTTGTGTTGTGCAAGTAATTATTTTCTTTATAAAACTGGTACCAAACAAGGCTTAAATTTTCCATAGGTGTTAGCCATTATTGCAGCTAGATTGGCAATTTGTACTGGACTATTATTTTTGTCACAGCACATGTGATGGTGTTGCATTTTAATGATAGATATTCTTATAACCTGTCCAAGGAGTGAAGCCTTTTATCACTGACGTCCAATGACAAACTAGGCACCAAAGTACACAGGACCAAAAAATCTAGCAAAAGTCTCTGTGTTTCCTACAGAGCTCCTCATTTCTGAGAGGGTAGAAGACAAATCAGCTAGCTCTGCTTAGAAGACAGTTGTCCCTAGTCTAACTGCAGGAGAAGCCTGCTGTTCATTAAATATGTCTGCAGTTGGCAGCATTTGTCTATTCCATTACAATATGTTTTAATTGGCACTAGGTACAGCAGAAATTTTTTTTTTTGTCAACAAAATGCCAAATGCTGATATTCCTTCATATTAATCAAATTGCAGTGTAAATTTTGTGTCATTTAGTATAAAATTATATTTGTTTGTGCACTGCATTGTCTCATATACATCAGTCTTAAGGATATGGCTTTAAATGCTAAACATGTCCCAGAAATGGTTTGGGAATCAACTTTTATAGTTTAGTCTGCCTGAAACTGAACCATGAAGGAGGCTCTTGGCAGTGAGTACTGACTATAACTAATCTTTGCTTTCTTTCTCAGGCAGAGGCAGCTCGAGACAGCAAACAGAACCCCATGATACAGCGAAACAGTTCATTCGCCTCATCGCATGAGGTGTGGAAATACATCTGTGAACTGGGAATCAGTAAGGTCAGAACAGATTAATCTTATTACGGTTCAAATTGTCAGTACATTGCTTGCTATGGGAGTTGGTTACTGCAGACTATGTGAAGATCTTGTAAGTGCCTTAGGACCCTACAGTTTAGTGGAGGTGAGCTTTGAAGCTTTATTGCTTTTCGGGGAGGATCACTGATGCATAGGATTCCAGGATAACTTGTACATCTGGGTTTTCAAAGATGTATAAAAGAATTAGCATTCATGTCCTTGTTAATCGTCTCAGCTTGTTTATATTTTATCATTTCTCTGAAGTTTACCTGTGCATTTCAAGGAGTTTTAGGGGAGAGAAAAAGAAAAGGAGGGGAAAAAAACCTTCACAATTATTGGTCACCATCAATAAGTGTATCTTCAGCAGTCTTGTCTTTTTCTTTTTTCACAATTATTTTCCTCCAAAACTGGAACTGTATCATGCTAGGATGATGTAGACACTTCAGATGCATAGTGAAGTTCTTTTTGGTAAACCAAGGCTAGTGCAATTCAAAAGTGCTTGGTAGGTAGGAGGTGGTATTAGTATTTGCTTTTATTTTTGCATCTGCACAATCCCATAAAGTTCCCAATGGTGCCTTTTTCTGAGCTAGGTTAGAATTCTAAGGATTTGTTACTCGTGGTGTTTGCTTATTTTCTCCTTGCAGGACTTACTGGCATCCGTCTTTCCTAATATTTCTTTTACAAATTGTTTCTTAGGTAGAGTTGTCAATGGAAGACATTGAAACCATTTTAAATACGCTGATATATGATGGAAAAGTGGAGATGACGATTATTGCTGCAAAGGAAGGGACAGTAGGCAGTGTGGATGGACAGATGAAGTTGTACAGAGCCATTAGTTCTCTCATACAACCCACTGGATTAGTCAGGACACCCTGTGGACTCTGCCCTGTGAGTAGTTAATTCTGTGTATGGTTAGATGGGTGCATGCAGATCTTGAATATAGTCCTGCAAATGGCCATTGCAAGGTTCTGCCCATGAGCGAGCCTCATGGTTTTCTAAGCCAACTGTGCTTAAGAGTTGCCCATGATGCCTTAGCTATGGTGTAAGAGGAAGGTTCTTTAGTTGGTCTAAAGCACCTGGTCTACCAGGGTATTTCCTACTTACATCCAGTCTCTTTACTCGATAGTATGTGAAAGAATGCTGTCAAATTATATTTCTGATCCCAAGTTTGCCAATGTTTTTAACAAGCTAGCTTATTTCTGTCTAGCTTTTGGTCTCTCCGCCCTGGACTGTAAACTGGTAGGTAGGTAAAACTTGCCAGCATGTCTGTTTGCAGCATTTACTGTGGGGGGATCTGTTTTGCTCTTCTTCCTCAGAGCTGGCTAGATTTTGGCCTGTGTTAGACTAATGCTTTCCTACCAGGGAAGAAGCAGAAAACATGTGAGCACTATCTAACAAACTAATTACTCTGCTGACACAGGGCTTTCCTTTGCAGGTTTTTGATGATTGTCATGAAGGTGGTGAGATTTCTCCATCGAACTGTGTTTATATGACAGAGTGGTTGGAGTTTTAAAGTGGAAGAAAATTGTAAACTTGATTCACAGCCAAAGTGACAAAGCAGCTTGCTTTTTTTGAAAGTGGACTTGTAAATTTGTAAGGAATTTCAGGACATGGGCAACTTTGTTTTAATAAACCAGTAATGTATCTGTTGTGTGAGCTGTCCTGTGAGTGGACTGAAGATCAAAGCTGAAGTGGAAATGTAAAGCCATTCTCATACAAAAAGTTGGTTGTGTGGCTTGAAAAGTGCCACAGAACATCTGAGTGGTGATGCATCACTTCTGAAGATTGTGTTGGCTGCTCCACAGATGCGTATTCTGAATGAGAAAAGAAGCCATTAGCTGATCAGAAAAACTTGCTAACAAGTGGTACCAAGAACTAGATCCCAAACTTTGCTTTCAGACTGATGCTGCTGGTGGATGCTAAAGTGCTAAAGCTCACGCTTTTTTCCCATGTTAGCTTCCATCTAATTGAAGACTAAGAATCTGATGTGGAAAAGATTCTGAATATGTCAAACAGAACTCATGGGTTCTTTATTATCTTTCTTACCTGTTAATTTATCATTAAAACTCTGACTTTTCTGATGTATATCTTTGCTTTATTTCCTGTATTGATGCCTGGTGCTGCATCTGTTGCATTTATTCCTAATCAAATTTCTGGTAGTGTGTTCTGCAGCTGCATCACGTACATGGATACTGTCGTAGTTTAACAAGATTACAACTTAGAAATCAAGAAACTTTAGGTGGAAGTGTGGAAAAGGAAAAGAACAACTTTTTATTAACAAAAGCTGAATAAACAACAAATGGTGCAATCAAAAACTTTCAGAAGAAACAATACAAAGTCCCAATTCTCCAGGTGGGGGGAGAGAAACCCGTGGCAACTCGGGGCAGGGGAGGGAAGGTGGAGGGAAGGCAAGACCGGTCCCGGCAGTTCAACAGGTGCTCGTAGCCTTGTGTGCCCGCAGCAGCCAGCAGCCGATGGCTTAGCCAGCAATGAAGGAGTCCTTTTTCCCACAGGCAGTCCCGAAGGCAGAATACCTCGCTCTGAGATAGGTCGGTCTCTCTCTCTCAGTCATTTTCTGCAAGGTGTCCTGTGGGAAAAAAAATTTCCTCTCAGGAAAAGAGAAGGAGTCAGCCGAAACCGGGCTCCCCGCTCTGTCCGGTCGGCCAACCAAAACTAAAAAAAACCTCCAAACAAAGAGCCTCCTGAGGCATGCTCCCCCAGCAACTGCGCTTCCCTGGGGAACCTCCCCCTTCCCCTGCTCCTGCGCTGCCAAGCGCGTGCAGCTTCGCTCCGTCCCCCACTCCCTCCTGCACTCTCCCCATCCCAGAAGAAACAGATGGGGAGCACGGGGGGAAAACGGGAAAAACGGGACACTAGAGAAAAAATTCCAACATCTCTTTTCAAACCTATGACAGATACATCTGCTGAAAGTTTGATTAGAGGTATTCTGGGAAGATATGTTTTTCACAAGAGAAAGAGTTCTTCTGGCCTGATGACACAGGGAGAAATTTTATAGATTATCTGAATACTGTCAGGGTTGAAAAAGATGCCAATGACAGATCCATAAATACAGCCTCTAGCCTTGGTTTGTGATCTGAAAAAGGCACAATACTGGCTTGTCATTGAAAGAGCACAATCTTCTCTTCCTGTGATATGGAGCAATCTTGTGTTTCTCTTGAATGTGACCTCTGGCTCCTCTATGTGACTCTGGAGTGTTCTCATAAGTCTTATGCCCAGGTTGAGCCTGGCCATGGCCTTCTTGAGAGAGAGCTGAGTCTAGTTTTCTCTGGTGGGGATGTCCATCTGGCAGTATTACAAAGGTAACTGTCTTTGGAAAATGTAGGTTCAAATCCCAATGAGGAAGTAAACAGATTTTTGTACCAACTATGTTGTGCTAATTAGTTACTCCACCTCTTTCTTAACATATAATCAAACAAAACATTAGGGAAAAAAAGTCAGTTCCTTTTTCATAAATATGAATATTGTGCATGTGTGGTACAGGCAGCTCTTCCACCATCCAGCATAACAGAGGGCTGGAATGACATATTAGCAGGCACGGCAGTGTGCACATGAACTGTCAGGTCCCTGTACAGCTTCCTGCCCATGGCTTCATCTGGCTGTGTCCAGCCTGTATCTCTACACAATTATTCAGTATCTTAATGATAGTCTCCCAGCACAGGGAAACAAGCAGGGAGTCAAGCACAGGGCCTGCTGCATATAGTTAATTTCAAATTTGCCTGTCTGAATATAAGCCCTCCTAGACACTGTGTTGAGAGGGCAATGGATAAGCACCTCTACAGCTGAGTTAGCAGCATGCCAGGTAATCTCAAAGTGGGTTATCATAGGTTTTGTACGACAGTTTGCCAAATAAGGGTAGCATTTTCAATACTGTCCAGGAGTTTGCAGTCTCTAAAAGCAGTCTGGATGACACATACCCTTCAGGGTACATCTAGCTGAGAAGAATGCACCATATGGGAAGTGTACCAAGAGAGAAAGCTTTTGGTGACCTACCCCTTCTAATTCCAAATTTCTATGAACTCACAATGGAGTGGCAGTCCCTTTCCGCTTGCAGCCTTTCAACTGTACAGACACCAACCTCCACTGCACCATCTTCTCAGCTAGCTGTTCCCTGAAGCACTTTGAGGCTGACAGAGTCCAGAGTGTCCTCTACAGCTCCCTCCCAGTAAAGCGGGCCAGGACAAAACCAGGTGCTGGATTCGCCCTTCTCCTTGGAGCCTTTAAAATCCACACTACACCCTGGGGCTAGGCACTTTCCTTCTCACATATATGCACTCTCCTCTTCCACTCTCACAGATCTGTCGTGGGAACCATAAAGAGTGCAGCAGCTGAGCCCATGCCAAATGTCCTAACCTGCTGGAGAATCCTATAAGCTTTAGATAAGAGACAGAGTTTTTAAGCTTGAAAGTATTAACCAGTCAGCATCCAACATTCAAGGCTGTGAAACGACTCATTGGAAGAGAGAAGATACAACAGTAGTTTATGGACTAAGATCAAGAGATGTGTGCTACAAAGACCACGAAAAGGGCTGTAAGTGCAAAAAAGGACGCCAGATGGCAGTAAAGACTGTGTAAGAATTCCAGCTTTTCTCTCCGCACATTTCCCTGGGAGAAGTGGAGCTGAAAAATTTTCACCAGACAAGAACACTGCAAGAGAGTCAGAACGAGATAGCTGGGAAAGCTGAGAAGGGAAGTGCAAAGCACCAGCCTTAAACTGCACACCTCCAAGACCGCGCTGCACGTTTTCCTCAGCTCCATGTAACCTGAAGCACCTTCCGGCTGGCAGAGTTCAGAGTGTCCACTACAGCTCCCGCACAGTAAAACCAGCCAGGCCCATACCCGTTGCTGGATTAGCCCTTCTCCTTGCAGCTGAGTAGAAGGTGGAGCACCGTGTGGGGTGTGACAGTTGAAAGGATGCAAGGGGAAACTGCCTGCCACTTAACTGGGAGTGCCTAGAAGTTTGCAATTTGAAAGGGTAGGTCACCCAAAGCCTTCTCTCTTGGCATGCTTCTCTTTTTGAGCTGTAGTCTGAAACTGCTTGCTTTCCATCTAGGCTGTGAGATTGAGAGTTTTGCTGGTAGGAAGAGGTGAGAAGTGCAATGCAGTCATGAGCTTGGTGTACTTCTTAGGTTTCAGGGGAAAGAGTAAAATCAGCTGTGAGTTTTCCTTCTAGGCTATTTCGTATGGGCTCAGCTGCTGGAATCTTTACAGTTAGCAAGTGAGATCTGTGAGAGTGGAAGAGAAGATGAGAGTCCATCTATGTGAGAAGGAAAGTGCCTAGTCCCAGGGTGTAGTGCAGATTTGAAAGGCTGCAAGGAGAAGGGCGAATTCAACAACAACTTTTGGCCTTGCTGGTTTTATTGTGCGGGAGCTTGTAGTGGACACTCTGAACTCTGCCAGCCAGAAAGTGCTTCAGGTTACATGGAGCTGAGGAAAACGTGCAGCGCGGTCTTGGAGGTGTGCAGTTTAAGGCTGGTGCCTTCCACTTCCCTTCTCAGCTTTCCCAGCTATCTCATTCTGTCTCTCTTGCAGTGTTCTTGTCTGGTGAAAATTTTTCAGCTCCACTTCTCCCAGGGAAATGTGCGGAGAGAAAAGCTGGAATTCTTACACAGTCTTTACTGCCATCTAACGTCCCTTTTTTGCACTTACAGCCCTTTTTGTGGTCTTAGTAGCACATATCTCTTGATCCTAGTCCCTAAATTATTGTTGTATCTTCTTGCTTCTAATGAGTTGTTTCACAGCCTTGAATGTTGGAGGCCCATTGGTTAATACTCTTAAGCTTACAAACCAACTCTGCCCCTTACCTAAACTTAATAGGATGGTCAGTCAGGTTTAGGACATTTTAGAGAGGCTCAGCTGCTGGGCTCTTTACGGTTAGCAACTCAAATGTGCGAGAGTGGAAGAGGGGTTAGGGTTAGGATTTAGGGTTAGGGTTAGGGGTAGGATTTAGGGTTAGGGTTAGGGGTAGGATTTAGGGTTAGGGTTAGGGGTTGAATTTAGGGTTAGGGTTAGAGTTAGGGTTGATGTTAGGGATAGGCTTAGGGTTATACTTGGGATTAGATTCAGGGTTAGGGTTTGGCTTGTAGTTAAGATTTAGTGTTAGGTTTAGGGTTAGGTTTAGAGTTAGGGTTTTGGGTTAGGGTTAGGGTTATGGTTTAGGGTTAGGGTTAGGATTGGGGTTAGGGTTAGGATTTAGGGTTAGGGTTTGGATTTAGGGTTAGGGTT
>NW_020897779.1:2028519-2031067 GCF_003984885.1 Neopelma chrysocephalum
GGTTGGAGCTAGGGTTGGTTTTACGGTTAGGGTTAGGGTTATAGTTAGGGTTAGGTTCAGGGTTAGGGTTGGGGTTACGGTTAGTATTTAGTGTTAGGTTTAGGGTTAGGGTTAGTGTTAGGGTTGATGTTAGGGTTTGGGTTACGGTTAAGATTTAGTGTTAGGTTTAGGGTTAGGGTTAGAGTTAGGGTTTTGTGTTAGGGTTAGGGTTAGGATTTCGGTTTAGAGTTACGGTTAGGATTAGGGTTAGGTTTGGTGTTAGGGTTACGGTTTAGGGTTAGGATTAGGATTTATGGTTACCGTTAGGGTTCGGGCGAGGATTGGAATTATAATTAGTATTTAGGGTTAGTGATAGGGTTCGTGTTAGGGTTGGGGTTAGAGTTAGGATTTAGGATATGGTTTAGGGTAAGGGTTAGGTTTACGATTTAGGGTTAGGGTTTGGATTTAGGGTTAGAGTTAGGCTTAGAATTAGGGTTGATGTTAGGGTTAGGGTTAGGGTTATGTTTAGGATTTAGTGTTAGGTTTAGGGTGTCATGGTTTGAGATTGGCCCCCCCTCGAGAGAGGGGGGCTCAGAGGTGATTGGGTGCCAGGGCAGTGTTCCCTGAAGAGCCAATCACCACTCATGTTATTTGCTTCTGCTCAAAAATCATATATTCACAGCACCGGAAGTGGTTGGCAAGTTCTGTGTTGGCACTTGGGCTGTTGGTGTCTGCTGCATGTAGGTGTGGAAGGCCGGGGGGTGGCTGGGCTCCTTCTTCCCCCTCTGGGGGGAGAGGGGAGCCCTGCGGCCCCCTCAGCTCTGCCTAGCCCAGAGCAGAGTTAGAGGCAGCATTCTGAGTGTGTGCAGTGAGGGAAGAGACTCACAGCACCTGAACCTGACCTGAGGTAAGAGGAGAGGCAGGCTTTTGCAGCCAAGCCTTCTTCCCCCTCCTTTTCTACAGCTAAGCTGTGGAGGGGGGGTTTTCCTTTCCCTCCGCTGGAAAGTGGAGGAGAGGCTCAGCATTGAAGCTGAGCCAAGTGGACAGGCCGTGGAAGTAGGCCCAGCGCTCGGGAGGAGAGTCCCAAGTGAAATTGGAGATGGACCCCCCCCAGAGAGAGAGAGAAAGGAGCCCGGAGGATGTCTCTGCCATGCAGGACAACCGAAAACCCGAAGAGAAATCTACATGCCGGGACATGGAGGCTTGATAAGCAGAACCACACTGCAGCAGCCTATGAATCAAGGGATGAGAGAGAGAGAGATCACACAGCAGCAGGAGAGCAAGGACTCAGAGCTATCTTCCTGGACTTCATGAGGAGGAGAGACTACAACAAAACAACTGGAACTTGGTGAGGGGGAGCGTTCAGGCCCAGAACACTCCCACAGAGGGACTGGTTACTTTCCAACCTTGAAAAGGCTCTTTCCTGGACTAAACTTAAAGGAGGGGCTTGAAAGGACTGATTGATAGAGATGTAATATATATAGTTGTCTTTAGTTTGTATAGTATTTATTTGTGTAAATAAATGTATATATATTTCCCCCTTCCCCTATAGAAGCCTCTGGCCTGAAAGTTTCTCTTCGGTGTTGGCATAATTGTGGGAGGGGGTGGAGAAGCCTGAAAATTGGATTTTTAGATTTCTAACGTGGCTCAAACTGCCACATAGGGTTAGGGTTAGGAGTTAGGGTTAGGGTTAGGATTAGGGTTAGGGCTAGGATTTAGGGTTAGTGTTTATGTTTAGGATTAGGGTTAGGGTTAGGGTTAGGGCTGATGTTAGTGTTAGGGTTATAGTTGGGGTTAGGTTCAAGGTTAGGTTTAGGGTTAGGGTTAGGATTTAGTTTTAGGTTTAGGGTTAGGTTTAGAGTTAGAGTTACGATAAGGCTATTCTTTCCTGGGTGGAATGGTAGTCATTTGCTTGCAGGAGCGCTGCACTTGAATTGGCTGTCCAACTCTCAAAAATTCAGTACAGAGCAAGATTACTCCCAGAAAAAAGTTGCCCGCACAGAAAGGTCTTGTTGTCCATGTAGCCCTGAGAGTGGCACACAAACTGCACATGAGAGACGGAGGGTAAGGGTCCTGGTTAGGGTTTATGGTTAGGGTTAGTTTTAGGGTTAGTGTTAGTGTTTGGGTTTAGGGATAGGGTTAGAGTTAGGGTTCGGGTTAGGTTTTAGTGTTAGGGTTAGGGTTAGGGTTAAGGTTAGGGTTGGGGTTAGGGTTGATATTACGGATAGAGTTAGGGTTATAGTTGGCGTTAAGTTCATGGTTAGGTTTAGGGTTACGGTGAGGATTTAGTGTTAGGTTTGCAGTTAGGGTTAGGGTTAGTGTTAGGGTTCGGGTTTTGGGTGAGGGTAAGAGCTAAGGTTGTGGTTGGGGTTAGGGTTAGGTTTAGGGCTTGGATTCGTGTTAGGGTTAATATTGGGGTTAGGATTGGGATTTAGGGTTGGTGTATGGGTTAGGGTTAGGATTGGGGTTAGGGTTAGGATTTAGAGTTAGGGTTAGGGTCAGGATTTAGGGTTAGGGTTAGGACTGGGGTTACGGTTAGAATTTAGGGTTAGGTTTAGGGTTAGGGTTA
>NW_020897779.1:2031167-2031514 GCF_003984885.1 Neopelma chrysocephalum
TACGATTGGCGTTAGTGTTAGGATTTAGGGTTAGGGTACGGGTTCGGATTAGGATTAGGGTTCGGGTTAGGTTTTAGTGTTAGGGTTAGGGTTAGGGTTAAGGTTAGGGTTGGGGTTAGGGTTGATATTACGGATAGGGTTAGGGTTATATTTGGGTTTAGGTTCAGGATTACGGGTAGGGTTAGGATTGGGATTTAGGGTTAGGTTTAGGGTTAGGGTTAGGATTTAGGTTTAGGGTTAGGGTTAGTGTTAGGGTTAGGGTTAGGGTTAGGGTTAGGGTTAGGGTTAGTTTTAGGGTTAGGGTTTGGGTTACGATTGGGGTTAGTGTTAGGATTTAGGGTTAGGGT
>NW_020897780.1:0-19357 GCF_003984885.1 Neopelma chrysocephalum
GATGGGAACAGGGATGGAGACATGGTGTGGGGGTGGCAATGGACGCAGTGATCGGGTGGTAATAGGGGCAGGGATAGGGTGGCAGTGGGGACAGGGAATGGGGGTGATGGGGATGAGGAGGGAGTGGTTTTGGGGCAGTGATGGGTGGAGATGTGCAAAGAAGTGGGATGGTGGTGGGGTGGCAGTGAGGCTCACTGGATACTGCAGTGGGATGGTGATGGGGACAGGGACAGGGAAGGGTTGGCAATAGGGAGAGGGTGACAAGGCACCCCCTCCTCACTTTTCCATTCTCCTCTAGGGCCCAGCTGGTCCCCGTGGTCTCCCTGGCCCTCCCGGTGCTCCCGTGAGTGTCTCCTCTTCCTCTCCCCTTGATTTTGGGGACAAGAAACCCCCAAGGCCCCTTTGGGTGGGATGGGTTGGGGGGTGTCCCATCCTTCCTGACAACTACGGAAGCACGTGGGCACACACGTCCTCCTGCCACCATACTGGAGGGCACTTCCACTGTCACTGGGGGCTTCAGGCCCAAACTTCTCACTTTCTAACCCATTTTCTCCTTTTTTTTTTTTCCCCATTTTTCCCCTCAGGGTCCTCAAGGTTTCCAAGGTCCCCCTGGTGAACCTGGAGAGCCTGGTGCTTCTGTGAGTCTTGCCACCTCCTGCTCCAGCTGATGTCTTCTGGGCATGGGGACAATGCTGCTGGTTCTCAGCCCTGGCTGTGGCCACACTGTCCCTGCTTTGGGATCTGTGGGAATGGGGCTGGCAGAGCCTGGCTCTGCCCAGGGTGGGTGGCAGGGTGACAGGGGACAGCTGTCACCCACAGCATCCTCACTGCTGCTCTACATGTCTCCTAGGGTCCCATGGGTCCCCGTGGTCCCGCTGGCCCCCCTGGCAAGAACGGAGATGACGTAAGTGGCCTGTCCGTGGGGTCCCCCCTGAGTTTGGGGCCCGGTGGCCCTGACAGCCCCTCCAGGCGAGCAGGAGCTGCCTGGTTTGGGGACATGCCACCAACCTGGTGTCCTTCTCCCTAGGGTGAAGCTGGAAAGCCTGGCCGCCCCGGAGAGCGTGGTCCCCCCGGCCCCCAGGTGAGGTGGCTCCCATGGGACACAGGAGGGGACACCCCTGCTGTGCTCTGCTGGTGACACCAGCTGTCTGTCCCCTCGGGGACAGGGGTAATGGGGTGCAGGAACAGCCCCCGCAACATCTCCATGACCACTTCCCCTTTCCTTCTAGGGTGCCCGTGGTCTCCCAGGCACTGCTGGCCTGCCAGGCATGAAGGGACACAGAGTGAGTCCCCCCTCCAGTGCTTGTGAGATTTAGGGGCTATGGGACCCCAGCATCACCAAAGATCCCTTCCTGACTCCCCACCCCTTCTCTCTCCTGCCACCCAGGGCTTCAGTGGTCTGGATGGTGCCAAGGGTGAGCCTGGACCTGCTGGTCCCAAGGTGAGGAGTGGTGGCAGTGTCACCCCTGTCCTTGGAATGTCCTCACTGTTCCCTCCTCCCTCTGGAGCAGGTCCCCCATGCTGTCCTTCCCCCCTCCTAGGGTGAGCCCGGCAGCCCTGGAGAGAACGGTGCTCCCGGGCAGATGGTGAGTGCTGGACCCTTGAGGGGCGTGGAGGGGGGGGTCTGGGCAAGAGGGGATGGGGATGGGGGTCAAGACCTAATGGGGAACCAGCTCATCCTCAAGGATGCTTCCTCAGGGATTCACCAGGGTGGGAGGGGGATTAACCCCTTGGAAATGTCACTGTGGGCAGGAGTGGGAGAGACAGGGGGCACAGGGATAGGAGGAGGCTCAGAAAGAGGTAAGTGCCCACCTGGGTGACCCAAACATGTCCTAAACGTGTCCTGTCCCCTCCTCAGGGTCCTCGTGGTCTTCCTGGTGAGAGAGGCCGTCCTGGTCCATCCGGCCCCGCTGTGAGTATTCAGTCTGGGCAGAGCTGAGACCCCCTGCCCAGGGTTTGGGTGGGCTGGGGGTCACGTCTCCAACCTGTGGGCATCACTCATGGATGTGTCCTCTCCCACAGGGTGCTCGTGGCAACGATGGTGCTCCTGGTGCTGCCGGTCCCCCCGTAAGTAACCCCAAACCCCAAACCTGTCCACCCTCCTCCAGCACCTGGAATCACCTCCAGCTTCTCCAGAGAGAGATCCCATCCCAGCTCCACCACAAATGGGAAATCCCGGATGGCAGCCAGAGCTCTGCTGCCTGGAAATCCCACCAGTGCCAGGTGTGGGAGGTGGGATCCCTCATCTGACACGCACCCTCTCTCCCATTTAGGGTCCAACTGGTCCTGCTGGTCCCCCCGGCTTCCCCGGTGCTGCTGGTGCTAAGGTAGGACCTGCCTGACCATCTCCTGGGCTGGGAGAAACTGGTGGGAACTGGGAGAGTGGTATGGGGAAGAGGGCTGAGCGTGGCATGGGTTCCCAAGCCCAAAATGCCATGAGCTGATCACTGCTTGGGACAGATGGGGATGTCCCCTGGCTTTGCCTCCACGGGGAAGGAGCTGCAGATGGAGGGGAGGTCAACCATGTTGGGGATCAGGGAAACCCTCATGCTCATGGCTCTTCCTCCCTCCTCTTCCTCCCCAGGGTGAAACCGGTCCCCAGGGAGCTCGTGGCAGTGAAGGTCCCCAAGGTGCCCGTGGTGAGCCCGGTCCCCCTGGCCCTGCTGGCGCTGCTGGTCCTGCTGTAAGTGACATCTGATGGCTCCTTGTCCTTTGGCCTCACATCTTGCCAGCCCCACCATAACCCTCCTCTTCCTCTTTCTCTCCACAGGGCAATCCTGGTGCTGATGGTCAACCTGGTGCCAAGGGTGCAACTGTGAGTGTCCCTCGCTTCCCCCTCCAGCTCCAGGATGAAGGGCTGTGCTGCTTCCTCACACCCTCCTCTGCCTCTTCCAGGGTGCTCCTGGCATTGCTGGTGCTCCCGGCTTCCCCGGTGCCCGTGGTCCCTCCGGACCCCAGGGTCCCAGCGGTGCCCCCGGTCCCAAGGGTAATGCTGTGAGTATCCCTGGACACCTCCATCTTCTTCTTCCTGGGGTCGGATCCCTTTCTCTGCTCCAACAAGCTGATGTCCTACGTGGAGGTGCCTCCTCTGGTGTCCCCTGGTCCCTGTCAGGGCAGGGTGGTGCTGGGGGGTGACAGATGCTGAACACCCTCCTGCCTCTGAGGAGTGATCAGGATGTGGCTCAGGTCTCCCTCTGCTCCTCAATCTGGTGTTAAACGGCTTTTCCTTCTTCTCTCCATCCACTTCCAGGGTGAGCCCGGTGCTCCAGGCAACAAGGGTGACACTGGTGCCAAAGGCGAACCCGTAAGTGATTCCCCAATGTCACCTTGGGGTCTCGGTCCCTCTTGGCCCCAGCACATCCTGTGGGTGCTCATCCCTTCATCTCCTCCCCCAGGGTCCCGCTGGTGTCCAAGGTCCCCCCGGCCCTGCTGGTGAGGAAGGCAAGAGAGGAGCTCGTGGTGAGCCTGGCCCCGCTGGGCTTCCCGGCCCTGCTGGCGAACGTGTGAGTAGGAGCATCCCAGTCCCCTCCCTGCCATGTCCCTGTCCCCATCCCCGTCCCCGTGCTGAACCTTGTGTGTGCTCGAGGACACCGTGGTGACATCCCCAGCCCCTCCTCAGGCTGCTCCCACCAGTGGCCGTGTCCCACACCGACACACCCTTCCCCTGCACCCCCAAGCCCCCCGAGGCCACCCCGTGGCCCCACGCTGACCCCTCTGGTGTCCCTCGCAGGGTGCTCCCGGCAGCCGCGGTTTCCCTGGTGCTGATGGCATCGCTGGTCCCAAGGTGGGTGCCCGTGTCTGTTTGGATGAGAAAGTCGCGTCATCGGGGCAATGGGGACACTGAGCATTGTCACCTGTCCCAAGCAGTGGCCAGACCGGCTCTGTGCCGCTGCCACCTCCGGTGACACTGCTCCTGCCCTGCCCCCGGGTGCTGTCCCGCAGTCAGAGTAACCCCTGTCCCCTCTCCCGCCCTTCCCAGGGTCCCCCCGGCGAGCGCGGCTCCCCCGGCCCCGTCGGCCCCAAAGGATCTCCTGGTGAAGCTGGACGCCCCGGGGAACCCGGCCTCCCCGGTGCCAAGGTGAGCGTGGCAGGGTGGCGGGCACGGCGACACGGTGGCAGCGGCAGCAACGAGCCACGTTGATGGATACCGGCTGTCACACTCCCCGTGCCAACGGAGAAGCTGCTTTCCAGGATGCTCCCATTCTCTGGAGCATCTCCTGGGAAACCTGAGCTCCTGACCCACTTCCCATTCCCTTGCAGGGTCTGACCGGAAGCCCCGGAAGCCCCGGTCCCGACGGCAAGACTGGCCCCCCTGTAAGTTGTCCCCGCTGTCCCCACTGATGTCCCCTCCTCCCTTGGCTCACCGCGGGCTCAGCTAACGGGGCTCTGGCTCCCCCCATAACAGGGTCCCGCTGGTCAAGACGGTCGCCCCGGCCCCGCCGGCCCCCCTGGCGCCAGAGGTCAAGCCGGTGTGATGGGATTCCCTGGTCCCAAAGGTGCTGCGGTGAGTGTGACCCCCCCCCGGGGGGCTGCCAGGGTGATGCTGCACCCCGGTCCGTGAGGGATTCACCCAACGGCCACTGCCACCACCCGGGACGGTGGCTGTGCGTGGGCAGGTGGCTCAGGGGACCTGTCCCGTTCCCCTCCCGGTGTCACAGGTCTCATCCTGCTCTCTTTTTAGGGTGAGCCCGGCAAACCTGGTGAGAGAGGTGCTCCCGGTCCCCCCGGTGCCGTGGTGAGTATTTGCTGGGGCACAAACGGTCTGGTGGGGGCTTGGCAGGGAGGGTCACCCCTGTGTGAGGTGACAGGGGGCATCACCCCAGGATGGGCTGGCAGGGAGAGTCACCCCGGTGTGGGGTGGCAGGGATGGGGTGTCAGATGGCTGAGCGGTGCCAGGGAAAGCCCCAAGGACGAGGAGGGCAGTGGGATGAGGTGTTTGGGACTCCATCCCGGTGGCTACCGGCAGCTTTGGAGCGGGGACAGCAGGGAGGTGACGTGGCCGTGGGCAGCTCGCCCCGCGGTGTCTCCCGTCCTTCGAAGGACGCCGTGTGGCCACACCCTTGTTTTGGGGAGGCGGGGGGGTGAGGGAGGGGCTCACAGAGCTCTGCGGGGGCTGCAGGTCGGGGCCGTGTTCTGAGCACCCTCTTCTCCCTCTTCCACAGGGTGCTGCTGGCAAAGACGGTGAAGTTGGTGCCCAAGGTCCTCCCGGCCCCACTGTGAGTATCCCCCAGCCCATGGCCACCCACGGCCGTGCTCAGCCACCGAAGAAGGGGCTCAGAAGCTGAGCCTCAATGCTTGTCCTGCCTCCCCCAGGGTCCTGCTGGAGAAAGAGGTGAACAAGGTCCTGCTGGTGCTCCTGGCTTCCAGGTGAGGGGTGTCCCTTTCCATGGTGAGGGGGATAAACCACCCGGGGTGGGGGTGATGTTACCCTTTCCCTCGTCCTCTCTGGTCTCCCACCTCCCTGGTGACTCATTGCTCCTCTTCTTCCTCCCCAGGGTCTGCCCGGCCCCGCTGGCCCCCCCGGAGAGGCTGGCAAGCCTGGTGAGCAGGTGAGTGTGTGGGCAACTTGAGACCCTCCCTGTCCCCTTCCCACGTCCCCTCTCCCAGCCGTGACTGGGGGCTGTTGATGGGGGGTCCCCCCAGTGCCCCCCCAGGTGATGTGCTCCACGCAGTGGGGGAGCAGTGGGGATCCCAGCCCTGCCCCAGGGATTGAGAGACCCCTGGGGGCACCCTGTGGACCCCTCTGAACCCCTCTGCCCGTCCCCAGTGCCTCCTCTGACTCCACACCCTCTCCTTCCCACACAGGGTGTCCCCGGAGATGTCGGTGCCCCCGGCCCCGCCGGTGCCAGGGTAAGTTGAACCCCGCGGACTCCCCATCGGTTCTTGGCACCCCAAAGTGCCTGACATCCCCCTGATGGCCTCGGCCCTTCTCCTGCCTCCCCCTTCCAGGGTGAGAGAGGTTTCCCTGGTGAACGTGGTGTCCAAGGGCCCCCCGGTCCCCAAGGTCCTCGTGGTGCTAACGGTGCTCCCGGTAATGATGGTGCTAAGGTAGGTGCCAGCTTGGGAATGTCGGGGTGGTGGGTGACTGTCCCCAGCTTTTGAGTGCAGCTGTAAAGGGCAATGGGTTTGGCTTTGCTTCTTTGACTGGGGCTGGAGCCAGGAGGGTTTTGCTGTGCCGGGGTCTTGCTAATCTCTCTTTTCTGTCTCTCTTTCCCAGGGTGATGCTGGTGCTCCCGGAGCCCCCGGGAGCCAAGGGCCCCCCGGTCTGCAGGGTATGCCTGGAGAACGTGGTGCTGCCGGCCTGCCAGGCGCCAAGGGTGACAGGGTATGTGTCCCCAAATACCTGTGCCCCCCTCATTGTCCCCTGGGGACTGAATGTGCCCCCCAGAACCCTGATGTCCCCAATGTTCCTCTGCTCCCCACCACTTCTGTGCCCCCCTCATCATCCCCTTGGGGCTGGATGTGTCCCCCAGAGCCCCAGTGTCCCCACTGCTGCTCTGCTCCCCCCCACCCCTGTGCTTCCTCATAGTCCCCTCAGGGCTGGATATGTCCCCAAAACCCCAATGTCCCCATTACTCCTCTGCTCCCCATTATCCCTGTGCTCCCCTCATCAACCCCTTGGGGCTGGATGTGCCCCTAAAACCTTGATGTCCCCCTTGGTCACCTGCTCCCCACCACCCCTGTGCCCCCTCATTATTGTCCCCTCAGGGCTGGATGTGCCCCCAAGCCAAGGCTGGGGGGAAGCAGTGCCCTGGGGAAGGGGTGCTCAGTGTCACTTCTGTCCCCATCCGAGAGTGGCCCTTGGGAACAGTCTCTCACTGAGATGCCAGATCTGGTGAGGAGGAGGAGGATGGTCCCAGCCTCTCCCAGGGATGATGAAGAACCAGGAATGGCTCAGTGCACCCAAGGGAGAGGGGAGAGGGGGCGAACCCCTGGAAGGGACCTCCCCGGTAACCCACCATCCTCTTCCTCCCCAGGGTGACCCCGGTCCCAAAGGTGCTGACGGCGCTCCTGGCAAAGACGGTCTCCGAGGTCTGACCGGTCCCATCGGCCCCCCTGGCCCCGCTGGTGCTCCCGGTGACAAGGTAGGGACGTCCCCCGGGGACGGATGTGTCCGGCACACGCTGCCACCTCCTTGCCGCAACCCTGACCTCCTTTTTTTCCGATTTTCCTCTCCTTTTCCAGGGAGAAGCTGGTCCCCCCGGTCCTGCTGGTCCCACTGGTGCCCGTGGGGCTCCCGTAAGTGTCCCCTTACCCTGAGTGATGGCCCTGCTGTTTGGTCGCCCCTTGGTGGCCCTGGTGGCCGTCCCCTGCTCGTCTGACTCCGTTCCCTCCCGTCTCTCCCAGGGTGACCGCGGCGAGCCCGGCCCTCCCGGTCCTGCTGGATTTGCTGGCCCCCCTGTAAGTGCAACAGCCTCGCTCCTCCCTGCCTGGGGGTCTGATCCTGCCCCTGTCGGGGTGATGCTGAGCCCCCCGAATCCACCCCTCTCCCACAGGGTGCCGACGGCCAGCCTGGTGCTAAAGGTGAAACTGGGGATGCTGGAGCCAAGGGTGATGCCGGTCCCCCCGGCCCTGCTGGCCCCACTGGTGCTCCTGGACCTGCTGTAAGTTCTCCCAACCCACCCCACACCCCCTTGGGGTCCAGTCCCATGGCACAGCTCACCCCTCACCTCCTCCTCTTCCTCCTCTTCCTTCCCCACAGGGTGCTGTTGGTGCTCCTGGTCCCAAAGGTGCTCGCGGAAGTGCTGGACCCCCTGTAAGTACCAGTCTTGTGGGGCTGGGGGGTTTTGGGGACCCACCCTGGGGTGTGAACACCCCCAAGGGTGTTTAGCTCCCCACTGTCTTGCTCTGCTGCCCCAACACCATGGGGCACCCCCATTCCTGCAACCCCAAAACTGCCTGGGACATGGCATCAATGTGGGGTGGCTTCATCCCAGGAGGGGGAAGAGCAGAGAGGAAAAGGAGGGAGGGTACTTTTATGCCCACAAAATCAGCCCTCCAGATGGATCCTGCCCTCCTGGCCACCGGCCAAGGGGTTCCCCCCTGTGGCTCCTAGCCAGGGGACAGCCCCTGGCCCTGTGACACCTGGATCCCACCCTGCTGACTCCAGCTTTTCTCCCTTCCAGGGTGCTACTGGTTTCCCTGGTGCTGCTGGACGAGTTGGACCCCCTGGCCCCTCTGTGAGTACCCCCAGGGGGTGAGAGGTGTGGGGGTCGGGAGGGTGCTTGTGACGGGGAACACGGGAGGTGCTGGGCACCCATCCAGGCTGCTCCACGTGGCCTCCCTGTCCCAGCTGGCACCGGGATACCCCTGGCCGCCCTTCCGCTGGCAGCCGGGGGGGTCCCGGCCTGCTGCCTGATGGCATCGCCTCCCCTCCCGCCCAGGGGAACATCGGCCTCCCCGGCCCCCCTGGCCCCAGCGGGAAGGAAGGTGGCAAAGGACCCCGTGGTGAGACTGGCCCCGCTGGCCGCCCCGGCGAACCGGGACCCGCCGGCCCCCCCGGCCCCCCCGGCGAGAAGGGCTCTCCTGGCGCTGATGGCCCCATTGTGAGTCAACCCTCCGGTCAGACCCCCTGTGCTGGTCACCCCCCCAGCTGTCCCCTCCGCAGGGAGGGTGGACCCCGCCGCTGCCACCACCCTGAGGTGCTGCTTGTCCCCGCAGGGCGCTCCCGGCACTCCTGGACCCCAAGGTATCGCCGGCCAGCGCGGTGTCGTTGGTCTCCCCGGACAGAGAGGCGAGAGAGGCTTCCCTGGGCTGCCCGGCCCCTCTGTGAGTACCAGAGGGGTCCCTGGGAACAGACAGCACTGTGACCCCCCCCCCGGGGTCTGGCTCACCTCGTGGCCGGGGGTGGGATGTTCAGCCGTGTCTGACACCCCCTGTTCCCTCCCCTGCACAGGGTGAACCCGGCAAACAAGGTCCCTCCGGTTCCCCTGGTGAGCGAGGCCCTCCTGGCCCCATGGGCCCCCCCGGCCTGGCTGGACCCCCCGGAGAAGCTGGACGTGAGGTGAGTGGCCGTGGGCATCCATCGGTGTTTGGTGGCACCGACCCCCCCGTGTGTCAGCATTGGGCTCGTTGTGCTGAGGACTTGCCAGCTCGTGGCACTGGTGGATGTTGCCGTGGTTGGTGCATGGAGAGGCCCATGTTGTGCTGAGCAGAGACCCCTCTTCACCCCCCACCATCCCTAACGAGGGTCTTTCCTCCTCCACAGGGTGCTCCCGGTGCTGAAGGTGCCCCTGGCCGTGATGGTGCTGCTGGTCCCAAGGTGAGTGGGCTGTGAGGGGGGCACAGTAGGAAGTGATGGGGTTGTGCTGGCCCACACTGACCTCTCCTCTTCCTCCTCTTCCTCCTCACAGGGTGACCGTGGTGAGACCGGCCCCGCCGGCCCCCCTGGTGCTCCCGGTGCCCCCGGTGCCCCCGGCCCTGTCGGTCCTGCTGGCAAGAACGGAGATCGTGGTGAGACTGTAAGTGCTGCTCTGCCCAGAGCCCCCCTTGTATCCCTCCCTGGCCCAGGGGCACTCCAGGATGGATCCTATTCTGGGGGTCTGGACTCGCTCAGCTCTTGCCGCTGAAAGGGGCTTCCCCAGGATGCCAGGGGTCCCACCACCCCTCTCAGGGTGATGCCAGGGGTGCCACCACCATTCTCAGGGTGATGCTAGGGGTCTCACCACCCAGCAAAGGGTGGTGCCAGGGGTCCCACCATTCCTCTTAGGGTGATGCCACAGATCTCACCACCCTGCAAAAGGTGAAGCCAGGGGTGCCACCACCCTGCTCAGGATAAAGTCAGAGGTCCCACCACTCTTCTCAGGATGAAGTCAGGGGTCCCACCACCCCACTCAGGGTGATGTTGCCCCAAGCCAGTGGCAGCAGAAGGTGGAGGATGTTCTAACCTGTCCCATTCTCTCCTGTCTCAGGGGCCCCAAGGTCCTGCTGGCCCTCCTGGTCCTGCTGGTGCTCGTGGTCCTGCTGTAAGTTGATGTTCTCCTCCATCCTCCTCGGTGTCTGTGTGTCCCCACGGGTGTGGGGACCGTGGTTGGTCTGGACCTCACTCAACACATCTTCCTCCTCCTCCTCCTCCTCCTCCTCCTCCTCCTCCAGGGCCCACAAGGTCCCCGTGGTGACAAAGGTGAAGCCGGTGAACAGGGTGACAGAGGCATGAAGGGTCACAGAGGCTTCTCTGGTCTTCAGGGCCCACCTGGTCCTCCTGTAAGTCCCATGGGGTGATGGTGGCCCCAGGTGCTGCCCCATGTCCTGGAGGCAGCACGAGATGCTGATGGCACCTCTTCCTCTTCCTTGCTTGACACAGGGCTCTCCTGGTGAACAAGGTCCTTCTGGTGCTTCTGGTCCCGCTGGTCCACGAGTAAGTCCCTGGATGAGCCGTGATATTCAGTATCCTGAGGGGAAACGGGAGTCCCCACCACCATCGGGCTCTTCACGGGGCTGTGGGTCAGGGCTTGAGGGGACGACTCTGCCCAGGCAGGATGGCCACGCTCACCCTTTCTCCCATCCCACAGGGTCCTCCTGGTTCCGCTGGTGCTGCTGGCAAAGATGGTCTCAACGGGCTGCCCGGCCCCATCGGCCCCCCCGGCCCCCGTGGGCGCACCGGCGACGTCGGCCCCGCCGTACGTACCGGCCCCTCCGTCGCCCACCCAGCGCCGCCTCCTTCATCATCTGCCTGCTCACCGTCCTCCTCCTCCTCTCCTCCCGCAGGGTCCCCCCGGCCCACCCGGCCCCCCTGGTCCTCCCGGCCCCCCCAGTGGTGGATTCGACTTCAGCTTCCTGCCCCAGCCGCCCCAGGAGAAGGCCCACGATGGTGGGCGCTACTACAGGGCTGACGATGCCAATGTGATGCGTGACCGCGACCTGGAGGTCGACACCACCCTCAAGAGCCTGAGCCAACAGATCGAGAACATCCGCAGCCCCGAGGGCACCCGCAAGAACCCTGCCCGGACCTGCCGCGACCTGAAGATGTGCCATGGCGACTGGAAGAGCGGTCAGTGTCCCATGCCCCTCTGTGCCCTCACCTCCATCTCTCTGTCCCCTCTACCTGCTCCTCACCTCCGGCCTTCTTCCGTCCCCCTGGTTGATTCCCATCTTCATTCCTCCATCCTGTCTCTCACGGCTGCTCTCACCTCCATCCTCCATCCCTCCATCTCCTGTTTGCTCCTCACCTCCTTCCTCTTCTCCTCCTTGTGGCTGTTGCCCAACTCCACGCTCCACCCCCGAGCTTCCTCCTACCTGCTCCTCATCTCCCTCCTCCACCTCTCACAACTGCTCCTCACCTCCCTCCTTCATCTCTTCATTCTCAAACTCTCATATCCTTCATCTTTCCATCTCACATCCCTCAACTATCCCTCCATCCTCTGTTCCTCCCACTTGCCCCTCACCTCCATTCTTCATCGTCTGTGGCTGTTCCTCACTGTCATCCTCCATCCCTCCTGACTGCTCCTCACCTCCATCCCTCTGGCTGCTCCTCACCTCCATCCCTCTGACTGTTCCTCACCTCCATCCCTCTGGCTGCTCCTCACCTCCATCCCTCCGGCTGCTTGCCACCTGATCCCTCCTAGCTGCTCCTCCTCTGTTCTGTCCTGGCTGCTCCTCCCCGTTTTTTCCCTGGGTTGCTCCTCTCTTCCATCTCTCTTGTCTGCTCCACACCTCCGTCCCCCACCCTGACCCCCCTCCCTTCATCCCACAGGCGAATACTGGATCGACCCCAACCAAGGCTGCAACCTGGACGCCATCAAGGTCTACTGCAACATGGAAACGGGCGAGACGTGCGTCTACCCGACCCAGGCCACCATCGCCCAGAAGAACTGGTACCTCAGCAAGAACCCCAAGGAGAAGAAGCACGTCTGGTTCGGCGAGACGATGAGCGACGGCTTCCAGGTGAGCAGGGGGGCCGCGAGGTCAGGGGCCAACCAGGCCGGGGGACCTCCACGGTGACCGATTCCTCTTCTCCCACAGTTTGAGTACGGCGGTGAGGGCTCCAACCCCGCCGACGTCGCCATCCAACTGACATTCCTGCGCCTCATGTCCACCGAGGCCTCCCAAAACATCACCTACCACTGCAAGAACAGCGTCGCCTACATGGACCAGGACACCGGCAACCTGAAGAAGGCTCTTCTCCTCCAAGGCGCCAACGAGATCGAGATCAGGGCTGAAGGCAACAGCCGCTTCACCTACAGCGTCACCGAGGATGGCTGCACGGTGGGTGCTCCGGGACGGGGGGTCCTGGCGGGGCGGTGGGACATCTTTTGGGGCTGAGGATGACCGTGGTGTCCCCACAGAGTCACACCGGCGCGTGGGGCAAGACAGTCATCGAGTACAAGACGACGAAGACCTCTCGCCTTCCCATCATTGATTTGGCTCCTATGGATGTCGGCGCTCCAGACCAGGAATTCGGCGTTAACGTCGGCCCAGTCTGCTTCTTGTAAACCGGACGCCCTCCCCCCCCCGAAAGCGTGACAGGAGAGAGTAATAATAATGATAATAATAATAAAAAAAAGAAAAAAAAAACAGCCAAAAAAAAAGGAGAAAATTTCACATGGACTTGAATTTGTGTCGGTTTTCTATCCAGCGTCTCTAAAAGAAAGAAAAGAGAAAAACCTAAAAATCCCTCCCCCCAAGAAAAAAAGCATTAAACCTAAAAAAAAAAAAACCTAAAAACCAAAAAAAAATGAAATAAAAATAAATTACTTTTTCAAACAAAATCACCAGGAAGTGGGTTCGCTTGCTTGCCCCCCCCACCTCATTCCTCAGCCCCGGAGATGGAGCAGCTCAACTCATCGAAAATCCCTGAGACCCCCCTGGAACTGGTCAACCCCCACCCTCCAAACCACCCCTTTCCCCACCAGCCCCTTTGCTTTTTGCATCTCATTTGAATATTAATTTTTTTGCTGCCAGGAAGATGTTTAACTCTTGGTTATAATTTGCTTTTTCTCCTTGTTTTCCCTCTCTCTCCCCTCCCCTCCTCTTGAGTTTTTTTATTCGAGTACCAGTCCTTCTGAGTTCTTGCCATTTCTTACTATGAATCTTTGGGGTTTATTATGAATTCTTTTTTTTTTTAATTTTATTTTTTCATTCAGGCAGCAAAACCAATTCATTCCCAAGCACACGAGGGGAGCCCCTGGCGCCGAGCAGACCTGACCCTCCGCTGCATCCCCCCTTTCCGGATGGCTACCTCACCACTTTTGGGGTGTTTGATTGTCTTTTTTAGTTTTAATTTTGGGGTTCTGTTTTGTTTTGTTTTGTTTTTTAGCTTCATTTGGAGTTTTTCAGCCGTGCCGGGACTTTCCTGCCAGGTTCAGAGCAAAGGTGCTAATTTTTCCCTGTGTTATCCCTCCCCCCAGACCTTTCTCTTTTGTTGCTCTGTGGATCTTTTATTTCCATTTTCTTTTGGAGGTTTCTTTCCCTCAGGATTTTTATCCTGGTTTGGGGTTGGTTTTGGTTTTTTTGTTTGGTTGGTTTTGTTTGTTTGTTTTATTATTATTTTTAGATATTCTCTTTAATTTTGGCCCCGGAACACCCAAACCCGGGACCTCCTGGTGCTACAACCTCCAAAGACACATCTCAGCTCGATCTATTTTAATTTCCCTCTATTTTCTGCTTTATTTCCCCCTTTCTTTGCTGCTCAGTTCCACTTGGGAATTTCCTAAAGGTGCTATACCCCCCACCCCCCCTTTCTATCATCCCAAGAGCAAATCCCGGAGCAAACACAAAGCAGAGCCAAGAAATTAAAAGGGAAGAAAGGAATAAATGAATTTTCCAGGTTAAGCAGGTGGATCTTCAGCTCCGCTGTCAACTTCCAGCAGCTTTTCCTCCATCCACCCACCCATCCATCCATCCATCCAGCCATCCATCCAGCCATCCATCCATCCCTCTCCATCCCTGCATCCTCCCCAGGCACAGAGGGGCACGAACCCACTCCCTCTTGCTGGGCCCATCTCCCGGTGGATACTCTGGGTTTTTCCCGGAGTTTGTACCTAGTTTGTATAATGTATAATAATAATAATATTAATAATAATAATAATAATAATTTTAAGTGGTTTGGGGGTTTTCTTTTTTTTAAAAAAAAAAGAAAAAGAAATGATTTTTTTTTTCTTGACTGCTGAAATAAAGCATGTGAAATGATCCAACAAACCTCGGGGTGCTCTTCCACGCCGCCTCTCGCTCTCGGGGGGGCTCGGGAGGGAGTCCAGGGCGGGTGGTGGGGTGGCCTTGGAAGCTCCTTGTCCCCGATCCTGCTCTCATCCCGGTTGATCCCACTCTGCTCCCGCCGAGCTTCTGCGCTCCGCTCCTGCCCATCCTCCTTTCCAGCCCCCCAGCCCTCCTCCTCCTCCTCTTCCAGCCCCCCTGGGACAAGGGGGGAGAGGAAGGAAGGGGGAACCCACCCCCCCGGTAGGAGGGTTTAGTGGGTTTTGTGGGGCAGAGCTGCTGGGCACCCTCAGTGGAGGGAATTTGGGGGGGGTCTGTGTCCCCTCCCCAAATGGAGGGAGAAATAGGGATGGTGGATCAAGGGGAGGAAGGGTTGGGGGGGCAGCTGGTGCCAGGGTGGGGGACACTGGGGGGCTCTCAGCTCAGCGTGAGCCCCCAGAGGAATTGGGAAGTGGGGTGGGCACAGGGAGACCCCCCAAAATTGTGGCAGGGGGGTGGGATTGCCCTGGTGTGCAAGAGGGGTGGGTGTGGGGGTGTGGGGTTCTCCAGTGTGGGCATGACCTCCCAAAAGGAATTGGGGAGTGGGGGGGGGCACAGAAAGACACCCCAGAATTGGGGCAGGGGGGTGGGCAAACAAAAGGCGTGCAAGAAGGGTGGGTGGGTGAGTGTGGGGGTGCTCTGCTATGGGGGTACCCCGGCGTGGGGGTGCCTCAGTGTGTGGGTACCCCAGAGCATGTGTGCCCTGGTGTGGGGGGATCCCAGTGCATTTGTGCCCCACCACAAGCCCCCCCCGTTCCCCTGGGTGCCCCACACATCCCAGCCCCATCCACGCACCCCGTACCCGCTCATTCATGCCAAGGGACCAGCAGCACCCCCACGTGTGCCCAGGGAGGAGGTTGTACCCACCCAGTGCCCCCCTCCCCATGGTGGTGGGCACAAGCAGGACCCCCACAGCCCTGGGGGGGCTGCTCTGGCCGCGGGACAAGCCCTCAATGCTGCCATTCTCCAGCCCGTCAATGGGTCTCCTTGTTCCTCCCGGGCCCCCATGTTTTCCTAACCCCCACCCTGGCGCCTGCCCCGTGCAAGGGAGGGGGGGCTGCGGTGAAAGAGGTTCTTTCTTTGGAGGGGTTGGGCTGGGGGACCCCCTAGGGGGGCCGGGGAGGGGTTATGGGGGTGCTGAGCAGGACGCTGAGTGGGATATCCAGGTCTACGCGGTGCGGACGGAGGATTTGGGAGCTCCAGGAGAGATCCTGCTGGACACGGACACTCAGGTGAGTTGGGGGGGGCATTGGGGTGCCATCATGGGTCCCAGGGACTGTGTCCCCCCCGTTGTGCCTATTCTCATCCTCTTCCTGCTCCCCTTTCCCTCTACAAGGCTGGGGGATGCACAGAGTCATCCCAACCCTCATGGAGGTTGCAAGCCTTTCATGGGGGATCATGGCTGGAACAGGGTGGGCACTCCAAAATAAAGCAGAAAAGCCTCATTTCATCACTAAATGGTCAATTTATCCTCCAAAACTCACCCCAAAGAGGAAACACCCCAAAATCCTCCAGGCAACAGCTCGGCAGTGGGCAGAGCTCAGTCAGAAAGGCGACCACCCATCTGACTGAGCTCTGCCTGGAGGGGCTTCTGTACCCCAAAAACATCAGGACACCCCTTTCCCATCTCTGGGATTGTCCCCCTCCCCCTGGCATGCCCCCAGGTGCCCCTCACTGAGGGAGGAGGGGCACACGGGCCCCATCCCGGGGGCTGGGCATGGGGTTGATGCGTTGGCCCGTGCGGACGTTGAACATGGGCAGCGTGGAAAGGGGCCGGGGCACATCCCGGATCACATCCCGGCTCCCAGCCATGTGCCGCAGCTCCTCCGTGTCCCCGTGGATGGTGGTGTGGTGGACCAGCTGGATGCTGAGGGGGGAAGGAGAACGGGGTGAGGCACCCCTGGGGAGGGGGTTGGTGCCTCATTATTAGGGCTTATCTCCCCTGCTGTTGGGGTCTGCTCACTCATCATTTGGGCTCACCTCCCACAATTGGGGTCTATGCCCTGTCATTTGGATTTTTCCCCTCATCATTGGGGTCTGCTCCCCAAAATTGGGTCTGCACTCCATAATTAGGGTCTGGCCCCCATCACCAGGAATTGACTCCCATCATTTGGGTTTGCCCTCCTGTTATTGGGGTCTGTATGCCATTGTTGGGGTCTGCACCTCATCACTGGGGTCTGCCCACCCTTCATTGGGGTCTGCATCCCAGCACTGGGTTCTACCCACCCATCATGGGGGTCTGCCCACAAATCTTTGGGGTCTGGACCCATCACCAGGGTGTGCCCCCCATCCTCGGGGTCTGCCCCCCATCCTTGGGTCTGCCCCCCATGCCCAGGGTACCTCCTGGCTGCTGTTGGTTCCACTCGAGGCTACTGGAGAAGTAAAGCAGCTCTTGTGCTCCAACCCGTGTCTCAGGGGGTTATTGGGGCGTGCCAAGGGGTGGGGAGGGGAGGAGAGGGGCTGGGGGGGCCTTTTGGGATGGGGGGATCCTTTAAGCTCTACCACCTCCGGGACACCCCCCAAACAGTTCCCTGTCCCTCTCTCCTCTGTTTTCTCATCCCCACGACAAAGTCCCCCCAAAGCAGCCCTCCCAGAACAGCCCCCCAGCACCCCCCCAGCTCGGTCTGGGGTGTCAGGGCTTACTCAGACGTCTGCAAGTCCCGTTTTTGCCTACAAAACAGGGGGAAAAGGGAAAAAAATGATAATTACGGTGAGAAGGGCTCTCACCACCCCCAGCTTGTCCTGGGGTCACAATGGCCAGGGAAGGGGCACCCAACCTGGGGTAGGGGAGACACCCCGACTGGGGTAGGGGAGACCCCCACCCTGAGCATGCCCCCCCCGACTCACACTCCCTCCCTGCGGCAGCACATGAGGTGGCCCAGGAGCAGACAGAGCAGCGCAGCCACCACCAGTGGCACCAGCAGCGTCACCAGGAACCCCGGCAGCAGGTCCTGGGGGGGCACCTCGGTGGGGGGCTGGAAATCCCCATCCTCCTCCAGCACCCCGGACCCCCAAACCGGCCCCGGAGTCGTGGGGCTGGGCCAGATCTGCAGCTGCAACGGGGTTGGGGGTGGTTAGGAGGGGTGGGGGGTCCCCACAGGGGGTGTTGTGAGAGGTGGGGGGACACGTGGGTCTCACCAGGGTGAGGTTGCACCAGCGGATGGAGAAGTGGGGGGCAAAGGTGTCGTAGCAGGAGGCGAGGGGCTGCTGGCCCAGGCTGCAGCGGAAGCGGCTCTGGGGGGACACGGCCGACTCCAGGCACGGGGAGAAGGGGCTGTGGGAGCCCACCTTCACGTACACCCTGCGGTGGAGGTGGGCCCCCAAAACCCACCCGTGGTGAGAAGGGGCCATGGGAGCCCACCTTTATGTGCACCCTGTGGTGGAGGTAGCCCCCCAAAACCCACTCATGGGGAGAAGGGGCCATGGGAAACTACCCTCATGTACACCCTAAGGCAGCTTCAGGTGAGCCCCCAAAACCACGTTGAGAAGACCCCATGGGAACCCACCATCATGTGCGCCCTGTGGGGCGGGAGCACTGGTTGGAGGTGACCCCCAAAACCCACCCAGGGTCTGTCCAGGGACCACCCCCAGCCCCCCCAGCCCTGCCCGTACCCCTCCTTGCGCCCCTCGATGGGCAGTGGGACGCGGCCGCCCCGGTCCAGGGCGGAGGTGACGTTGATGACCTGGAGGTCTCCGTGCTCCCAGACTCCGGCCGAGCCCTGCAGGAACATCTCCCGCGCCGCCTCTGGCAGCAGCTCCTCCACGTTCCTGTTCCCCACCAGGAACTCACCCTGGTACGGGGGGTCCCCACCTGTGGGGCGACACACAGCACCCGTGGGGACACCCCTGGCCCATCCTGTGGGGTATCCTGGTGCAACTTGGGGGTGCCCAGCCCTCACCTGGGGCGGGGATGACGGTGATGATGAGGCGCTGGGACACCGTGGCGTAGGTGCGGCGGTCGTAGGCCAGCACCTGCAAGGACAGGGGATGCCCCTGAAGATGTCACCCCTTCCTGTGCCACCCCAGAAGTGGGGGGTGTGAGGGTGGGCACCTACCTCGATGGTGTGGGTGCCCACCTCGCTGGCCGTGGGGCAGCCGTACAGGTAGCCGGGCTGGAAGGGGTCCCGCTGGAGGTACCGCAGCCACCGCGGCAGGTCCGGGTGGTCCCGCAGGTGGGCTTGGAAGGTGATGGGGGCTGCTGGGACACACGGGTGGGTGGGGATGGACACAGACATGGGGATGGCACAGGCTGTGATGTGGGTGGACCTTCCCCGTCCAACTGGTCCCCACAAGGAAACAGGGATGGTCCCTGGGGGTCCTGATCCCCCAAATGGAGGGAACCCCCAGGAGAGGGGACACTCGATGCTCCGGGGGGGTTGACACTGTCCAGGGGGTCTCAAATGGGTGGAAGGTGGAGAGGGAGGGATGGAGGGTGGGATGGAGGGTGGAAATAATGGAGGGATGGAGGATGGGATGGGATGGGATGGGATGGGATGGGATGGGATGGGATGGGATGGGATGGGATGAGATGGGATGGGATGGAGGGAAGATGGAGGGATAGAGGAATGGAGGGATGGGATAGAAGGATGGATGGATTGAGGGAGGGAGAGAGGGAAGATGGAGAGAAGGAGGACGGAAGAGAGGAAGGGAGGGAGGGAAGGAGGGAAGGGGGGAGGGAGGGATGGGATGGGATAGAAGGATGGATGGATGGATGGATGGATGGATGGATGGATGGATGGATGGATGTTTACAGGACTGGATGGATGGAGGGACAGATGGACAGACGGCCCAGCTGGGGTGGGGACTGGCGGGGAGATTATCCATCCCCCCAGTCCTCCCATGCTGGCCCTTACCATCATCATCCCCACTCTCAGTGGGAAAGGCCTCCTGGAACAGCTCCCGCTCCAGCTCATGGACGAAGATAGTTCCAGTCTCGGAGGAGATGCGGTGGTCAGGGAGGACGTGGTGGTCGGGGAGGGTGGCCTGGGACACCCCCAGGGCCATGGCTGTGACCACACACAGGGCTGGGGCCGGGGCTGGGGACACACGGCCCTTCCCTGCCTCAGATTCCCCTTTCCCAGAGACCCCAGGACAAGCCACAGGTGCCCACAGACCCCCTGGGACAGAAACGTGTCCCTGCAGTGCCAGGTGTCCCAAGGCAGTGGAG
>NW_020897780.1:22357-31652 GCF_003984885.1 Neopelma chrysocephalum
GGGGGATGAGGGGGACATGTGGATAAAGCTGAGGGGACACAGGGAGAGGAGCAGGAGGACACAGGGACAGACCCAGGAAAGGCACAGGGACAGGGTGGGGGAACGTGGATAGAAATTTGGGGGGACACAGAGATCAGATGGAGGGATGTAGGTACGAACTTGGGGAGGTTGTGGGTATAAACTTGGGGGGGATACGAGGACACGATGGGGGGATACAGGGACAAACTCGGGGGGACATAGGGGCAATCTCGGGGGATATGGGGGCAGGATGGGGGGAGATGTGGGGACAGGGTGGGAGTGCATGTAGGGGAAGATCCACGGGGTGTGAATACAGAACTGGGGGTACAGGGACAGGACCGATGGGACACGGGGACCAGCCCGGGGGCCATGGGGACAAAACTGGGGGGGGGGGGGGGGGGACAGGAGCGGAAGAAGAGAGCCAGGGGGGGGGGGGGGCGGGGGGGGGGGCGGGGGCGCCGCGGGGGGGGACCCACACTGCACAGCGCGGATGGGGGGGGGGGGACGCGCCGCAGGGAGGGGACCCCCGGGCGGGTGCGGGGAGGGGACCGTAGGGGGAGAGGGGGCTTTGGGGCGGGGGCGGTGGGGGGTCCCCATGGCCGGGCTGAGGCGGCGGCGGCGCTGAGGCCGAAGCGCGGCGCCGAGGAAGAGGAAGAGCGAGAGAGCGCTGCTAAGACCCAGAGGGCTCTGCGGGCAGCGGGGCGGGCAGAGCGCGCAGGCAGCGGCGGCTCCATCACCAGCCACAGAGAAAGGGGAAGAGGAGGAGGAGAAGGGAGGAAGGAAGAAGGGCCGTGGCGGAGCAGGGCGGGCGGGGGGGCCCCGCCGAGGATGGACATGGCCTGACGGGGCCTGGCAGCCGGCCGGTGCAGGTGTGCCGGCGGCGGCCCCCCCCGGTAGCATCCTCGCCCTCCCCGATGCCGCTGTAGCCGGCGAGGGGCCGCGGCGTGAGCGGGGGGCTCGGCGGGGGCGGCGGCGGCGAGCGATGCTGCGGGGAGCGGCGGCGGAGCCATGCTGAGGACGGAGGCAGGCGGAGGGGCGGCCGCCGGGGGGGGTTCCCCCTCCTCCGGCGGGGCGGCGGGCGGCGGGGGGCTGCGGAGCGCGTCCCCGCACCGGAACGCCTACGAGGCCACCATCCAGGCCCTGGCGCCCACAAAGGAGGCCGACGGCGGCGAGGACGGCAAGAAGAGCCGGGGCAAGAAGTATGGCTCCAACGTCCACCGGATCAAGAACATGTTCCTGCAGATGGGGACGGCGCCCGGCCCCGAGGGTGCCTGCGACCTGGCCAAGGCCAAGGAGAAGCCGGTGCGCCTCTCCTTGCCCCGCGCCGGCAGCCTCAGCGAGACCGTGGACCAGGGCAGCCTCCTCAAGCTGGGCACCAGCGTCTCGGAGCGGGTCAGCCGCTTTGACTCCAAGCCCGACAAGCCCTTCTCCAAGCTGCAGGAGACCCGCAAGATCTTCGAGAGGAGCCCGCAGGAGAAGGCCACCACCACCAAGCTGCTGCTCCGCAAGGAGCGCGCCGGCTTCCAGGACCGCAAGCTGGACGTGGTGGTGAGGTTCAACGGCAGCACCGAGTCCCTGGACAAGCTGGACGCCGACGCCGTGTCGCCTACGGTCAGCCAGCTCAGCGCCGTCTTCGAGAAGGCCGATCTCCGGAACAACCTGCACAAGGCGCAGGGCAGGGCGGGAGCGCCGCTCAACGCCAAGGTGGTGGGCAAGCGGCCGCGGGTCTTCGCGCCGGGCGCCGAGGCCGGGCGCCAGGGCGATGGGCACCCTGCCCCAACCCGCGCACGGCCACCCGAGGAGGAGAAGGCGCCGAGCAAAAGCGTGAGGCCCGCGGAGAAGGAACCGGCCGCCCCACGGGTGCAGGAGGTCTGCAAGATCAAGCCGGTGGAGGTGGAGGAGAGCGGAGAGGGCGAGGATGAGGAGGAGGAGGCGGCGGCGGCGGGCGAAGCGGTGCCACCCGTGCCTCAACTGGCCAAGGGGGACGAGGGTCCGGTGGCGACCACCCCACGGCTGGATGGGGGCGCCGGGGTGGCCGCGGGCGAGGAGGGCGTCAAGGGCGAGCGGGCGGAGGAGGGCGATGGCTACGAGGAGGCCAAGAAGGAGGACTTCTCTGAGGCGGACCTGGTGGACATAAGTGCCTACAGCGGGCTCGGGGAGGACTCGGGGGGCAGCGGGCTGGAGGAGGAGGAGGAGGCCGAAGGGCTGTACGAACCCGAGTCGGGCTGTGTGGAGATCCCTGGGCTGTCCGAGGAAGAGGAGCCCGTCCCCAACCGCAAGATCCAGTTCAGCACGGCGCCCATCCAGGTGAGACTGGCTGGGAGTGGGGGGCGGCTGGGGAGGAAGGGAACCTGGGGTGAGAGGTACCCCAGGGTGAGGGGTACCCAGGGTGACAGGTACCCGGGGTGAGGGGTAACCAGGGTGACAGGTACCCAGGGGACGGGTACCCAGGGTGAGGGGCACCCCAGGGTGAGAGAAACCCAGGATGAAGAGTACCCAGGGTGAGGGGTACCCTGGCTGTACCCAAGTGGGCCCAGGTGGGCAAGCAGCCCAAGATGAGGGGTACCCTAAGATGAAGGGCACCCCAGGGTGAGGGGCAGCCCAGATAGGTGTATGGGACCCCCACAAAATCACCCCTTTGGAGGGGACAGAGAAATGGGGTGCAGATCTCTGCCCCCCTGCCCTGTGCCCTCCAAGGACAGGGCATCCCTCCTGACCATGCCTTTACACTGGGGGAAGCTGGGCCTGGGCCTGGCTAACAAGCTGGCTAACGAAGGGCCAAGCCCGGGCATGGTGGAGACCCCCTGCCAACAAGGGTCCCCCCGGGGCTGGTGTGGTGGGGTCAGGTACCCACTGGGGCGGACTGTCCACAGCCCCCAGTGCCAACCCCCCCATCGTGCCCGGGACAGGCCAAGACCCACTCCATATTTTGGGAGGGGTTGCCTGAAATATCCGTGTACGAGGTGCTGGGTGCTGGGGCTGTGCCACCCTTGGTCCTGGGTGTCCCTCGGTGCCAGGACTCCTCCCAGACCGGGGGGTCCCCTAGGACAAGGTGGCTCTGGGGGGGTTGTGCCCCCCCTCGTGTGCCCAGCCCGGTGCCCAGAGCCGTTTCGGGAAGTGGAGGAAGGGGAAGTGCCGTGGCAGCGTGGCCGGGTGGGCGGCATCGCCCGAGCACCCCCCACTCCCCACCGGGGATCCTGGCAGGGTTTGGGATCCCTACCTGGGATGCTCCCCCAGTGAAGGGGGGGCTAAAGGGGCCGTGCAGCTATTTTGGGGTGTTCTCTCCCGCACGGATCCCCCCGACTGCGGGAGCAGCGGTTGCTTTGTGCCGGAGCCGGGTTATTTTTAGAGCCCCGGCCTATATTCTGGCTCTGAGTCAGAGCGGGTGGGTGGCCCCACCTGGGACAGGGGGACAGGGGGACAGGGAGCACCGTGGCCTGGGCAGGGGGCAGTGGTGGCCATGTGCTGGGGTGGCTGCACGTTGCAGGGAGTCTTGGTCCTGTGGGAACCAGCCAACCCAGCCCTGGGAATGGTGCCCTGGCCATGGATGTGTTTTTGGGGTGCTCTGCTCACCCCAGCACAGCCTTTAACCTCTTGCTTTTACCTACCTCGGGGGTGGGGTCCCACGTGTGGGGGTGGGTGGAGAGTGGAATCCAGGTCCCTGCCCAGGTATAAGGGTGATGCTGAGTCCCCCAAACCCGCTGTAGGGCTTGGAGACATTGGGGTCCCCCCCCAGCCCAGCGCTGGGGGCACACACCACCAGCCCCTTCCCTTGGCTTCGGCTGCTTCTCCCTTGGAATCTACTCCAGGCCCCCCCACATCCCAAATCCCCCAGGACCTGGGGGTGGGAGGCACAGCAGGGTGAGTGGGGACATGTGCCCACAGCCCCCCAGGGACCTCATATGGACAGGGGGACATTGGCACGTCTCCTGCCCTGCTCCTCCCTGTCACCCCTGGGGGCCACCCATGTGGGTCCTGCCCTTCTGTGGGTGTCACTGGGCTTTGTCCCCTGACACTCATCCCTAATACCCTTTGTGTCCAGGCTTTATCACCACGGTGTTATCCCTAATCCACTCGCTCTGGCGGCATCGAGGGGCCAGGGCCCCTCCTGGGACATCTGCCAGGCCCAGCCTCTGCCAGCCCCTCCCCAGCAGCCCCCAGTGGACATGGCACCCACTCCCTCCAGCTCCAGGCTGGGGACAACATCCTGGAGTCACATCCAGCCTCGGCCAGGGAGGGTTTAGGGGTGCCCCATGGTGGGGGTCAGTGTCCCCAGGGATTTGGCACGGGAGGGTGAACAGATGCCCCACAACAAGGGTCAGTGTCCCTGAGGATTCAACACAGGAGGGTTTGGGGTGCCTCATGAGAGGAGTCAACATCCCCAGGGATTTGAGGTGCCCCATCCTTCTATTAGTCCTTCATTTCATCCATCCATTCTTCCACCTATCCTTCCTTCCTTCCTTCCTTTTTTCTAGTCATTCTTCCATCCATCCATCCATCCTTCATCCATCCATTCATCCACCCATCCATCTGCCATTCCATACGTCCATCCATCCATCCATCCATTCACCTTTTCATCCATCCATCCACCTTTTCATCCATCTATCCATCCATCCTTCCATCCATCCATCCTTCCATGTGGTGCAGGCACCATCTCCTCTCCCAGAGCCACCTCCAAACCCTTTGTCGTTCCTCATCTCCCCCTCGCTCCATGACACGATGTGGGGAGGGGGATTCTCTGGTGTCTTACAGGCTCCCTGCCCTGCCCATGCCTGGGGCTCTCCCACCCAGAGATTCCCATTGCCGTGGGTGTCCCTGGTGTTTTCCCACCTGGCTGAGCAGCTCCCTGTTCCCACCAGGTGTTCAGCACTTACTCCAACGAGGACTACGACCGCCGCAATGAGGACGTCGACCCCATGGCCGCCTCGGCCGAGTACGAGCTGGAGAAAAGGGTGGAGAGACTCGACCTCTTCCCTGTGGAGCTGGAGAAAGGTGGGTCCTCACCCCATCCCACACCCCAGGGCCCCTGTGGCACCTTGGAGGTGACTCCGTGGTGTTGGGTGGCCGTGGCTGCCCTGCCAGGACACGTCTGTCTGTCCCCACAGACTCCGAAGGGTTGGGGATCAGCATCATCGGGATGGGAGCGGGGGCCGACATGGGCCTGGAGAAACTGGGAATCTTCGTCAAGACAGTGACGGAAGGAGGGGCGGCCCACCGGGATGGCAGGTATGGGCTGGGGGGACTGCCCACCTGTATGGCTGCTCCTGGCATGGGGGTGGGAGCAGGGACACGGTTCAGGTGTTCCCCGGGATCAGGGAGATGGTCCAGATGTTCCCTGGGGTGGGAGTAGATGATGATCCAGGTGTTCCCAGGCTGGGAGCAGATGATGATCCAGGTGTTCCCTGGGTGGGAGCAGATGATGATCCAGACATTCCCGGGGTGGGAGCAGGGTCATGATCCAGATGTTCCCTGGTGTAGGAGGAGGCAGATGGTCCAGGTGCTCCCTGGGGTGGGAGCAGGGAAATGGTCCAGGTGTTTCCAGGATGGGAGCAGGCAGATGGTCCAGATGTTTCCCAGGGTGGGAGCAGGGACATGGTCCAGGCGTTCCCATGATAGGAGAAGGCAGATGATCCAGGTGTTCCCAGATAGGAGCAGATGATGATCCAGATGTTCTCTGGGGTGGGAGCAGATGATGATCCAGCTGTTCCCTGCAGTAGGGGAGGTGGGCGAGGGGTGGCCCCGTTGTGACGGTCCCCTTGTCCCCAGGATCCAGGTGAACGATCTGATTGTGGAGGTGGATGGCACCAGCCTGGTGGGAGTGACCCAGAGCTTCGCCGCCTCCGTCCTCAGGAACACCAAGGGCCGCGTCCGGTAGGACCCGGGGCTGGGGGGCTTGAGGGGCTGGGAGACCCCCGGAATCTCTGCTGAGACCCCTGTGGTCCCTGCCCCATAGCCGGTCCCCAGGCTGGGCTGTCCCCCAAAATACCACTCCCCCTCATAAATACCACTCCCTCCTCATGCCCACTGCCTGTGCCACCCGAGCACCCCCCAAAACGCCCCCAGCTCCTCCCCAGCCCCCACGACACCCCCTAAACCCACCACTCCCAGGAGGACTGCAGGGATGTCCCTCAGCTGTGTCCCCCACCCTGTCCCCCTGCGGCCAGGCCCCCCTGTCCCTGCTGACCCCCCGCTGCCCCCCAGGTTCCTGATCGGGCGGGAGAAGCCGGGGGAGCAGAGCGAGGTGGCACAGCTGATCCAGCAGACACTGGAGCAGGAGCGGTGGCAGCGGGAGATGATCGAGCAGCGCTACACTCAGTACACCGAGGATGACGAGGAGGTGAGGGGACAATGCCCACCCCCCCAGGGTCCCCCTGCCCCATATGGGGCCGGTAACACCGTTTCCCCAGGTGGGGATGCCAATGGTGCCCTGTGCCCTCCCCAGACGGGTGAATATGCCACGGACGAGGAGGAGGAGATGAGCCCCATGTTCCCCGGCGGGGAGATGGCCATCGAGGTGTTCGAGCTGGCCGAGAACGAGGACACGCTGTCCCCCGTGGAGATGGACCCCGAGAAGCTGGTGCACAAGTTCAAGGAGGTGAGGAGGGGCTGGGGGGAAGCCGGGGGAGAGGGGGCTGCCCACACATGTGTGCCCACCTCGTGCCCACACCGGCTCCTCCCACAGCTCCAGATCAAACACGCCGTCACCGAGGCCGAGATCCAGCAGCTCAAGAGGAAGGTAAGTGGGGGTCTGGGGGTCCCGGCTGCCCAGGAGTGGGGGGACACCCTGACATCTCCCCTGGCACCCCTGGATCTCCATCTCCACCATCCTCTCCGAATTCCTCACATCCCCACCCCTGCCCTGCACGTGCTGTGCCGTGTTCTGCCTGTCACCTGGCTGTGCCATGTCATGCCTGTTCCCTGTTTGTGCCATGCCATGCCATGCCACACCACGTGGCTGTGCCGTGCCATACCGTGCCTGCTCCCTGGTCATGCTGTGACATGCCATGCCAAGCTATGCTGTGCTGTGCCTTGTCACATCTGCTCACTCCCTGGTTGTGCCATGCTGTCCCATGCTTTGCAATGCTTGTTCCCCAACTCTGCCATGCTGTGCCATATCCCGCTCCCTGACTGTGCCATGCTGTGCCATATCCCATTCCCTGACTGTGCCATGCCGTGCCATATCCCATTCCCTGACTGTGCCATGCTGTGCCACCCCCAGCTGCAGTGCCTGGAGCAGGAGAAGGCACGCTGGCGGGCTGAGAAGGCCCAGCTGGAGCAGAGCGTGGAGGAGAACAAGGAGCGGATGGAGAAGCTGGAAGGGTACTGGATGGAGGCCCAGAACCTGTGCCAGGCTGTGGACGAGCACCTCAAGGAGACCCAGGCCCAGTACCAGACCCTGGAGCGCAAGTACAGCAAGGCCAAGCGGCTCATCAAGGAGTACCAGCAGAAGTGAGGGCAGCACCCACCCCCCACCCGTCCTCCCCCAGGCACCCCGTGTCCACCTGGGCATGGACCCGTCCCCTGGGAACTGACCCCTCCCCGGGCACCCCTGGTCCCTGGGAACATTGGGCTGGGCCATCCCCTGGGCATGGACCTGACCCCCAGGAACCAGGCCCTCCCTGGGCATCCCTGATCTCTGGGCACAGTCCGTGCCATTGGGCTGAGTCGTCCCCTGGCCATGGATCTGTCCTCCAGGAACCAGATCCTTCCCTGGCACCCCCTGTCCCTGGGCACAGCCACATAACGTGGGCACAGATCACGCCTTGGTGTGGACCCTCTTGTGGGGCTCTGACCCCCTCATGGGGGGCCCCCTTTGTCCCCAGGGAACTTAACATCCCTTGGGCAGAAATACATCCCTTGGGGCACCAGATCCTTCCTGGGCACCCCCGTCCCTGGGCAGGGACATTCCACTGGACAGGGACTCCTCCCTGGGGAAACAGCTCCATCCTGATCATGGATCGTGCCCTTTGAAGGAACCTTCCTCTTGACAGAGACTCATCCCTGGGGCACCAAATCCTTCCTGGGCACCCTTTGTTCTCTTGGCATGGACCATTCCCTGTGCAGGAACCTTCCCTGTGACATGGATCCACAAGGCCAGGTTGGACAGGGCTTGGAGTGACCTGGTCTAGTGGAAGGTGTCCCTGCCACAGCAGGGAGTGGGATAAGATCATTTTTAAGATCCCTTCCAACCCCAGCTATTCCATGACTTGATGATTCCATGATCCCTGGGGCTCATGTGCATCCCTCATTCCCTGGGCACGGCCCATCCCCTGGAAGACCCCTGGGCACCATCATCCCACTGAGCTGGGTGTCCCAGGATCCCCCTGCCCTGGTCCCCCTCCCTGGGGTATCCCCAGGGCCGGGGGGGGGGCCGTGCACCCACGCACTGATTCCCGCAGGGAGATTGAGTTCCTGAAGAAGGAGACGGCGCAGCGGCGGGTGCTGGAGGAGTCGGAGCTGGCACACAAAGAGGAGATGGAGAAGCTGCAGGAGAAGGTGGGCACCGGACGCCGGGACCAGGGGTGTCCCTGAGCCCCCCAGCCCCACCCGGCCACGGCCGCATCGCTCCCGGGGCTCCGTCGCCGATGGATCCGGGGGATCTGCTGGGCCGCCGGATCCCGCGCCGGGGGGTTGTGGAGCTGTGTGGGGCACCGGCTCCCTCTGGACTGAGCTACGGCCGCTGGATCCCAGCCCGGGGCACGGTGGATCTGCCTGGGGCTCCCACCGGGATTGTGCTCCCGCCACCGGATCACAGCGGATCTGCTCGGGCGCTGGGCAACGCCCGGGCCTCCTCCCGGCACTGGATCCCACGCGGGATTGCAGGGGATCTGCCTGCGGATCCCGCTCTGGGGTCTGACAGCCCACAAAGAGATCACCTCGGGCACCAGATCCCAGGCTGCTCGTGCTGGATCCCACGAGGGTTCCCCAGAGATCATCCCACGCGATCCTGTTGGGAGCCGGATCCCATGCTGGTCATGCTGGATCCCCCAACAGACCCCACTGGATTCCATGCCAGCCACACTGGATCCCCCCCAGCCGTGGGGTCAGAGCCGTGCGGGACCACAGCAGATCCCACATGGGCTCACCGGATCCCAAAGGATCCCAAGGGTCTGCCGTGGGTCGCAGTGGGGGGGGGCCATGCCCGGCTGGGGGGCACCAGGGCACAGCGGGGAGGTCCCTGGCACCCAGCAGAGCCCCTCCATGCACCCACCTCCATCACCCCAAAATATCCCCTGACATCCCACAGAGACTCACCCACCGCCTGCCTGCAGCCCCC
>NW_020897780.1:34652-43539 GCF_003984885.1 Neopelma chrysocephalum
GGGGGGATGGAGTGGGCCACGAAAGGATGAAGGAGAGGATGGAGAGGAGATGGAGGAAAAGATGCAGGACGGGATAGGGAGGGATAGAGAGGGAATGGAGGGGGACAGAAGGATGCAGAGGGGATGGAAGGGGACAGAGGGGTGCAGGGAGGGATGCAAGAAGGGATGGAGGCTGGATACAGGGAGGGATAGGGGGACGGATGGGGGATGGAGGGATGGGAGGGTGGAAGGGTGGGTCCTGGGGCCCATGGGGGGAGCACAGCCCTCAGGACTCCCCCCCTGTCCCCCAGGGTGACCCTGCGCCGGGCGTCCTCCGGCAAGAGCCGCAAAGAGAAGAGCAGCAACCGCCTGTCCATGGGCAGCAGGTGAGGGACCCCTCAGCCGGGGCAGGGGTGCTGCCTGGGCACGGCCCCCACCCCTGACACGCTCTGTGCCCAGGGAGGCGGCGGAGGGTCCCGGCCGCCCCTCGGGCTCCCCCTTCCTGCCCTTCTCGTGGTTCTCGGACAGCGCCAGGAGCTCGGGCTCCCCCGGCTCCGCATCCCCCTGCGGCTCCCCCCGGCACGAGGGGCTCAGCCCCGCCAAATCCGCCTCCCAGGTCAGTGCCCGGCCAGGGGAAGGGGGTCCTGGCACTGGGGGGATAAGGGAGGGGATGGGGGCCCTACAGGGACGTCGATGCTCCCATGCATTCGGTGGCTATAGGAGAGGAGGTGACACCAGCTGTAGGGACAGACAGCAAAGCCCCATAGGGTCAGGGTGGCTTTGGGGGGTGTCAAAGCCCTAAAGAGTCAAGACAAGTATTGGGGGCAGCAGGTCCAAAGGCCCGTAGGATCAAGATGGATATGGGGGGGCTGTGTCAAAGCCCTAGAGAGTCAAAGCAGGTACTGGGGGTGGGGGCAAAGCCCTATAGGATCAAGATGGCTGGGGTGGGGGGGTGTCAAAGCCCTATAAAGTCATGACAGGTATCAAGAGGGGGTCCAAAGCCCCATAGGGTCAAAATGGCTTGGGAGAGGGGGGTGTCAAAACCCTAGAGTCAAGACAGGTAGTGCGGTGGGGATCCAAAGCCCCACAACATCAAGATGGCTGAGGTGGGGGGGTGCAAAGCCCTACAGAGTCAGGACAGGTATTGGGGTGGAGGTTCAAAGCCCCACAAGGTCAAGATAGATATGGGGGGGCTGTGGGATGAAAGCCCAGGGGGGTTTGGAAGGCCTATGGGTGTGGGAGGGTGCTGTAGGGGGGTCCTGGGGGGTGGCAGCCTTGCCCTCACCCCCCTCCCGCTGCCCCAGGACTCGACGCTGAGTGAGGACTCCCCCCCGCCCAGCAGCAGCCCCCGCCTGCCCGGGCCCCCCCGCGCCAAGTGCTCGTACCCCTACCACACCCTGTCCCAGTCCTCGGACGAGGTGAGACGCGGCGAGGGGGCGAGGTTGGGGTGTTCCCCCCCCCATATCCCACGGGGACCCCCCATTAACGCCCTGTGGCAGTTCCTGGAGGAGCCCCCGGGCGCGGCCGCGGGCTGGACGTGCCAGCAGGTGGGGCAGTGGCTGCAGAGCCTGAGCCTGGAGCAGTACGTGCAGGACTTCTCTGCCCACGGCGTGGACGGGCCCCGGCTCCTGCACCTCGACGGGGCCAAGCTCAAGGTACGGGGCTGGGGGGCCTCTGAGGAGGGGGCACGGGGGGGTTCTGGGTGCTGCAACGGGCTCTGGGGCGGGGCAAGAGGTTCTGAGTACCTCGACAGAGCAGGAGGTCTCAGAGGGTTCTGGGTACCCCAATGGAGTGTTCCATGGAGCAGAAGGTCCAGGCAGGTTCTAGTTACCCCATTAAGATGCTCCACGGGGCAGGAAGGTCTGGGATGGTTCTGGGTAGCCCAAAGGGCTCATCAAGGGGTACCTAAACCCCCTTGCCTGAAGCGGTGGCTCCATGGGGCAGGAAGTTCCAGGCGTCCCAAGGGACGAGCCCAGGAGGCGGACGGGAGGTTCTGGGGACCCCAAGGCGCTGCTGCACGGGGGGTGTGGGTACCGAGGATCTGGGGGGGGTCCACATACCCCAGAGGGCTTGGGGGGGCAGCGTGGCCCCCCTGCCAGCCCCCCGCTGTGCCCACAGGCGCTGGGGGTGGGCAGCTCCCAGGACAGGGCGGTGCTGAAGAGGAAGCTGAAGGAGCTGAGCCTGGCGGCCGAGAGGGAGCGCAAGGCCCAGGAGAAGGCGGAGAAGCAGCGGGAGAAGCAGAAGAAGAAGGAGCTCCAGGAGCAGCGGTGGAGTTAAGGGGGGGCCTGGGAGCGCCCCTGCACCCCCTCCCCACCCACAGCCCCCCCCGGCGTGGGACACACTGGCGTGGCTGAGGGACGTGCCAGGCTGAGACGAGCACGGAGCACCACGTGCCCCCCGCTCCTCCAGCCCCCTCCCCACCTGCACCCCTGCACCCCACGGGCACAGCCGGGCCCCCCCCCTCCAGGGGCCCCTTTTCCAGATGCAAGTGGCACATTGGACACCCCCACCCTGCCCCGTCACCCCCCACCCCATCAGCAGCACCCCAAGGGGGGCAGAGGGGTCACGGCCAGCACTGGCTGGGGACAGCGTGTGGCCTGACCCCCCCCCACACGGGGACACTCCCCAGTTGGGGTGTGGGGGGTGATTGCTGACCTCCCCACACCCCCCAGCCCCAAATACGGCGCCCCAGAGACCACGCCAGGAAATAAAAGGGTATCAAGGGCCAGTGCAAACCAGTGAGACCAGTGTGAGGCTGACTGGGGTGGGGCTGGGGGGGCAAGATGGGGTGGGGGGAGCTCGGTGCCAGGCTGGAGGGGGCACAGACCATGGCTGGTCCCCATTGTGTCCCCAAGTGCCACCCTGTGACTGTGCCCAGCCCCCTCCCAAGCCTTGGAGTGGGTAAACTGAGGCACGGGGGGGGTCAGTGACCCATTTGGGGGGTGCAAAAGGGGGGACATTTCCAGGACCCCAAAACACCACACCAGGAGCTCAACCAACATCCAATTTACTGACAGTGGGGAGGGACGGTCTGGGGGGGTGGAGGGGGAAAGAGGAGAATCTGGGGGAGGAGGGGGAGGTTTCTGAGCAGGTCACAGCATGTGTGGGGTGGGGAACTCACCCCAGGGGAGTGCGAGGGGTGCAGGGGTGGGGGCCACACGCAGGTGAGAACAGCTCAGTAGTGCAATAACTGGGATGGGAGATGGAAAATGGGGGGAGAGGGGGAGGTCAGGCCTGGGACCCCCACCCTGTCAGGGCTGGAGGGGCAGGGAAGTGCTACTGGTCATACTGGGAAAGGAGACCAGTCCCCTGCTGGGCTGGGGTGCACCCCCTGGGGTGGGTGTGAAGGGAAGGGGGGTGGGAGGGGGACAACAGGGGCTTTACCCCCTCCACACTTCTCCAACACCCCCCCCAGCTACGTACCTAAGTGCCACCAAGGTGGGGAGTGCTGGGACCCCCTCACACCCCACTGGGACCCCCCACACCCCACCAGGACCCCCCATACCCCACCGGGACCCCCTTCCAGTGGAGCCCGAAGAGCCACAGAACTGGGATGCTCCAACAACCCCCCCCAGGCGCTGGGGGCCACCCCGGGAGGGCCCTGTGAGCTGGGGCAAGGGGGGCTGTGAGCCCCGGGGGGCTCAGGGCACGCGGTAGGTGGAGGTGTTCTTGGGCTCGGTGCTGGGCACACACCAGTCCCCGGCCTCCTGGCTGGCCTGGTAGTGCCGCCAGGCTGACTTGTTGTACACGGGCAGCCGCTCCACCGAGTCCGTGGACAGGGCCTGGGGGCACACGGGGGGCTGGGCAGGGTCCTGGGCCCCACCCCGAGCCCCGAACCCCCCACTTGGAGGGAGAAAAACCCACCTTTAGGTAGATGACGGCGTCGGTGCCGAAGCCCTCCATGGAAAAGAGCTGCAGGTCCCCCTGGAAGTACTTGGCGTAGAGGCGGGAGATGGGCAGCCCGTAGCCAAACCCAGCCTGGGGGGAGAGGGGAATGGGGTGGGGGGTCTCCAGTGCTGGGGTGGCACCCCTGGGGCACCCCGAGCCTCCCCACATCACCACAAGCAGCACCATGTGCAGCCCAAAGTGTCCGTGCCCCTGCCAGCGGTCACTGTGCCACGTCCAAATGTCCCCCGGCAACCCAAAATGTCCCCCGGCAACCCCAAATGTCCCCCGGCAACCCCAAAATGTCCCTATGCCACCCCGAAGTGTCCACACCACTGCCAGTGGTCACTGTGCCACACTCAAACATCCCCAGGCATGCTCAAATTATACCCATGCACCCCAAAGTGTCCCCATGCCACCCCTGGGCACCCCAGAATGTCCCTGTACCACCCCTAAATGTCCCCAGAAGTCCCCAGGCCACTGCTAAACCTCCCTGTGCCACCCCCAAAATACCCCCATGCCACTCCAGCCACCCCAGGAGACCCCCAAAGGACCCCCAGAGCACTCCATGCCACCCCCAATGGACCATAAAACCTCCCCATACCACCCCCAAAATACCACCATGCCACCCCAGTTCCCCTAGACCACCCCATGCCACCCCCAAAGCACCCCCATACCACTCTGGCCCCCCCAAACCACCCCCAAACCTCTCCAAGCCACTCCACCCACCCTGAAATATCCCCACCCACGCCAGGCACCCCCAAAACACACCCAACCACCCCCACCCACAGACCCACGCCCCACCCTCCTCTCCCCAGGACCCCGTGGGACCCCCACAGACCACGCCAGGGGGGTCACCTACCAGGGGGGTGCCCCCAGTGCCCATCTGGGGGGTGGGGGCCGTGGAGTACATGTAGCTGAAGAGCCGCTCGATCTTCCTCAGGGGGACCCCCATGCCCCTGTCACTCATCTGTGAGACACCACGGGGGGTGACAACCCTGCTCCTGCCCCCCACCCCAAACTGTACCCCCCTCGGGACGGAGCTGGGGGTCCCTCACCCTGATGGAAAGGTCCTCCTGGCCCAGGGCCACCATGACCTTGATGGGAGGCAGGCGGGGGCTGCTCTCGTGGCTCTCCACGGTGGCTCTCATGGCGTTCTGGGGGCACGGAGGCGTCACCGGGTCAGGGGGGACCCCCCAAAACCCCCCTCAGACCCACCCAGCAGGGCTGGGGCTACCTTGAAGAGCTCGAAGAGCATGTGGTAGAGGTGGGAGGGCACGTAGACGATGCTCACGGGCTGCTGGGAGTTGGTGGCTGTGGGGAGGAGGAGCAGCCGTTGGCATCGTTGTGCTCCCCCAACCCTGGAGCCACCCCAAAATCCCCCCACCGTGGGGACCCCCGACCCTAAATGAGACACCCCAGAATCCCCCCGGACTGGCCTCACCGTTCACCTCCTCGATCTCCAGGTCAGGCGAGGCCATGTAGTACTTGTCACACAGGAGCTTGGCCATGTTGTAGGCATCTGGGGGGGGGAGCAGAGGGGTCAGCACCCCCCAAAATGGAACAGAGGGAGCATTTAGGGTCCCACCTCTTTGCCCCCCATCTCCAAAGATTTTCCAGTCCTACAGATTCAGCAAGTTTTTGGGGTCTCCTAGCGCGACCCCAAAGCACGGGGGACGCTTTTGCTGAGGGTGACCCAAACTTGTGACTCAAACGGCTCCCAAAGAGGGTAAGGGGAGGATCAGGGGGACATTCAGCAACCCCCCCCCCCGCCAAATTCACCCCCCGTGGGGGTGGGAGCCCCCTGGACCCCACCAACCTCTCACCACGTTGGCCACGTTGCAGTGGGGGTCGATGCTCCCGATGTGTTTGGGGTGTGCGGGGTTGGTGCTGCCATCGAAGAGCAGAGCTGGGGGGGGACAACGAGCTGTGGGGACCCCACCCCGACCCCAGAGACACCCGGGGACACCCCCAGGGGGCTCAGGGCACTGGCCTGAAGGGGAAGGGGAAATTTGGGGCAGGAGCCCTGGGGGTGGAGGGATCATTGGGTCAGGATGCCTGGGGCTGGAGGGGACATTTGGGGTGGGGGGACCCTCGTGGCAGGATCCCTGGGGCTGGGGGTGACATTTGGGGTGGGGGGACCCTCGTGGCAGGATCCCTGGGGCTGGGGGTGACATTTGGGACAAAAGAATGCTCAGGGCAGGTCTCTGGGGTTAGGGGGGAAACCCTGGGGCAGGAACACTGGGGGAGGACGCGGAGCAGGACCCCTGGGGCTGGGGGGCACATTTGGAGCTGAGGGGGACATCCAGAGCATGATCCTTAAGGGTGGGGGGGATCCTTGAAGCAGATCCCTGGGGTTTGGGGGGGCATTTGGGGCAGGGGCAGGAGCCCTGGAGCTGGAGGGGACCCTCAGTGTGGGGGATACTCAAAAGGAAGATGCTTGGGGGACCCTCAGGGCAGGAGCTGATCCCTGGGGCTGAAGGGGACCCTTGGGGCAGATCCCTGGGGTTTGGGGGGATGCTCTGGGGGGCACAGGGGAATGCCAGGGCTGGCAGGGACGTTCAGAGCTGATGGGGACCCTTGGGGCAGGGGGTGCCAGGGCAGGGGGACACTCAGGAAGACGATCCCATCTCCAACCTCAGGACAGACCCTCCGGAGCCCAGGTGATGCCCTGGGGGGTGCCTGAGGCTGCCAGGGATGCCCAGGGGTGCAGGGGCCCCCCGGAGCCCCCCGCTCACTGTGCTGGTTGATGAGCATGCGGATGGAGATGCGGCTCAGGTAGAAGCGGTCGAGGAAGTACTGGATGTTCTGGTTGGAGACGGGATCATCTCCATAGGCCTCCTTGTACTCGATGACCCCCTGGGCCATGGTGGGCACCACGTCGTTGTGCCGGTTGCGGATGGTGACCAGGGCGTCCGTGAACCTGGGGAGGGCACAGGGGTGGCCCTGGGGACACCCGGTCCGGGCACAGCCCGATCCAGGCCGGGATTCCCCTGGTGGCACCCAGGAAAACCCAGAGCACGGTCCGGTGGCACCGGGATGGGGTGGGGGCGGTTTGGGGGGGTTACAGCGCCGGGTGACACCAATTTGCACCAGGGGGAGTCTGGGAGGAGGGGACACCCCGGGACTGGGGACAAGGACATGCTGTCACCCCCCAACTCACTGTCCCAGCGTGGCCTGGTCCTCGGGGTCCCTGTCCAGGAACTCCATGATGTCCAGCAGGCTCTGGACGTACCTGGGGAGGGACACGGTTACCCCACAGCTGGCACCCCCCCAAAGAGAGGGGACATCCCGGGGACACCACACCGGGGGGCACAGGGTCCCCTGGGGCACTGCCCCATGCAGGGTGAGGGGTCAGCACCCCTCAACTAGGACCCCCCACCCCAAAAACTGCTCTGCCGTGAAACCACCCTGTGCTTGGGTCCCTGTCCCACCCCTCTGCTGGCACGGTGGACCTGGGGGACACTTGGGGACAAGGCCCCTCTGATGGGGTGTGGGGCATGAGGGTGGCTGTGATCTGAGGTGGCTGTGGGAGGGGTGGCATGGCTGGAATTCCCCGGCATGGCCGGACCCCCCCTGCCCCAGCATGGCCGGATCCCGCTGGCAGGGGACCAGGACAGTGGACAAACAACCTGTCACGTGGTGGCACTGGGAGAAGGGTCACACTGCCCCTGCTGGCATGGGGACAGGACACTTAAAGGGACACCCAGACCCCCCCACCCCAGGGACACAGACCCACCACCTTCAGTGCTGGCTCAGCCCCCTTGGGGGGCAGAAGGCTGAGAGGTGGCACTGTGACCCCCTGATGGTTGGGGACACCCCGCTGGCACGGGGGTGTCCCCAAAGGGCCAGCAGCCCGTGTCACCCAAGGGCACGGCACCAGCTGGGGGCTGCCCTGCCCGCCACCACCCCCTGGGAGGACTGGGGTGGTGGAGGCAGGAGCAGGTCCTTGGCTGGAGGGGGTGGGAGGGCTGGGAGGGCTGAGGAGGAGGCAGTGCTCAGCCCACCACTGAGGGCAGGCTGGGTGCCCAGTGCCACCCAGTACAGCCCAGTAAAGCCCAAAATGGGGCTGGAACACCCCCAAGTGCAATGTGAAGGTGAGAAGGACCTGGGCCACCACCAGAGCCCAGACCAATGGTGGTGGCATCTCCATCCCAACGTGACCACAGGACCGGGTGGTCCCAGAGACCCCGTGGCAGTGTCCCCGTCCCCCCCAGCCCCCCCAGCCCCCAGGGGTCTCACCAGCTCTGCACCAGCTGCACGGAGGGCGTGCGCACGACGCGGTCGGGCAGCAGGTTGATCTCCTTCATGATGTTGGAGAGGCGCACGGGCAGCTCCTGGCGCAGGAAGGCGAAGGACGTCTTCTCACAGGCATTGCTGGAGCCTGGGAGGGCACGGGGGGCACGGGGTGAGCCCCCCCCAGGACCCCTCGGACCGGGGGCTGGCATCACTCCCACCCCTCTGGGGGTCCCACACACGGGGTTATTTAATGTGGGGGACAGGGGGGATTTACTGGGGGGGAGAGGGGGATGAATAACCCCCTGAGGGTGGTTATAGGGAGAGGTGTTCAGAGGAGATCCCCCTAAAAAGGTGCATATTAGGAAACCATGTTCCAGCCTCACTGATTTACCCTGGGGAGGGTTGTTTAAATACCACCCCCCCCAAATAATAACGGGGTATTTGTAGGGTTAGAGTTACCCAGGCTCACATACCCATTAGAGGGGGTCCTTCCTGGGGGGGGGCAGCCCCCCGACCCCCCAGGATAGTTATTTACCAGCTGGGGGGGGAGTATTGTATTTCCTGGGGACTGTTGGAAGGATTTCCAGGGAGTGGGAAGGGTTTCCAGGGAGCGTTGGAACAGGATTTCCAGGAGGGTTGGAAGGATTTCCAAGGGATGGTTGGAATAGGATTTCCCATGGGGGTTGGAATAGGATTTCATGGGGTGGTTGGAATAGGATTTCCAAGGGGGTGAGAAAGATTTCCAGGGGGGTGAGAAGGATTTCCAGGGGGGTTGGAATAGGAT
>NW_020897780.1:43549-67909 GCF_003984885.1 Neopelma chrysocephalum
GATTTCCAGGGGGGTGAGAAGGATTTCCAGGGGGGTTGGAATAGGATTTCCCGGGGGGCTGCACGGAGCTCCCTCCCCCAGCAGGGCCCCCCAGACCAGGCACCCCCGGGGTTGGCAGGAGGGGTGTCCCCATCCCGTAGCCTGTTTGGGGGGGGAGGGATCCTTCCGGGATCGGGCAGGAGTCTCGGAGGGGGGGGCTGTTTATTTACCGAAGTCCAGGAACTGCTTCATGGAGAGCGGCGACGGCGAGAACTTGCTGAAGTGCTCGATGTAGGTGGGGACGCCGGCCAGCGCCGCGCGCTTCCCCAGGCAGCGCAGCAGCCGCATGGCCGCGGCCCCGGGAGCGCCCCCGGTGTCCCCCCCCCGGTGCCCCCCCCGGTGTGTCCCCGGAACCCCCCTCGAGCCCCGAACCGGCCCCGCCGCCCCCGGGCCCGGCCCCGCCCCCGCCGCGCCGCGCGCAAACAACACACCCCGCTGTCAATCACCGCCCGCCGCCAATCAGCGCCCGCTCTGCCGCAAGACCCGCCTCCCTCCGTGCCAATGAGGCCTCTCCGCTGGTCCCGCCCCGACGTCAATCACCGCCCCGAGACCAATCAACGCGCGCTCTGGGGGAAGACCCGCCTTCTTTATGCTAATTTTGCCTCACCGCTGGTCCCGCCCCGCCGTCAATCACCGCCCCACCGCCAATTACCGCTCGCCTTGATGTGGGACCCGCCTCTCCATCGAGATAACCACGCCCCCATAGCTGGGTCGCCACGCCCCTCTGCGCTAGCCACGCCTCCTTTACCGCCCTCCAGCCCCCCCCAGTGCCTGGGTCGCCCCAAGAGCCCCGAAGGGAGATGGGAGGGAGTCTGAGCCCACCCCAGACCCGTCATTACCCCCTCCGCGGTATTACCTTCCCACCACCCACCTATAACCCCCCCCAAAACCCCCGCTGCTCCGCCCTCTCTAGGGAATATCATCACCTCCCCTCCTTTTTGCCCCCTACCCCTCAAAACCCCCTTTCCTCCCCCCCGAGCAGCCCTCTATCACTCGTCAGCCAAGACACGAGGGGGACAAGAAGTTACAAATCACGGAGCGAGGCTTTATTTGGCCCCGGTGGGGAGGGAATGAGGGGGGGTTGAGCAGGGGCTGGGGGGCGCAGGACCCCCTCCTCCCCACTCACCCCCAAGTACCGACGGGACGCTGGGACTCAACACCAAAACACCGACGAGAGACATGGAATAACTTAACCCCCCTCGGGGGTGGGGGGCGAGGGGGACGGGGGGGGGACACACGGCCTGATGCTCTGTACCCCCCCAAAGCCAAAGCTGCGTCCGAACACGGGGTGAACACACGGGGGAGGAGGAAGAGGAGGAGGCGGCGGGAGAGAGGGGAGGAAGGAATGAGCTCCCAAAGGCCCCAGCCCGGGGGTGAAAGCAGAGGGTCCCACACCCAGTGATGAGGGGAGGGGGGCGAGCGTGTCCTGGCGTGTGAGGACGCGTCCCCACGTGCCAGGACGTGTGTCTGGGACGCACGAGAGGAGTGTGAAGGCACTCGGTGAGCCCAGCAGCACATAGGGAAACACGACAGGAGGAAGGGGGGGCACAGTTGAGGGGTCTCCCCCCTCAGCGTGCAAGGCACGAGCGTGCAAGAGGAAGGTGCAGAAGCCAAGGCCGGATGCAGCCGCATCCAAAGAGGGGGGATCGGGGAAGGGGCGGGGGGGGAGATGCACTTGTGCAAAGTCAGAGTCCCCTGAGGGTCTGGGGGGGGTCAGGGGGTCAGTAGTACTTCTCCGGCTCCTGCCACTTGGTCACCCAGTGCTTCTTGCGGCGACGGGGCAGGAGCCCCCCGGGCTGGTAGCGCTGCTCCTGCCGGATCCTCACCGCGTGGTACTTGGGCATGATCCGGTAGTAGCGGGTCCGCTGGAAGAAGTCACACTGGGAAGGGCGGAAAAGAGAAGGCAAGGGGGTCAGTGTGGGGCTGGGCATGGCTGCAGAGAAGGAGAGAGACCCCCCACGAGGCGGCGAAGAGCAGAGGCAAAGGGAGTTCCTGGAGCCACTCGGAGAGACCCCGCGCCCTACAGCGACCCTACAGGACAGAGGAGGAAGAGGAGAGGAGAGGAGGAGGAGGAGGATGCCGCTGGCATTACCAAGCGGGCGGCGCAGGGGCCCCGGGGGGGCAGTGGGGGTGCCCCCCCCCATTAGTAGTCGTCCGTCAGCCGCTCGGTTTCCGACGGCTGGATCCTCATCTCCGCCTTCTGCCCCTTGGCCTCGTACATGGCCCGGGTGTTGGCCCGCCGGAAGAACCCGCACTGCGAGAGAGGGGACAGGGGTCAGGGGGGGCTGGAGAGGGGCTGGGGGGTTCTTGGTCACCCCTCGGAGGGTGAGATGCCCCCCAGAGTGCCTGCGGGGTGGGTGGTCCTGCAGACCCTCCTGGGCAGAAAGTGGGGGGCTTCAAGGAGGTCACAGGGGTCCCTTGTGAGCTGGAGGGTCCCCAGAGGGCTGTGGGGGTCCCCCAGTCCCTGCAGCAGAGGGGGAGGAGGGAGCCACAGGGAAGGAGGTGCCATCATCCAGCCCTTCTTTGGGCGGGTGTTTTTGTGGATCCCAAAAGGTTTTGTGCCCCAGGAGAAGTTGGGAATCTCTGTGCTCCTCTTCCTCATCGCTCTGCAGCCAGGCACCTTCCAGCTGGGGGGCAAAATCTTCCTCCTGGGAGGATCATCTTCCTCCTGGGGGGCACTTTCCACCCACGTGGGCACCTTCCAGCTGGGGAGAGAACCTTCCACCCGCCGCTCCCGATCACCCCTCGCCAGGCAGGGAGGATGGCAGCCCCCAGTGGCACGAGCCCGTGAGGTCTCAGCACAGCTCCTGCACCCCCTCCTTCCTGGGAAGAGAATCCAGGCCCCCCCTCACCTTCCAGAGGAGGAGGATGATGATCCCCAGCAGCAGCAGCCCGGCTGCCACCGACACCAGCACCAGCCACAGGGCGATCTCGGCCGGCTGCTCCTCCTGCAGCTCCGAGTCCACGTCCACGGAGAACTGCAGGGGTTGGGAAGAGCCTCGTTGGGGCACAGAGCTCCCAGCGCGTCCCAGTGCATCCCAGTGCGTCCCAGGAAAGGCCCTGGTGCCGCTCACCCGCACGGTGTGGTTCCTCATGGTGATGGTGGGGACGTGGGAGCGCAGGAACAGCGTCGCGGTGCCCGTCACCTTCACCCGGTCAAAGTCCCGGAACTCCTGGGACACGGGGGCCACAGAGAGGGGACAGGGGTGACAGAGAGAGGGGACACAGGGGCCACAGAGAGGAACACATAGGGATGAGGGATGGGGGACACAGATGACAGAGAAGGGGACATGGATGATCAGGTGGGGGACATGGATGATTAGGGGACACGGGGATGATGTGGGACACAGGGATGATGGAAGGGAGGGACGTGGATGGTGGGGACACACAGGGATGATGGAGAGGAACACACACAGATGATGGACGGGGGACACAAGGATGACAGAGGGGAGGACACACAACATGGGGAGGACACCGATGATGGAGGGACACACACACATGGATGGGTGTCATCTTCTGAGCCGAGACCCGGCAAACTCGTTGCCCTGTTTAAGCCCATCCCCACGGGCCCGGCCCAGCCCTGGCCCCCCTGCAGCCCCCCCCCAGGCACTGACCTCGATGAAGGTGCTGTTCCAGACTCGGGCCCGCAGGGTGAAGGTGTTGGGGTGCTGGGTGTGGGGCAGGGGGCACTCGAACCACACACAGCGCGCGGTGCCCTCGGAGCAGCTCTGGGGGACACAGGGGAGCTCAGGGGGGCACCGAGTCCCCAGAGCACCACCCCGGTGCCAAGAAGCAGCAGGAACAGTGTTCCCAGTGGGGGGAAAGCGCTGCTGGACCCCCCCCTCACCCCCTACTCACCAGCACCGTCTCCGACTTGGCTTTCTTGGCGGTGGCCAAGGTGATGGGGGGCTCTGCCGGCTCGGGGGGCTCCAGCTCCCGTCTCTGCCGGGATGGAGCCTGGTCCTCCAGGAGCTGGGGGGAGGGACATGAGCCCCATCAGAGCCCAGGCAGCTCTGTGGGGCTGGAAGGAGCCCCAGAGTGGGGCAGGGACACAGGGCCAAGCAGCGGGTGACTCACGGTGAGGTTGAGGGGGTTGATGACCCCCCCGGGGGGGTGGCAGCTCTCGTTGCCATTGACCAGGATCTCGGTGGGGTAGAGGAGCCATTTGCCGTTGGGGATCTCGTAGGGCCACTCAAACCCCAGCAGGATGGTGCCCAAGGAGCCCAGGGACTCACCCTTGGTGGTCACCTGCGGAGCAGAGCGGGAGGTGGAGACCAGCATTCCCAAATCCACCCCCCTCTGCCACCGGCCACCCCCGGCTCACCTGGAAGTCGAAGGTGAGGGGGCTGCCCACGTCCTGCTCCTGCTTCATGGCTGACTCGCCCACCACCACCCCACTGAAGTAGGACTGGAGATGGGAGGAGGCTCTGGGAACGGGATGGGGGACAGGAATGGCGTGGGGGGCAGAGGGGGCAGCCCCCTGCCCCATTCCTGGGACACGGGGGGCTGTGCCTGCTCCCGACACAGCCACACTCAGGTGGGGGGGGACACAGAGGGGTGGGGGACACCCCAAGGGGTGGGGGGACACCCTGGCTGCACTCACATGCTCAGTGAGGACTGGATGCTGTAGTCCACCAGCAGCTTGACGAGCACAGGCTGCAGGTCCTCCTGGGTGCTCTGCCTGCCAAGGCACCAGGATCAGCATCTCCCACATCCCAACAGCCCCCACCCTCCCAGGGGGAGCAGGGGGTCCCCGTCCTGCCCGCCAGGCCCCCCCTCTTCCCACTCACGTGGACAGATCCAGCCACACCAAGACCTCCCGTGTGTCCAGCATGATCCCAATGGCCTCGAAGGTGATGATCAGCTCTGCCTGCACCCAGAAGGGACGTGGAGCAGCTCAGCCAGATCCCCACCTGCCTGCTGAACCCCCAAAACGGGCTGGGGGGTGGCTGGGGGGGGAGCACTCACCCTCTGGTTCCTCTTAAAAGGGTTTCCCAGCTCACACAGCACCGTCTCCCCAAATGTGCAGGCTCCACTCTGCGGGCAGGGGAAGAGGGTGAGGAACATCCCAGCAAAGCCCACCCTGCTCCTGGTGCCTCCCCGAGCTGGGGAGGGGTCCGGGGGGTCCCCCCCACGTACTGGGCGGACGGAGGAGGGCAGCAGGCTGGGGGGGCACGGTGACGTTCAGCAGGGCCTCGTGGGCGTCCTCGCCGTTGGAGGGGGTGGTGGGTGTGTTGGTGATGTTGATGCTCAGGTAGAGCTTCCTCACATCCCGGCTGTACTGCAGCACCTGGGTCCCGTTCAGCCTGTGCACGGAGGGGGGGCTCAGCACACCCCAACGGGACGGGGACCCCTCCCGGGGTGGGTGGGGACATGGGGGGCCCCGCTGGCACCTGGGCAGGGGCTGGTTCTGGTCGGTGACGAAGCTGCTCTGGAGCTGGAGGTTGCTGTAGCACTCGTTGTCGGAGCCACATTCCTTCTGGAACTCGATCTGGAGGGACAGGGATGTCCCTGTGAGCCCCCGTGGCCCCCCAGGACACCCCAGAATCCCCCTCCCCACCGGCACACCTTGGTCTCATTCTCGTGGGACTGGTCCTGGTTGAGGACGGGGAAGGAGTCGAGGGAGTGGGGGCCCAGCTGGAATGTTCTGGGCTTCTCCTGCAGCGAGTAGTTCATGGAGAGCACGATGGGGTGCAGCTTGTCCCGGATGTTGTCCTGAGGGGTGGTGGGTGTCACAAAAAAGCCCCTCACAGATCCCTCCCTGGCCCCCACTGCAGCTCCAACCACAGCCAGGCAGCCCTGAGACACTTTTGGGGTACCCCCCCACTACTCACAGCCTGCTGTGAGACCCAACAAACTCATCACAGGAGGGAGGGAAACAAGGGAGGGAAGGAGGGAGGGAAGAAGGGATGTAGAGAAACAAGGGAGGGAGGGAGAGAGGGAAGGGGAGAAGAGGGAAAGGGGAGAGAGATGTGGGAGAGAGGGTGAGGAGATGGGTGGAAAGAGAGAAAAGGGATGGAGGGGGGAGAGAGGGGAGAGGAAGAAAGAGGAGGGAAAGAGAAGGGAGGGATGGGGTGGAGAGAGGGTGGGATTTCGCTCTTTCCCGAGCCTGCCATTCCCACCATCCCCGTCCCCACCCCTCAGGAGCCAGTCCCGCAGCCCCAGCCCCGCTACCACGTGCAGTCCCACGCGCTCACCAGCAGCAGGAGCTCCCGGGCCTGGCAGCGGGTGTCGGGCATGGTGAAGCTGCCGGTGTAGGTGGCAGACGGGGACCCCGCAAACCTCACCCTGGGCGGGTGCCGGTCCTTGTCCGCCTCCAGCGTGTACTCCAGGGCTGCGGGGAGGGCAGGGCCAGGCTGTGACACACGCGTGTGCCCCCAGCACACACCCGGACACCCCCACAGGTGTGCACGTCCTCCCCGGGATGTCACCCCGCTGCCACCCCTGCACCCCCCGCACTCACTGATCCTCTCCTGGTACTTGGGGTCCCCTGCGCTCTGGTTGTAGGAGAAGCAGAGGGTCACTGTGATGCTGGGGGGGGCAAAAGGGCCGTCAGTGGAGCCGGGCGTGCCACCAGCAGCACAGGGGGCACTGGGGGACCCGGGGGGGGCTCACCAGGACTTCTGTGTGCACTGAGCAGGGTCCACCTTGCTGGGGGTCACCGTGAAGGTCTTGTCCAGGATGTTGATCACGGGGCGAGCTCTGGGCAGAGATGGATTTGGGCTGAGCCCCGCCGGGGGTGGCAGGGCCTGCAGGACGCCTGTCCCTGTCCCCCTGCCCCTGTACCTGAGCAGGACGATCCGCTCGTTCAAGCTGCCCACCAGGAGATCCGGGTAGGAATTGTCATCCACGTCCAGCCCCCCACTCAGCGAGTACCCGAAGGTCTTTATTTTGGTGGGGCCCAGGTCTGACCCACTGATCACCTGGAGTTGGGGGGGGCAAGGGAGTGTCACCCACTGCTCACCAGCCCCACGGATCCAGGGATTGACCCGCTGCATCCTGCCCTGGAGCACGGGATGCTTGGGGGATATCTGGAACCCTGACACCCCAGTGAGGGGGTCCAGAGCCCTGACACCCCAGTGAGGGGGTCCAGAGCCCTGACCCCCTGCAGTGAAGGGACCCCCCCCCGCCCATGGGGCCGTTACCTGCCGGGGTTTGTCCTGCAGCCCCTCAGCACTGCTGTGGTAGATGTAGACCTTCCCATACCCCTCAAAAGGAGCCCCCACAGCAATATCTGGGGGGAGAAGAGCACAGTCAGCCCCTCAGGGATGGGGTTCCCCACACCTCCTCAAGCCCCTCCCCTCCACTTTAAATGCACACCCCCCACCTCCATCTCTTCACCCCAAACCTCTCCAGGGACCCCCCGATGCCCCCTCCAGTGGGGGGGCTCTTCAGCTCCCCCCAGAGAGCAGTGCCCAGCCCCTCACCCTGGAATCCATCCTGGTTGACATCCCCAATGCTGGCCAGGGCGAAGCCGAACCCGGAGTAGCTGGGGCCGGTGAGGACCAGGCTGGGGTGCAGCTGGAAGCCCCCCACCTCGTTCATGTACACGAACACCGCGCCCCCCACCTCCTGCTTCCTCTCGAAATAGTAGGGAGCCCCCACCACCAGGTCCTGCCACCTGTGGGGACAAGGGGGTGGTTGGGGTTGGGGCGCTGTGACACGACCCCACCCCGACACACCTGGAGTGGTGGAGACCCCCCCAGAGCCATGAAATAGCACTTCCCTAAAAAACCTCCCCACCCCCAGAGCTGTGCCCACCATGACAGGACCCACAGAGACCCCAGGTGAGCTGCAGGGTGCCCCCAGGTGAGACTCCCACCCCTGGGAGCTGCAGGGTGCCCCGGGTGAGACCCCAGACCCCCAAAAGCTGCACGATGCCCCAGCTGAGACTCCCCACCCCAAGAGCTACAGGATGTCCCAGGTGAGACCCCCACCCCTGGGAGCTGCAGGATGCCCTGGGAGCTGAGGGGTCCCAGCCCAGGTGAGCCCCCCGCCCGCCCTCACCCATCGTTGTTGAGGTCTGCCAGGGCGATGGCGCTGCCGAAGTAGGAGCCGACCTGGGGGCCGGGGAGCAGGAGGCTCCTGTGCAGGCTCTGCTGGGGGCTGCGGCTCAGCAGGTACACGGCGCCCGTGTGCTGGTACCGGGGGGCTCCCGTCACCATGGTCACCGCGTCCTGCTGCAGCACCGCGCTGCCCACCTCGGCCGTGTACCCTGTGCCAGCGCCGCGGTCAGGGGGGGAGCATGAACCCCCCGACACCCCCACAGTGAGGGGGAGGGAGCACGGACCCCCCGACACCCCCACAGTGAGGGGGAGACAGCACAGACCCCCGACACCCCCACATCCCATGTCCTCCGACACCCCCACATCCTGTGTCCCCTGATACCTCCACAGTGAGGTGGGGACAGCATGGACCCTCCGACACCCCCACAGTGAGGGGGAGACAGCACGGACCTCTTGAGACCCCCACACTCCATGTCCCCCCACCCCAAGCCCCTGCAGCCCTCCAAACACCCTGGTGTCACCACTTGGGTCTCCAAGCCTCCCTAACTCCCTCCACCCGTTTAACATCCACCCCAAAGGTTGTCCCTAAATCTACAACCCCCAAACCTCCTCCTCACCCCAAAGCCTCCCCCCAGCGAGGCCCCCCCGCCCCGCTGCCCCCACCTATGTAGGTGTTGCCATTCTTCTGGTTGGGGAAGGAGAAGTCGTGCAGGTCCCACATCTCCCGCTGCAACATGTAGTCAGTGCCTGCGACAGCAAGGGGGGTCAACCCCACAGCACGGGGGGGCAGCCCCTCTCCCCCCCTTTGGCACCGCTCCCCTGGCACATGAGCACACAGGGGTGTGTGTGCAAACACATCCATGTGCAAACACATCCATGTGCACAGGGTGTCCGCAGGGGTGCGGGTGCCCTGGGGAAGGGGGTGCCCATGGGGATACGGGGACCTCGGGGAAGGAGGTGCACACGGGGGCACAGTCACGCCAGGAAAGGGGACGCCTGCGCCGTGCTCAGAGGGCACGAGGGGGTATGAGGGTATGAGCATCCCAGGGACGGGGATCCCCCAGGTTTGGGCACCCCGGGGAGGTGGCACCGCCCCCGCCCTCCCCAGCCGCCCTCACCCTGCCAGTTGTAGGCGCCGGGCGCGCCGAAGTAGATGATGTTGGCGGTGAAGCCGGCGCTGGTGCCCATCTGGCACATGCCGGTCTCGTCGCTGTCGGTGTTGGCGTTGCACATCTCGTGGTGGTATGTCTGCCACTCATCGCTCAGGTCCAGCCGCAGGTCGTTGCCCCGCACGTAGCACCGGCCCACCATGCGCCGCTGGTCCTCGCTGCCCGACCACAGCACCTTGGTGTAGCGGTGGGCACAGGCCTGCGGGCACGGCGGGCACCGCTCAGCACCCCAAAAGGGAGGGGGCACCCCCAAAAGGGAGGGGGAATCCCTCGCCCTGAGCCCCGTGTCAGGATGGAGAGAGGGAAGTGGGAGGTGTATAGGATTTGGGGATCTATAGGGAATAATCCTCTACAGGTGCTCTGTAGGGCGTGAGGATCTATAGGGTGTGAGGGTCTCCACAGGATGAGGGTCTATAGGATGTGAGGGTCTCTAGAGCTGGATGTTGTCTCGCCACCCGAGAGCTTCACTTCACCCCACCAGCACCCACCACCCGTCACCCCACAGCACCCACTCCAGGGGACACGGAGGGGACAGGAGCACCTCTGCCTGGTGCCACCACACCGGGGACACGTGCCAGGCCCACGTGGAAGCACCGGCAGCTCCCTGGTGTCTCTGTGCGGCAGCTGGGGAGTGTCCCCTGTGTGTGCCCGTGGACTCACCAGCACCCTCCCCGCCGGCTGCCGCTGGCTGGCCACCGTCACCCCCAGCCACATGCCATCGATGATGGCCTTGTCCGGTTCATCTGGGGGGGAAGGGACAGTGTGAGAGCAGGGCCTCCCCGTTCCCAGAGGGGATTGGGGTGCCCTGGGGTGCTCTCGTACCCTTGAGCTCGATGTCGAGGCGCTGGCAGTCGCGGGTGGAGGCGGTGAGGGGACAGGCGTAGACGGCGCCCGTCCGGGTCCCGTTCACGGGCTCCGCATCTCGGGGGGCCCCCACCAGCAGCCTGGGGGGGGCACAGAGAGGGGGGGGGGGGGGGGGGGGGTTGGGGGGGAGCAGGTCCATCTGCCCCAACAAAGTCCAGCTCATTTTAGGAGGGGAGAAAGCCAGGCACACCCTGGGGAGGGGGTGGTGGGGCGAGGAGGTGCTCAGAGGGGACCTGGAGCATATGACACCTTGGCCACCAAATTATGGGGGACAGCAGCCCCCAGTGCCATCTCCAGAGCTGAAATCTCAGAGGACAGGGGGGTCAGGTTGATGGATTCACTCCTTGCCCCCTCCTTCCCAAACCTGACCCAGCCCAGGCTCACGGGTGAGCCCCCCATAGTGCTGCACAGTGGGGTGCAAGAAGGAGTCAGGCTGACCCCACAAACCCCAGAGAAAACAAAACTGGGGCGGGGGGGGGAGGTGTTGCTCAGCACCCCATCGCCAGCCCCGGGGCCCCCGTGTCTGTGTAAACACCCACGGCCCTTCCCGGCCAACCTTTGAGCCGGGAGTGGGGCAGCGGCCCCCCCCGGCACAGCCCCGGCACAGCCCCGGCACAGCTGCGGCGTGTCCCGCCGACAGGCCCATCCCTGCGTGCCAGGGAACGCCGGGACAACCCCCCGGGATGGGGAGGGTGAGCTGGGATGAGCTCCCTCATCCCACAAGGCATCCGGGCAGCACTGGGGCATCCCAAGCCAAGCAGCGCCATCCCGGGGGTGACTCAGACCCCTGGAAGGGCAGGGACGGCCCGGCTGAGTCACGGCACTGCCATGCGGGAGGAGGCACTGCCATTCCAGGCTGGATGCAGCACCCACCCCACAGCGCCCTATGCTGATGCTGAAGGGACCCCCCCCACACCTCAATCCTCCCACCCCCAGGGAGATGCCAGGGACCCCCGGCAGCAGCAGGCACAGGGACTGGGGGCTGGCAGGAGGATTCGGTGTGCCCGGGGGGTTCCGGAAAGGCCAGCCTTTCCGCCAGGAATTCCTTTGGGATCGAGGACAATGGTGTGGAGGAGGCCGTGCTAGCAGAGGAAGTGTGTCCCTCCTGGCAGGCAGGACACGGGGGGGGGGGCACTGCACCCAGGTAGTGGCTGCAGCCCCCAGACCCGATCACGGGGGCAACGAGCTGGTCAGTCCTCAGCAGGGCCACCAGCGAGGACAGGGACAAATCCTGCTGATCCCATCCCACTGACAGTGGGAAGGGTCGTGGTGGGATGGGGACCTTGTCACAGGGCACTGGGGTAACCAGCTACTCAGTCCCCAGCGCAGCCACTGGAGAGGACACACTGGGGTAACGAGCTGCCCAGTCCCCAGCGCAGCCACCAGCGAGGACAGGGACAAATCCCGCTGGACAGGGACAAATCCCGCTGTCCTCATCCCGTCGCCAGCGGGCAGGGAGTGCCGGGAAGGCTGAGCAATGCGGGGCCGGGAGCGCGGGCACGTCCGGGCGGGCCGGGGCGGGCTGACTCCAAGCCCAGGCGCCAGAGGAATGTGGGGCCCCAGGCAGCCCCCGCCCCGGCACGTCGGGGCCCCCCCGCGCCCGCCCGGCCCGTGACGGCCCCACCGGCGGCACCGCTCCGGCTGAGTCAACCCCGCGCTGCAGGTGTGGGGGGAGACGGCGTTGCTCATCCCAAATAGGGGTGTCTGCCCCCCTCCCCACCAGGAATGCCAGGATGGGGATGCCAGCTGCTCCCGGGAAAGCGGGAGCCACTGGCTGCGAAGGGAAGGGAATAACGGGGGATGATGCCTCCTTATTTTTTTCCAGCTCCCCTCCCCTAATTCCTGCACCCCCCACAACAGGGGGGCACAAGGGGCACCACTGTCCCCTCTTACCTGGAGGGGAAGTGACTCAGTGCAGCTGCTGTGACTCAGGGCTGGAGGGAGAACCCGGGGGGGGGTCCTGCCCCCACATCCCAAACCCCAGCGGGACCCGCAGCCCTCGGGGGCTGCCACGGGGGTGCCACGGGCAGGGGGTGCCCCCCGGCTCCCGCGGTGGTCCTGGCTCAGCCAGACCCCCGTCGTTCCCAACCCCTGTGGCTCCCCCCGGCCCGCAGGTCCCGGGGGGTGGGAGCCCACCCAAGCCAAGCAGCTCCGGCATCCTCCCGCCTCCAGCCAAGACTTCCCGGCACGGCAGCCCACCCGCAGGCTCTGCTCCTGGGAAAAGGGGGAGTGTGGGATGCTGGGGGCTTCGGAGTCCCACCAGAGACACGGGGGACACCCACGGGCATCCCCCACCCCAAAGTGCCGCGTGCCCCCACAGCTACCTGGAGAGCCAGGGGTTGGGGTACTGGAGCTCCCAGCCCGGGGAGGCCGGGACCAGTTTGTGGCGCTGGTCCCGCTGGGGTGAGGGGACGAGGAGCTGGGATTATGCTGGACATGGTCAAACAGCAGCGCGAGGGGGAGGCCGGGAAGGGAGGGAGGCAGGAATGTGAGGCCGTGCTCCGTCCTAATCCGCCCTGGTAAACTGGGGGGGTTGGACAGCGGCGGGGGGGCTCCCTGCCAGCGCTGGCTGAGCTGGAAGGGGGGGCTGTGGGAGGCTCTGGGCACCAGGACCCCAAAATGAGGCCATTCCTGCAGGGGTGACAGAGGTGAGGATGGCAGAGGATCCCACCCAGACACCACCACCACAGCACGGACTGTAATGGGGGGGGGGGAGTTGTGTTCCCCCAACAGCAGCGCAGCCCCCCAGCCCCAGAGCCCCCTCCCCAGGGAGCAGCTGGGCAGTGTGGGGAGCACCTCATCCCTCTCCCAGGGGTGACGGTGCCAGGACAGGAGGAGCGAGCAGGACGGGGGGGGGCTCCACACCCCATCCTGCTCTCCCCACCCTGGGCAAAGGCAGGAATGGCACAGTGGACCCTCCTCAAACTTCCCCACCTCATACCAGGGCTGGGGGATGCTCCAGGTTTGAGAGCTCGGCTCCATGAGGGGTCCCAAACAACCCCTCTGAGCCCCCAAAAGCAGCATCCGACAGGGATCTCCAGAATATCCCACCCACCCCAAGGCTCTGGGGGGGGGATCGTCCCTCAGTGCCACGCTGCTTACAATGGGGGGGCCCTAAGCAGGCAAATCCACTGATGTCCCCTCAGGAAACAGGCAACGGCTCCTGGACTCCACGAGGGACTGCTGGACAGACGGAAGGACGGACAGATGGATGGATGGATGACCCCCGGGATGCCGGCCCCACATCCGCCCCCCTCCTCTGCCTGCCAAGCAGCCGCAGCCCCACAGGACCCCAGAGGACTCGAGCCAAGGCAGGGGGAGCTCAGCCAGCTCCAGCAATCCACAGAATCCCAGCCGAGGGGGAGGGAAAACCGGGAATCCAGCCAGGAGAGCGATCTCCTCCTCACCATCCAGCTGGGAGCAGGAAGACCCCCGAGCAGCAGGCACACAGAGGGAAACTGAGGCACGCACAACGGGGGCACATGTGGGTGCTGCCTCGCCCCCGGGGGCAGATTCGGGGGGGTCTTCGGTTTTCCTGGCACGGATGCTCCGTGCCTCAGTTTCCCCGTGTTTTTCAGGGAAGGGTTGGATTCGCCGGGTCCCACCAGCACAGGCCAAACCAGCTCCCCCAGCGGGAGCCCAGGGGAGCGGCCGGAGCCCACGGGAGCGGCCGGACACGGGCAGCAGAAGGAGCTTCCTAATCTCGGGAAGGCTGATAAACACCCTCGCTTCCAGCTCGCCTTCACCTGGCCAGGGGAGGGGCGAGCAAACAAACCTTTGCAAGGGACACGAAAAACACGGCGAGGTTGGAATGGGGAAGGAGGTGGGGGTGTGCCGTGCCAGCCTGGCCCCCCGCCAGCGCCCGGCCGGGAAGCGGCTCTCCACACCCCACCGGAAGGCTGGGAATGCCAGCGGCATGAATCCATGCAAGAGCATCCCTCTTATCCCGTTGTCATCCCTCTTATCCCGTTATCATCCCTCGCAGTGAGGGCACGGGGTGAGCCCCCCCCAAAAAAGCACGGACACTCCCCCTCCCCGCGGACCGTATCAGGGATGACGGTGGCAGGAAACGTCCCTTTCCTGTCCCCACCCTGCACCTGAGAGCAGAGGGCAGGGGAGCCTTCATCCGGCACCGGGGTGACGGGGGGGAGTGGCGGCACACCCATGGGGCTGCGGGGCCGAAAGGGGAAGGATGGGGGCGCTCAGGGGACACCCCTGCATCGGTCTCACCCCGCCACACCCGCCCAAAACGGCTCTGACACCCCAGTTTGGGGGCAGCACCCCCGTGGAACGAGAGAACCCCACGCCATTCCAACCCCCGCCACCACGGGGACGGGCAGCAAAGAGCTCCCGGGGGGATGGGGGTGCAGATTCCCGGCGGGATCCCGGCTCTGAAGCCTTTCCCCCACAGCCGGCGGAGCCTCCACACCCCACCCGGATCACGCCAGGACTCGCACGGGCCACGTGGCACAGGTGGAGGGATCGCAGGTCCCTGCCTAGGGGGGCCAAGGCCCCCCAAAATCCCGCCCCGAGCCACTCGGGGAGACACGAGCCGACCTGTCCCGGTGCCGGCCAGGACCCCCAGCTCGATGCCCCCCGGCAGCTGCTCCCATGGCACCGGAGCAGGGAGAACCCGGCCCTGGGTGGGAGCCAGCGTGTCCCCCGTGGGGGAGGAGGGGTCCTGCACCCCGCCAGCTGCTCCGCAGGGAACAGCTTCACTCCCTCCCGGGACAGGAGCAACAACAACCCATCCCACGGCGGGGCCGCCGGCCCAAAATGCATCTCTGGAATGCGGAGCAGCACATGCCTCCCGTCCGAGCAGCTGCTGCCAGTCCCTTCTCCACGGAAAAAGAAAAAAGAGCCCTCCGGGTCTCCCAAGGACCCCTCTGGAGCTGGGAGTTCCGCGGGAGGGTGATCCAGCAAAAAACCTGTGCCCTTGAGCGGGAAAATCCCAGCCCAACCCCTGCGGAGGAGCGCGATCCCCGGCAGGGACACGCGGCTGGAATCTCCGGCCAGGAGGGATGGGGGACAGGGATGCTGGAGGTGGGGGACTGGCAGGGCGGGGGGGCAGCGGGGGGACACGGCGGGTGACAGCGGTGGGATCGCACGGGGAATGCTCCGGCTGAAAAGGGCTTTTGTTGGGGCTTTGCCTGGCAGCAGGAACCACAGTCCAACAGGTTCCCCGGGAACGGGAACGGGGCCTCCTTGCCAGGAGCGGCTGGAGCCGAGGGGGGACACGAGGGACTTCGCAACCGCCCCGGGGAGGGTCGGTGCCGGCCGGGACCCCTCCGGTGGGAGGGGATTCCATCTCCCAAGGTGGCTGTCGGGCTCCCAGCCCAGCAGGGGTGACACGGGGTGTCCCCGCTGTGCTGCCAGACCCCCCCTTCCCCGCGTCACTGGGACCCAGGGAATAATGGGGGGGGGGGGCGCGTCACCCCCCCAATAACGGGGTGCAAAGAAGCCACGAGCAGGGGACCGGGGGGGGGATAAGCCCCCGAGAAGCCACTGTAGAGTACGGACCCCTCCTCACCTGGGCTCTGGGCCATGAGGGTCCCCCCCCACTCCCACCCCAGCACCTGGGCCCCCCGGGCGCCCCTCTCCCGGCACGCAGAGCCCCCCCTCCCACCTCTTCCTTCTCCAGGTGCACCCCGCCCTCACGGCGGCGGGATCGGGACCTTTGCCCTCACACAGGGACCCCCCCCCCCCCCCAGGAGCACCCCCCCCCTTTCTCCATTCCATGGGGACCCCCACCACTCCACGTGGGACCCTCATTCCATCGGAGGACCCCTCACCCCCACCACGGGGGACACTTCCCACTCTCCCCCACCTCACGGGCGACCCAGACCCTCACGGGGACCACTCGCAATTCCTCTCCACCCCACGGGGGACCTTTCCCCTATGGGGGACCTCCCCCAAACCTCACAAGTAAACCTCTCCTCGTTCTTCCCCCCAGCGCACGGGGGTCTCAACCACCGCGGACATCCCATCCCACGGGGGACCCCTTCGATCCACGGGGGACACCTCTACCCTCGAACCCTCCCCCACTTCACGGGGGCACCCCCGCCCCACAGGTAAAATCTCTTCTCTCCTTCCCCCACCGCGATCCCACTGGGCATCGCACCCACCCCACACCGCCCCGGGCGACCCCATCCCGCTCTCCCCCATCCCACGGGAGACCCTTCCCCGCCGGGGGACCCCTCCCCGCTCTCCCCCATCCCACGGGGGACGCTCCCCCTATGGAGACCCCCCTCCCCTTCCACAGGTAATCCTCTCCCCGCTTTCCTCCACCGCGATCCCACCAGGGACCGCACCCACCCAACACCCCCCCCGGGACCCCTCCCCGCTCTCCCCCATCCCACGGGGGACCCTCCCCCTATGGGGGGTTTCACTGCACAGGTAAACCCCTCCCCTCTCTCCCGTACCACACGGGACCCCCAACCACCCCCACCATGGCCCCCTCCCCGCATCACCGGCTTCCCCTCCCCGCGCTCACAAGCTGCGCTCCCTGCGCTCCGTCTGCCGGTGCAGCGCCACCGAGAAGCCGAACAAGGCGCCGGCGGGGCCCCCCTCCTTGAGGACGGGGAAGGTGCGGTCCAGGTTGAAGGCGGCGGCGGCTCCGAGCAGCACCGGGCCGAGCCCGAGCAGCAGCGCCGGGAGGGGCGGCAGGAGCGGCGGCAGCAGCAGCGGGCGGTGGCGGCGCCGCGCCATGTCCCGCACCGGCCGCCGTAGCCGCGGCTGCCGCCCCACCGGGCCCGGTGCGCTCCGGGGGGGGCGGGGCCGGGCGGGGCGGGGGCGGGGCTTGGCAACACCCGGACACGCCCCTTCTTAAAGGGGTCGCACCCCCTCCTTCACCCATCGCCCACCCCGCGTACCTGCGTGCGCAGGTGAGGGGAGGGAGGGGCGTGCGGGGACACCCGTGTGTCCTCCTCCCTCTCCAGTTGTGTCCCCTCCCCTCCAGTTGTGTCCCCCCACCATGCCCACGCAGGGGGCACCGAGTCCCTCCACGCCCCTGCCCCCAGTCCGCAGTTTCCCCCCAAACCGACGTGGGAGCATCAAGTCGCGTCCCCCCCTTCCGCTGACCCCCCTCACGCCCACGCGGGAAGAACTGAGTCGTGTGTGTTCCCCCCCCTTCCCCGCATCACCCTGTCTCCCGCCCCCACCCCAAATTAGGACCCTCCATGGGATGGAACGGCCGGGATGAGACCCCCAATTTAGGACACCCCATGGGATGGGCCCTCGAGGCTCGAACCCCCACCATGGGATGGGGCCCCCGTGGAATAGGACACGCCCTCCCCCGTGACAGGAGGTCACGGCGGGACCCCGAGAGCGGCTGTGCCGTGGGACAGTCCCATCCCCGTGGTGACCGCGACGGGGACACCGCGGTGGCCCTGGGGACGCGGCCACAGCCGCAGCATCGCCACTTCCCTGCCGGGGAGGGGTGGCGGCGGTGACAGCCATCGTCCCCGTCCCCGACCCCGGCTGAGGTCACCGGGAGCCACCGCGCCGCTCCCACCCGTGCCAGGAAACCCGTGGGTGGGGTGGGCTGGGCCGGGGGGGCCCTGCAGGATGTCCTGTGTCCCCCCCCCCCATGTCCCCGTGCCCCTGTGCCGTGTCACTGGAAAGAGTGACGGCACAAGGGGACAGTGCCACGGGCAGCGCTGCCGGCGGCCGGCGCACGGCTACGGCACTGGGACCTGGCCCCCCTCCCCTTATCCTTTGTCCCCCGTCCCCTGTTCCTCGTCCCGTGTTCCTTGTCCCCTGTTCCTTGTCCCCAGTCCCGTCCTTCGTCTCCACCCCCATCCCCGTCCCCTGTCCCTCGTGCCCCGAAGGTGACATCACCGCACGGGGTGTCATCACCCCAAAACGCCACTAGATGACGCCGTTCCCCCAAGGATGCTCTGGGGGATTTGGGATTTGGGATTTGGGGTCGGGCAGGTCAATCGGCCACGCCTCCCTCGACACCTCCATCCGCCGCGGCTGTGGCAGAGCTGGGGGGACACGCGGGGACCCCCGTGGGCGCTGCTGGGCTCGGGGGACGTTTCCAAGCAGGACCCCCCCCACCAGTGCTGCGGGGGGCACGGGGGGACCCTTCAGCTTCCGGGGGCTATGGGAGGGATCCCCTCCAGCCACCTGACCCCGTGGTCAGCCCTGCCCCTGCACTGACCCACAGGGACCCCCGGGTGCCCCAATACGATAACTTCTGCCCCCCCCCCGCAGTGCCCCAGTTCCCCCAAACTGGCCCCCCCCAAGTCCCCCCCCTCCCCCATCCATGAGCTCCTGGATTTGGGGCTCCACAAGCGCCAGTCTGGCCCAACAGCCTCCGGCAGCCCCAGTGCCTCCCAGTCCCCAACTGGTTCAGGACTGCACGGACCTGCTCCCCGCTTGTGCCCCACTCCCCAGCCGCCCTCCCTGGCCTCCAGCTCCCCAACCGGCTTTTCCTGCCGGCACATCCCTCTCCCGGCAGGAGCCGGCCTGGTGACAGTCCGGCTGGAGGGGCACAGCTGGGCCAGGGAGCCGGGGATGTCCCCGCGGCTCCTCGGGACCCTGGGAATGCTCCTCGGGACCCTGGGAATGCTCCCCGGGACCCTGGGAATGCTCCCCGGGGAGGCCCCGCACAGCTCCCAGGGCTGGGCTTGGCCCAGACGCTTCTGCCCCCTCTGAATGAACTCCTCGAATCCCCAGTTACAATTCCCATGTGGGAAGCGAGTCTGTGCCATTCTCCACGCTTTGGGGTCGTGCTTTGCCTCCTGCAGAGGCTCCTGCTTCCCTCCGGGATTCATCTCCAGTTCTATTTATTTCTTTAGGGCTATTTCTATTATTTCCATTTCTATATTTCTATTTCTATTATTTTTGTTTCTCCTTTTCCTATTCTTGTTCCTATTTCTATTCCTACTTCTAATCTTATTCCTACTTCTAGTCTTATTCCTACTTCTAATTCTATTCCTGCTCACATTCCTATTCTTCTTTCTATTTATTCCTATTCCTATCCCTATCCCTATCCCTATTGATTTCTTTTCCTATTTCTATTTCTCCCTGTTCCTATTCTTATTCCTATTCCTATTTATTTCTCTTCCTAATCCTATATCTATTCACTCGTTTTCCTACTTATACCTATTCCTACTCCCACTCCTATCCCTATCCTTATTCTTTGTTCCTACCCCTATTCCCGTTCCCATCCCACTCTCTCTATCCCCAGTCCCTCCACATTCCCGAGGTTATCCCGTTTTCCTCGCGGGCCCGGCGGTGGCGGCGGCGCCGGGACTCGAACCCGCGGCGCGGCGGGGCCGCAGTTCCCTCTGTGTCCGTCGGGTGGTGCCGTTGCACCGCAGTGCGGGCCGGGGGGGGCCGAGGGGCGCAGGGGGGACAATCCCGGGGGTGGGGGGACACACGGTGGGACAGGAGGGTGCAGCCCCCACCAGGTTTAAGGATCCCCAGCCCCCTCCCAACCCCCCCTTTCAGGGTACAGACCTGCCTGCAGAAGCAGAGACCCCCCTCCCGCAGATAAAAGCCCCCCTCCCAAAACCCCCCCCCCCCGGATGGCTGGGGACAGCCCCGGGAGTGGTCAGGGGTGACCAGGGCTGGCTCGGGACCCTGATCTGGGCGATGCTGCTGGGGGGGCTCTGAGGACAGCGGGGGGGGCAGGACCCGGACTGGGGGTGGGAGAGAGACACGGAGCCCCGGGGGGGGGGGGATGTTCCCCCAGAATCAGGACCTGTCACTGCCCCGAGGTCCCCACAGGGCAGGTGCCAGACGGCAAGTTTTGGGGTGGGTGAGGGGTCCTCTGTTTGTGAGGATGGGGGGGGCTCTGCCTTGGGGATGGTGTTGGACTGGGAGTCACTTCTGGGAGAAGGTGGGATCTGGGGAGAAGGGAGGACACCACAAACACACCCCTGGAGCCCCCCAAGCATGGATCCACCCTACTCCCAACCCCCAACCCTCCCTGCCACCCAACAAACATCCCCCCTCGACTCCTCCTCCAAATCCCCCCCACAGCCCCAAAAGTCCCCTTGCAAACCAGCCCTCCCTGACCCCCACAGTGCCCCCTGCATCCCCAGGGCCCCCCCCTCCTGCAGACGGGACCCTGCGCTCTGTATTTACTCCTTCGCCCTCCTTCACCCACTCTTTGTTGTTTCTTGAGAGAGGGAAAGAAGGGAGGGAAAAAAAAATAAGGGAGAGAGAAAAAAAAATAAAAAAGAACCCACACAGGAGGAGGCAGGAGCCTATTTTGCCTCCCAGGCAATATTTCTGGAGCCAATCGGAATGCGCACCCACCCTGCCCTGCTCCCTAATTAAAGGCTTTAAGCAGGCGGCCGGGGCCGGAGGTTTGGGCACAGTCTCTTTGGTTGCTCCTCGCAAAGAGCCGCAGCGCAGGATCCAGCTCCGGGCACGCCAGGCCAGACGCGGCAGCCGGAGCCGCCAGGTTGGGGGGTCCCCAGCCGGGCAGGCAGCTCCCCCCTCGCCAGTGCCAGCGATGAGCGGCTCTTTCGATAAGAAGCTTTCCAGCATCCTCACGGACCTGTCGGGCTCGCTGAGCTGCCATGCCGCCTCCAAGGACTCGCCCACCCTACCGGAGTCCTCCGTCACCGATCTGGGCTACTACACCAGCCAGCACGACTACTACCCGGGCCAGTCCTACAGTCAGCCCGTGAGCCACTACCCCTACCACCAGTTCAACCTCAACGGCATCGGCGCCGCCGGCACCTACTCGCCCAAATCCGACTATTCCTACAGCCCTTCCTACCGCCAGTACAGCCACTTCAGGGACCAGCAGCTCCCGGCGCAAGAAGCAGGTAGGATGCTGTGGGGAGAGGGGGTCGTGCCCATCCCGCTGCTCCCTCGGGATTCCGGAGGGAGTTTTGTGGAGTTGTGCGTGTCTAAGTTGTGCCCGAGTCGGGGACGGGGTGTTGCTGCTGCTGGCGGATGTTGGGTCAAAGCTCATCCCCCTCTGGCATTCCCGGAGCTGCCGGGGGGACGCGGTGGGATGGATCCGTGCTGGATGCGGCGTCCGAGGGCTATCCCAGGGGGTGTCCCAGGGGATATTCCAGGGGATGGGGTAGTGCCAGCACCTCGAGCGGGATGGCACCGAGCTGGGGACGGGGGGTGGCCGGGACCCCTGCACCCGCCTCACCCCTGCGCTCTCTGCCCAGTGTCGGTGAAGGAGGAGCCGGAGCCGGAGGTGCGGATGGTCAACGGGAAACCCAAGAAGATCCGCAAGCCCCGCACCATCTACTCCAGTTACCAACTGGCTGCCCTGCAACGCCGGTTTCAGAAAGCCCAGTACCTGGCGCTGCCCGAGCGGGCTGAACTGGCCGCCCAGCTGGGGCTCACCCAGACCCAGGTAAGTGCTGAGACCCCCCCCCGACACCCCAATTCCCGACCACGGGCAGGAGGGATCGGCAGGGGGGAGCCAGAGCTGCCCTGCTCCTCGCAAATGCGAACTGGGGGGGTCTTGGGAGGGAGTTCTGTTCCCGGGCAGCCCAGAGGGGGTCTGGGGGTCCCCAGGAATGGATAGTCCCCGCTTGTTTGCGGGTGCAAAGCGGGCAAAGCAGATTTCCCCCCGCGGAGCAGATATGCTTTGCCGAGGGAAAACTGGAGAGGAGGGAAGGAGCAGGGAGAGGAGACGGATTCCAGCCGTGCCCTACTCCCCAGCTTTGGGGTTTATCCCCCTCTCTTTGGAACCGGCACCATCCCAGACCTTGCTCTGCTCAGACACCCCAAGATTTAGGGGCTGAATCCTGCCCCGGTGCCTGGGAAGGTCCTGGGTCAGCAGTGCGCCCGGTCCTGGGAATGCGGGACACCAAGTCCCGGGCGGGACGGGACGCTCGGGACGGGGTGTTCGGGACGGGACGCTCCGGACGGGGTGCTCAGGACGGGGTGCTCAGGATGGGGTGCTCGGGACGCCCCATCCCGACACCGGGTCCTGATCCCAAGTCCAGCAGGAGCACGGGGACATGGGGCCGAACCCTGCTCCTCCCGTCTGGTTTTCCCGAGGCTCCCCGACTGCGCCGTCCTGCCTGGCTCAGGCAGAGAGAAGGGATTTGGGGACCGGCTCCACACCCCGCCGAGACCCTGCGCTGGGGTGGCAGTTCAGGCTGGACTGGAAGAGCAGGGACGTGCGGGACGGGCTTCTCCTCCCCACGAACCACCCAGAGCCGGGGCTAACCCCTTGTTTGTGGGGTTCTGCCCGGCGAGGGGACGAACTGTCCCGGCGGATCTGCTGGTGGGAGGGGAGTGGGTTGTCACCACTGTCCCTGCAGCGTGTGACTCCCCCGCAGCCCGGCCCGGGTGCCCTCCCTGCCTGCGGGCCGACGCCGGCGCCCTTGTGCCGCCCTTGGCGCGGCGCTCCCAGCGCCCGGCCTTCCTCCTCCTTCTCCTCCTCCTCCCTTGGGCGATGAAGCAATCGGGGACACTCGGCAAAGGGCTGACGGAGCGCGTCACCCGCTCCCAGAGGGACATCCTGTTTGGGTGACAACCACCGCCGCCCCCACCCCGTCCCCGCGGGGGCCGAGCGCGTCCAGCGCCGCCTCGCCCAGCCCTGGCACGCTCCCGACGCCGGCGTGATGCACCCAGTGACGGGCTCCCCGCGACGCCCGTGTCCCCAGGGGGGCTTCCTGTGACACCCGTGTCCCCGGGGGGTCCCCACGACACCCATTCCATGGGCGCTTCCCACAGAGCATCATGTGTCCGTGTCCTCCGTGACACCCACATCCCGGGTGACCTCCTGTTGTGCACCCACCGTGTGTCCGGGGTCCCCACGACACCCGGGAGTGCTTCCTGCCGCCCACCGTGTGGGGTCCCCATGGTGTCCGTGTCCTGGGTGCCTTCCAGCGGCACATGGTGTGTCCAAGCTTCCCACGACACCCTTGTTCCTGTGGTGCCTCGTGTCTCTGGAGTCCCCGTGACACCCGTGTCCCAGGGCTCTTCCAGCACTGCACTGTGTCCCTGGGATCCCCGTGACACCCTCGTCCTTCATCCCTTCTCCTGTCTCTGGGGTCCTCATGACCCCCATGTCTCATCTCCTTCCCGTGTCTCTGGGGTCCCTGGGACCCCCCCGTCCCATCTCCTTCCTGTGTCTCTGAGGTCCCCATGACACCCTTGTCCCTTCCCATGCTCCTGTGACCCCCATGTCCCAGGTTCCTTCCTGTGTCTCTGGGGTCCCCTTGACATCCATGTCCCTTATCCCTTCCCATGTTTCTGAGGTCCCCATAATGCCCATATTCCAGGTGCTTTCCTGTGTCTCTGGGATCCCTGTGACGCCCACGTCACTCATCCCTTCCCTCATACCTGAGCTCCCCACACCACCCCGCCCCCTCTCCCGCTCTCCTCATCCATCCCACACCCCCAGTTCCGCGCCGGGGCTCTGACCCCTGTCCCTCCCTCCCTCAGGTGAAGATCTGGTTCCAGAACCGCCGCTCCAAGTTCAAGAAGCTGTACAAGAACGGCGAGGTGCCGCTGGAGCACAGCCCCAACAACAGCGACTCCATGGCCTGCAACTCGCCCCCCTCCCCGGCCGTCTGGGACAGTAACTCGCACGGCAGCGCGCCGGGCCGGACCCCGCTCCCGCAGCCGCTCCCCTACAGCTCCTCGCCCGGATTCCTGGAGGAGCACAACCCCTGGTACCACCCGCAGCCCCTCGGCGGACCCCACGGACCCCACCAGGCACAGCCGGCCACCACGATGCACCACCCCTCCCCAGGGCCCCCCAATGCCGGCGCCGTCTACTAACAGGGAGAGCCGGGGCTGAGAGACAGTGGCAGAACTCCTTTGCCTCCTTTTTTTCCCCCTCCTACTTTTTACTTTTTCTTCTTTTTTTTTTTTTTTGGAAAAAAAAAGGAAAAGAAAGGACACCCGTGTACACGCACCCCTAGACACACTGACCTCCCCTCTCCCCGCTCATCTCAGGAACCAGAGGACTGCAAAGGGTTCAAATCCTCCGCTCCCAGCGCAGGAAAAGGTGGAAAATTCTTCTTCTGCATTTATTTTTTTTTTTTAATTTTTCCATCACCTTCCCCCCTATAATAAAACCAGCCCCCCCAGGGGCCTCATCCCACTGCAGGTCCCTCTCTGGAGCTTTGCCTTTGGGGGTCACCCCACTGAGTGAGCCCCGAACAGGAGTGGGCACCCAGGAGGGGCACCCGGAGCCCCCACATTCCGTCGGGATGGAGGACACTGTCCCAAGGTCGGGATGGAGGACAAAGTGTCCCAGGTCGGGATGGAGGACACAGTGTCCCAGGTCAGGATGGAGGACACTGTCCCAGGTCAGGATGGAGGACACTGTCCCA